>NC_065580.1:137918407-138231740 GCF_024542745.1 Macaca thibetana thibetana | reverse complement strand
TGGGGTGGGGGCGTGGCCTTTCCCCATTGGTGCCTGTGGCGGCGCGAGCCCGGAAGCGGACGGGGGCGGCGGCGTAGGAGCCTCGGGCGGGCCGGGGTTGTTGCGCTGTCCTCCGCTCCTGGCTCCTGGCTCTGCAGCCATGCAGCCCCCGCCCCCGGGCCCGCTGGGCGACTGCCTGCGGGACTGGGAGGATCTACAGCAGGACTTCCAGAACATCCAGGTTAGCGCCGCTGCGGACGCCCGGTGGCCCCGAGCCGCGTTTCACTGGCTCAGGGGCAAGGGTCGGGCAGCCCTGGGTCAGGCAGCGGGGAGCTAAGGGTCAGGGGTCGGGGCCCTGTCGTCACTGCCTAGGGGGTCGAGGCCCCGGGTCCTGGTGTCCACCGCTGCCTCCTCCAGTGTCCGGGAACCCCGGTGGGACCCCACTGCCCTGGCGACCTCGGCTTCCAATGAGGGCCTTGGAAAGGGGCCTAGACCCCGACCCCGTCCTCTCCCAGGAGAGAGCGGCCGTCTGAGTCATACACGGGCGGGCCCAGTCTTGGGTCAGCCACTCAGCAAACGCGCAGCGGGCAGCGCTCGAGAGGCAGCCCGGGTCGGGGGAGCAACGTTTATGGGGAGTCCTCGACCTGGATGGGGGCGCGCCCCAGGCGGAGGGACAGCGCGCACCGCTGAGGCCTTTAGAAGGAAAGAGGGGACTTGACAGGCCCATGTGGCTGCATCAAGGAGAGCTAGGGGAGGGGTGGGCGGGGCCAGGCCCTGTAGGGACGCCCTGGCCTGGCAGAGATCGGAGTCCCTCCGAGGCCAGTGGAAAGCTACGGGAGGAACTGTCTGGACTGAGCTCCCTCGGGGCCACCGTGGCTGTTCTGTCCAGAGGCCAGGGAGGAGGAGGCTGCTGGCCTCATCCAGGCAGGGAAGAGGGCGGTGGCTGTGAGTGGGCAGAAGTGGCACGTGCTGGGGTCCGAGGGGGCGTGGTGACCCCTCCTGGGCATGAGAAACAAGATCCAGACGGAGTGGAGCCCCCGCCAGCTGATGGCTTGGTTAGGCCTTTGCCTCTCCTGGACTGGTTCCAACCCCTTCCTGTCGGCATTGAAACCCAGCTGCCCCTGGCCCTGCCAAGCCCCCTGCCATTGGTGCTTCTCCCCAGAGACTGAGCAGACCCAGCCTCCCCGCCTGGCCCCCGCTGTCCTGGCCACAGCCCCTGCTTGACTCTCTTCACACTGCCCCTTGCCCCACCTCTAGGCTGCGCCTTCTTGAGACTCACCTACCAGGGCAAAGTGCTCGGGGAAGCCTTGGGCCAAAGGTGAGGGGGGCTGGCCTTAGAGCAGGAGGCTCTAGGGCTGAAATCTGATGACCTTTAACCTGGGAAGAAGATGTCAGGAATGCCTGAGAACCTCAGCTCCGCCTGTACTGGAAGGCTGGATAGGCAGGAGGAGCTGAGAGGACAGAGGGGTGGCTCTGGGTGGCCCGCTTGGTCCAGAAGGGGGCCCTGGGACCTAAGCTCCAGACTCAAGGTAGGAGAAAGAGAGCCTGTCCTTGTAGGGTAGGGACAACTAGCAGATAGGCTGAGACTAAGAAAACCTTGGCTGGGCCTGGTGGCTCATGCCTGTAATCCCAGCACTTTGGGAGGCCAAGGCAGGCAGATCACCTGAGGTCAGGAGTTCAAGACCAGCCTGGCCAACATGGTGAAACCCTGTCTCTACAAAAATACAAAAATTAGCCAGGCATGATGGCGGGTGCCTGTAATCCCAGTTTACCTGGGAGGCTGAGGCAGAAGAATGGTTTGAACCCAGGAGGCGGAGGTTACAGTGAGCCGAGATCACACCACTGCACTCCAGCCTGGGCGACAGAACGAGACTGTCTCAAACCAAAAAAAAAACAACATCTAGTCTGTTTCTTGGGGAGGGGTGCCATGGGGTCTCTGGGCTCACAGGAGGACACCCAGGCCCTCGCCTGCCTTGGGGAGACGGCCACCTCATCCCCAGGCAGGCGCAGTTCTCCCTCCTTTCCCGCTGAGTGAACCCTCCCAGCAGCCCTGGGGGAGCCTGAGCCCCACGTCCTGCCTGCAGGCTCTGGCTCAGTGGCTCCCCAACTGGCCTGAGCCTTCTCCCCTCCGGTCCCCAGGAGACCCATCGGCTATACCGCCTGAAGCTGGAGGAGCTGACGAAACTTCAGAACAATTGCACCAGCTCCATCACGCGGCAGAAGAAGCGGCTCCAGGAGCTGGCCCTCACCCTGAAGAAGTTAGGAGCCGCTACCCCACCTGCCATGGGCTGAATGTGGGGTGGGAGGGCTGGCACTGTGAGACCCTGGGCACCGCTCCTCCCCTCTCTGGGCTGTGTTTGCCCTTCTGCCCCTGTGGGAGTCAGGGAGGACATTTGGGAGTCCTCCTACCCTGACTCTTTCTGGCCTCACCCGCAGATGCAAACCCTCCCTCCCAGCAGAGGCCGAGGGGGCCGCGCAGGAGCTGGAGAACCAGATGAAAGAGCGCCAAGGCCTGTTCTTTGACATGGAGGCCTATTTGCCCAAGAAGAATGGGTGAGGCCCCCACTGCCCACTCTCAGCTCAGTTCACAGCCACTCCCGCAGGGGGAGGCCTGAAGCCGGGTGCTGCCCCCTCTTGCTCATTATAGTCAGCAAATGTTCCCTGGGCCCAGTGCAGGCTAAGCAGTGAGGCCCAGTGCTGACTTCAGGGGAGACAACCGGCTGAGGGTGACATTTCACGTGATAGGTGCTTCGTAGCATGGGGAATGAGGTGGCACAGTGAGGGACGCCTGACCCGGTCCAGGAGGTCACAGAAGGCTTCCTGGATTAGGGGATGGGTGGCTTGAATCTTAGAGAATAAAGAGAGTGGGCCAGGCATGGTGGCTCTCACCTGCAATCTCGGCACTCTGAGAGAGAGAAGTGGAAGGATCACTTGAACTCAGGAGTTCAAGACCAGCCTGGGTGACATACTGAGACCCTATCTCTCTATTTATTTAAAAAGAGAAAATAGGCTGGGCACGGTAGCTCATGCCTGTAATCCCAGCACTTTTTTGGGAAGCCAAGGCAGATTGCTTGAGGTCGGGAGTTCAAGACCCGCCTGGGCAACATGGTAAAACCCATCTCTACTAAAAACAAAAATTAGCTGTGCGTGGTGGCGCACCCCTGTAATCCCAGCTACTCCGGAGGCTGAGGCAGGAGAATCGCTTGAGCCTGGGAGGCAGAGGATGCAACGAGCCGAGACTGCACTACTGCATTCCAGCCTGGGCGACAGAGTGAGATTCTGTCTTAAAAAATAAATAAGTAGGCCGGGCGCAGTGGCTCAAGCCTGTAATCCCAGCACTTTGGGAGGCCGAGACGGGCGGATCACGAGGTCAGGAGATCGAGACCATCCTGGCTGACACGGTGAAACCCCGTCTCTACTAAAAAATACAAAAACTTAGCCGGGCGAGGTGGCGGGCGCCTGTAGTCCCAGCTACTCGGGAGGCTGAGGCAGGAGAATGGCGTAAACCTGGGAGGCGGAGCTTGCAGTGAGCTGAGATCTGGCCACTACACTCCAGCCTGGGCGACAGAGCGAGACTCCGTCTCAAAAAAAAAAAAAAAAAAATAAATAAATAAATAAATAAATAAATAAATAAATAAAAAGAGTGAGGCAGACACACGGGCTGAGGGCGAGAGGTAGACACAAAGGCCATGAGCAGAACTGTAGTGGCCAGAGCTCGGGGCGGGAGCTGAGAGGGAGCCAAGAGGCCAGAGGCTTTGCTGGGCTGCAGCGCTTGCCTTGAGCCCAGTTGGCAGGGGAGAGGGAGGGGTGGAACGTGCGCTTGGAAAGGCCAGCTGCTGTCACCCAGGAGGACGGACAGGGCAGTGCAAAACCCTCCGCCAAGCGAAAAATCCCAGCAGAGGCTGCAGGCAGGAAGATAGCTGGGAGAAGGTGTGGCCTAGAAGGCAGGGAGAAAGGAGTGTCAGTAGCCTCGGGGTCAGTCCTGAGATAAGGAAGGGGACACGCATCCTGGAAGTCGGGTCACCTTGGCGAGAACCATTTGATGGAACAGGGTGGACGTTGATCTTGGGGATGACAGAAGAGCCAAGGAAGGGAGACAGCCAAGTTTAGGAGACTTTTTTTTTTTTTTTTTTGAGATGGAGTCTCGCTCTGTCGCCAGGCTGGAGTGCAGTGGCACGATCTCAGCTCAACCTCTGCCTCCCTGTTTCAAGGGATTCTCCTGCCTCAGGCTTCTGAGTAGCTGGGATTACAGGCGCCCACCACCACACCCGGCTCATTTTTGTGTTTTTAGTAGAGACGGGGTTTCACCATGTTGAGCAGGCTGGTCTCAATCTCCTGACCTCATGATCCACCCACCTTAGCCTCCCAAAGTGCTGGGATTACAGGCGTCAGCCACCACGCCCGGTCCTCTGGGAGACTTTTTAGAGCGTGGCTGTGAGTGGAGGGAGAGAATTAGTAACTAGGAACTGGAAATTAGCACCGGGTCGAGGGGCAGCTGCTGCCTGGGTGCAGGGTTCCTTTGCCCCTGGGAAGACACAAGCACATCCACCTGCTGCAAAGAGGGGCCGAGAGGGGAAAGAGCCAGAAGAGGTGATGGAGGGAAGCCCTGGGAGAGCGAGAAGGGCTAGTGGAGGATGGAGGGTACAGAGATGAGGGTGAGGAGTGCTCCCAGTACAGTGACCCCACAGAGCAGAAGCCGGGCTATCTTCTCTAGATGTTGCAGGTGGGGCCTGGGGTGGGAGGAGACAGGATGGAGGGTTTGGGGGAGAGGATGTGGAGAGGCCAGTGCTGAGAACCAGATGGGGAGCCGAGTGGGGACACATCCGCAGCCTGGTGGGTTGGCAGTGGAGGCTGGAGCTGGCCTGAGTGGCGAGCACTGTCCCGGGAGCACTCTGTAGAGGGAGAAGCATGGCTGCCGCAGAAGCTCTTTGTGGCCTGGGGCGAATGGCGTAACCACGCTGAGCCTCTGTCCGTTCAGCATGAGTGTGAACAAGAACCCATGCGTCTGGGGCAGGTGCTGAGAAAGTGACCGACTTTGCTGTCACCTCTTGGAGTATCTCTGGCAGAGAAGGGCAAGATGATCTCAGTTGGTGGGTGTGGAGGCTGGACATTAAGGGGATTGGCAAGAAAGTGGTGGAATTGGCGGGTGGCCTGGGGACTCGGCCGGCTCCGATGAGATCTGGGACTGGAGAGCGTGGAAGCCTCTGAGGGATGGGGGGGTTGTGGTGGGGAGAAACGCCCTGGGAGGCCGGGCACTTGGGGGGTCAGCCCACAGTCAGAGCTCCAAGCTTCTGTTCTGGTTTGGGAGGTCGTCCCAGATGTGGCCAGGTGTGTGGGTCACTGAAGTGGAGCCCAGTACTGAAGATTCTGGAGGGGAGGTGGCAGGGAGCTGGGGGGTAGGTGGTAGCCATCGCACAGAGGAGCAATCAGGGACATGGGGACGGTCCTCAGCGAGGAGGGAGAGCGGGTTCTCTTGGGGCCCTGAGGTGGGGGAGTTTCAGGCAAGACTGCGGAGACAGGGGACGCTGTTTCCCCAGGGGTCAGGATTCCAGAGCAGGCGGCGAGGAAGGCTGAGCATGGCGGGGAGTGGGTCTGCAGCCCCCAAGGTCAGAACCTGATGCCAAGGCCATGCGGAAAGCAGCGGGTGAGGGGGGTGGTGGTGGCCCAGGCTCTGGCCTGGCAGGCTTGGCTGAGTATCAGTGGCTTCTCTGTCACTCGGGCTTCTCCTCACCCTGCCACCCCCTTCCCTAGATTGTACCTGAGCCTGGTTCTGGGGAACGTCAACGTCACGCTCCTGAGCAAGCAGGCTAAGTAATCAGGCTGGGCCTCCACCCGCCGACCCGGCCTTCCCCTCCACCCCCTCACCCGGCCTTCCCCTCCACCCCCTCACCCGGCCTTCCCCTCCACTGCGTCACCCAGCCTTCCCCTCCACCCCCTCACCTGGCCTTCCCCTCCACCGCGTCACCAGGCTTCCCCTCCACCCCCTCACCCGGCCTTCCCCTCCACCCCCTCACCCGGCCTTCCCCTCCACCCCCTCACCCGGCCTTCCCCTCCACCGCGTCACCAGGCTTCCCCTCCACTGCGTCACCCGGCCTTCCCCTCCACCCCCTCACCTGGCCTTCCCCTCCACCGCGTCACCAGGCTTCCCCTCCACCGCGTCACCAGGCTTCCCCTCCACCGCGTCACCAGGCTTCCCCTCCACCCCCTCACCCGGCCTTCCCCTCCACCCCCTCACCTGGCCTTCCCCTCCACCCCCTCACCCGGCCTTCCCCTCCACCGTGTCACCCGGCCTTCCCCTCTACCCGACTTCTCTTGGCTCAGCTGCCCTCCCAGGGTGGGGGCATGCATGGGCCCCACCAGCACCCCACCCGTCTCACCAGCCTGTGCCCCCCAGGTTTGCCTACAAGGACGAGTATGAGAAGTTCAAGCTCTACCTCACCATCATCCTCATCCTCATCTCCTTCACCTGCCGTTTCCTGCTCAACTCCAGGTGGGTGTCCCGCCCGGCCGAGGCCCTGCCCATCCTCAGGCGCTGTGGTACCAACTCTCGGTCCCTTCCCTCCGCAGGGTGACAGACGCTACCTTCAACTTCCTGCTGGTCTGGTACTACTGCACCCTGACCATCCGGGAAAGCATCCTCATCAACAACGGCTCCCGGTGGGCAGGGCGGGCCCTGAGGGAGGGGAGCATGGAATGGGGCGCTGGGACCCTCTGGGAAGCAGGAACAGGCCCTGGGGGTGATGATCGTTCTCTGCTCCAGGATCAAAGGCTGGTGGGTATTCCATCACTACGTGTCCACCTTCCTGTCGGGAGTCATGCTGACGTGGTGAGTGGCTGGGCCCCAGCAGGGGCAGGAGCTAGGACAGGGAGGGGACACACGGCATCCCCAAGAGTCCCCAACTGAACTCCACTTTCTTAGGCCCGATGGTCTCATGTACCAGAAATTCCGGAACCAATTCCTGTCCTTTTCCATGTACCAGAGTGAGTGTCCCAGATGTCCGTGCTGAGGCCTGGGGGCACCCGTGGTGGGGGGTGGGGGCAGGAAATCCCCCTGGGCTCAGGCCCGCTCTTCTGTCCTCCGCCCGGCCCAGGCTTTGTGCAGTTTCTCCAGTACTACTACCAGAGTGGCTGCCTCTACCGCCTGCGGGCACTGGGTGAGCGGCACACCATGGACCTCACTGTGGGTGAGTCGGGCGTGGCCCTGGCATCTGGACACTCTCCTTTCCTCCCGTCCCGGGTCTGAGTGGTGGCGTCCCCTGTCCCTGGCCGTCCTGTGCCCTGACCTTCCTCCCCGCAGAGGGCTTCCAGTCCTGGATGTGGCGGGGCCTCACCTTCTTGCTGCCTTTTCTTTTCTTTGGACACGTAAGTCGTGCCTCTGTGTCCCTGCCTGTATGTCCGTCCTCTGCACCGGCTTCGGGCTCGAGCAGGGGCTGGGTTTTCTGAGTAAAATGTCTCCTCCCTGCTCAGTTCTGGCAGCTTTTTAACGCACTGACATTGTTCAACCTGGCCCGGGACCCTCAGTGCAAGGAGTGGCAGGTGAGCTGGGGTCCCTGGAGAGGACGGATGGGCCAGGCCCAGGCCTGGCCCTCACCCTCTTCCTCCCACAGGTGCTTATGTGCGGCTTCCCCTTCCTCCTCCTCTTCCTCGGCAATTTCTTCACTACCCTGAGGGTTGTGCACCAGAAGTTTCACAGTCAGTGGCATGGAAGCAAGAAGGATTGAGGCTGGGCCTTCCACTGCCAGCCCAGAGGGGATTCTATGTCCCACGTGTTGGAGGGGATGGGAGGCACCCCTCGAGTGTATGTGTGTATCAGGGGGTCTCTGCTGTTCTCCCTTGGGTTTTATGGGCTCTGTGGGCCCTGAAGGAAGACCTGGGCCCAGTGCCCTCAATAAAGAGAGGCCCAGAGGTAGCCTGAGCATATGTGTTCTCCGGGGGTAGGGCAGGGCTTGGCGACCCCGCCACATGGGTTCCTGGGTCTGAGTTAAGTTGATCCAGGTGGAGGCTCCAGATCTACTCACATGATACCAGGCAAATACAGAAAACAGAACTTTATTCCAAGGGCCAGAGGTTATTTAAAATTATTTACACTCATTGGAAATCACATGGAGGGGCTGGGCCCAGCTCAGCTGAGAGAAAGAGCCCTTCTGTGTGGCCACCAAGGGGCCAGAGGCCTCCCAAGGCATGGAGCCCGGTGCCCCCGTGCAGGCCCTGGGCTGTGCTGCCGGAGGCCCTCACCCGGCCTGGGGAGCTCAGGAGGGTGCACCTCAGGCCCCGGAGGAGTCTCTGTCACTGGACCTGCGCCTGTGCCAAGGCCAAGCCAAACCCACCCAGGAGACTGCAGGAGGGAGCCAGGAGAGTGATTACAGGCAGGAGTCTGCGGGGTGGGCGGGGCAGGCGAGGCCCTAGCTCCACACGTCCAGGGAGTAGCGGCCCTTGGTCATCAGCTTCTTGACATAGTCCACGGCCTGGGCGTGCTCCATGGCCCCGAGCTCAGCCACGATGTCATAGAAGGTGTTCTGCACGTCCCTGGCCATGTTCCGTGCATCCCTGGGCAGGAAGAGGGGGTGCTGGGGGCTGGGCCAACTGCGGTAGGCAGGGCCTTGTCCTCCCCACCCCTACTCCAGTGACCCCACTCACCCACAGACATAGATGTGGGCGCCGCCTTCGATCAGCTTCCACAGGTGCTCTCGGTCCCGCTTTAGCAGGTGCTGGACGTAGACCTGAGGCCAAGGGTGGTGCCGTGAGGGGAAGGCACAGCAGCTGAGGCCCTGCCCGCCCCGTCCCCGCCTTCATGGGTGCCCGCCCGTCTCACCTTGTGGGACTGCTCCCGGGAGAAGGCCACGTTGAGCTGGGTGAGCGCGCCGTCCCTGTGGAACTGCGCCAGCTCCTCCCGGTACAGGTAGTCCTCATCCGAGCGGCGGCAGCCGTAGTACAGCAGCGTCTCCCCCACCTCCTTGCCTGCGTGGCAGGGGCCGGGGTGAGCGTGGGGTTCCCAGTCGTCACCCCCTCCCCTGCGGGCCCCCACTCACCCTGCTGCCGCAGCCAGGCCCGCTCCTGGATGAAGCCTATGAAGGGGGCCACCCCAGTGCCGGGGCCCACCATGATGACAGGCGTGGTGGCCTTGAAGGGCAGGCGGAACTGGGACTTGCGCACGAACATGGGCACCAGCGCGCGGCCGCCGTTCTCCCCAGCAGGCTCCTTGGCCCGCAGCCAGTTGGTGGCCACGCCCTTGTTGATGCGGCCGGCCTTGGTCTCGTACTCCACAACCACCGCACAGATGTGTACAGAGTTGGGATGGACCTGTGGGGAGGGCCGTGTGAGCTCCGCCGCCAAGCCGAGGCCCCTGCCCAGCCCTGGCCCCGAGTCCCGTTCTGCAGGCCATCCCCACCCACCCAGGGCCTCTTCCAGCCCACCTGGCACCCAAACCTCAGAGGCCCCATCCCCAGCGGCTTCCCGGACTGGCTCTGGGGACCGGGGCTGGACAGATACTGGGAATCTCACAAACCAGCCCCACTGAGTCCACAGCCTGGAGAGGCATTTGGAGCTGCGCTGAGTGTGGGAACTGGGGCTCAGGGCTTGGATCTCGGAGCTCCTGTGCTGACAGCAGGGCTGGGCCTCCAGCGTGTGGCTGGCAGGGCAGGGCCAGCCCTCACCTTGGAGGATGAGGCGATGGAGTAGTAGCGGGCCTGCAGGCGCGGCAGCAGCTCACACAGGTGGTCAATGGGGGGCCGCAAGGACGGGCAGTCCTGCAGGATGGCCAGGATGTGCCTCCGGGCCTCCACCACCCAGCTCAGGTACAGCTCCTAGGAGACACGGGGGTGAGACGGGGCTGATTGGAGCCCATGGAGCTCGGAGAACGGCAGGGTTACTAAGGGCGGAGATCGCGGAGCCTAGGCGGCGCACCTTGCCCTCGCCGGAGGAGGAGGCCATCTTGCGCAGCAGCTCCTGCTCCGAGGGCTCCGAGGCGTACTGCGCCAGCTCGTACAGCACGTTGGTGCGCGGAGGGTTGGTGATGTCCAGGTAGTAGGTGAGGGCGGTGCGGTAGGACGTGGGGCACGGGAATGGGTGCTTCTTGTTGGACTCCTCTGCAGGAAAGACACAGGCAGGATTTGGGGTACGCGGCCGCCTCCTGGGGATGGGTGGCTGCTGCGGGAGGGGTTGACGCCTCGGGCCAACTCTGCGGGAACAGGCGCCCCAGCTGGAGCTGGAAACAAGGCCTGTGCTGTCTGATGCCTCCCTGGCCCTGGGGCCAAGTCTGGGGCCTCCAGCCAGAGAGGAAGTCCTCATGTCCTCATGAGAGGCAGGACTCTTCTAGGGGAGGTGCGGGGGGCCCACCCGCCCTGCACACTAACGCACCCGCTGTGCTTTCACGGCACACACCACGGTGTGACACGGCACTGCCCCTTTTCCTGCTGCTCCCTCACAGGCGGGTTGTGGAACCCGATAGTAAGGGCAGCCCTGGCACGGCTGCTGAGGACCGGCTAGCAGGGGTGGGTGGAGACGGTCTGGGCCCAGGTCGGTGACCAGTGGGTTGCGGGGGCTTCACAGCGGGAGGCTCAGGCTGGGCAGCCCCACCAGGCCCGGGCAGCCCCGTGCAATGGCTACTGCCCCTTGGCACCACGGAGCACCCTTGGGGACCTGGGAGGGCTGCTGACTCCTGACTTCGGTGAGGAGGTGGGAGCAGCCCCAGGACCTTCCTTCCCAGCAGACACAGTGGCCATGGGGGAGCCGGGGCTGCCTCTGCCTCCAGGCCCCAGCACCTCACTCCCTTAAAGGCTATGACAGTGACAGGGTAGGGGGAACCCCAAGAGAGGGCCTGACCTACGGCCACTCTGCCTCCCATTTGCTTGGGATCCTGTAACCGTGGAGTCTCGGTGCAAGGGCCGCCCAGGTACCCGGGCTTCAGGCCTAAGGAGAAGCTCAACCCAGGGCCTTCCTACAGGCCGAATCCTGCAGCTGCCTGGACCAGGCAGGGCGCCCTGACTGTGGCACTCACCATCCAGGTTGTTCAGGGACATGACGACATCCAGGTCGGCACCCAGGATTTTGCCCAGCTGATTGACGAGGGCAGAGTCGTTGGCCGGGTACACAGCCACGTGGTCCCCAGATTCATACCTGGAGGGAGATGCCAGGCTCGGGAGGGCAGAAGGCCGGCCCTGCCCCGGGTCAGGAGGCCCAGAGTAAGGGTTCAGGGGGTGACGGCGGCAGCTGGTACCTGATTTTGGAGTCCGAGATGTCCAATTCCAGGTGCATGAGGTGGCGCTCGGTCCCCTGGTTCAGCTTCCGGTTGGTGGTGACTGCAGCCAGGAATGGATTCTTGGCATCAAAGGGGCTGGGTGGGGAGGAGAGAAGCGCAGTGAGCTGCCAGGGCTTGGATCTGAGTCTCTGTCCACAAGGACCCTTCTGGTTGCACAAAGCACAGGGAATCTCAAGAGATCACGAGGAAATCTCACCGGTTACATCAAGGGCTCTCCCAGCCCGATCCAATGCAGTTCTCTTTCTTTTTGAGACTGAGTCTCGCTCTGTCGCCCAGGCTGGAGTGCAGTGGCATAATCTCGGCTCACTGCAACCTCCACCTCCCAGGTTCAAGTGATTCTCCTGCCTAAGCCTCCTGAGCAGCTGGAATTACAGGCGTGCGCCACCACGCCTGGCTAATTTTTTATATTTTTACTAGAGACGGGGTTTCACCATGTTGGCCAGGCTGGTATCGAGCTCTTGACCTCAAGTAACCCGCCTCGGCCTCCTAAAGTGCTGGGATTACATGTGTGAGCCACCTCGCCTGGCCCCAATACAGTTCTCTCTACAGTCCCACCACGTGGGCAGAGCTGGGTCATCAGTGTCTCCGTTTCCAAATGTGGAAGCTGAGGCTGGCCCTTAAAAGAACTGTGAGACCCAAGCTGACGGTGCCACAGGCTGGAAGGTGGCTGGGTCTCCAAATGAGGGGCACAGCTTCCCCACCCCCACATGTCCTGGACTACACCGTGGACGAGACAGAAATCTGCACTCCAGAAAGCCACTGAAATGCGGGGCTTCTTGCTCCAGCCAGGCTGGGGCAGGCCTACAGAAAGCAGGGCAGCTGGTATTGGATGCAGTGGCACGGACTTCCCTGGGTAGCTCAGGCAGGAATCTGGCCAGCACCCAGGGGTCATCAAGGGCACAGAGGAACGCTAGGTTTTCCCCAAGTCTATCTATGGAGACAGATTCTAAGAAAATGAGCCCAGCTGCCAAAGAGGATCGTAGCCACAGAGCCCAGTGCGCTGTGTCCTTGTTGAGAAGTGGGACGCGCCCTGCGGCCCTGGGCAGTGTAGAGTAAGGTGGCTAAGTGAGCTCAGTACAAACTGGGCAAGTGCCAGTCTTCCGGGGCCGGGCCCTGGACAGGCACTGCGTCAGGGCATGGAGCAGCTGCCTGGCTCTCGGGCAGTTCCCCTCTCTGCTCTGGGCCTCATGCCCTCCCTGTGTAGGGACACTCACACCCACTCGTGGCACGGGGTCTGGTGAGAAGGGCCCTGCGGGGATATGGGGATACACGGCAGACTGAGTCTGGGATGCACCAGCGGCCATAGAGCCGTCTGCCCCAAGCCACATTCCCTCCACTCACGGCTTCTGGTTCTCGTAGCTCTTCAGCCGGCCCATCTCCCCCACGTACACCTTGGCCGCGTCTATGTCAGTGTGGACCACAAGCTCGTACTGGCGAATGCTGGAAGGGGAAGACCGAGGGTGAGGCCGGGAAGCAGCAGGGGTCAGTCCTGAGAGGGAGGGGCTGGACTACAGGGGAGATGGCGCGTGGCCTTCGGGGCAAGGGCCCGGGTACATACGACAGGAGGCGGGGGAGCCCCTGCTGCAGATGCGCAAGAAGGGCAGGCGAGGGAGCAAGGAGGGAGGTGGCATGGAGCTGCCGGGGGTCAGGCGCCCAGAAGCCGGGGCAGGGCTGGGCAGGCTTCCGGGAGATTCTGGGAGAAAGTAAGGAAAGCCTGGGCAGCACCCAGGGGCCCTCGAGGGCACAGAGAGGAACGCTGTTTTTGGCCAAGTCTATGGAGACAGATTTTAAGGAAATGAACCCCTCTGCCAAAGTTGAACCTAGCCTCAGAGCCCGACGCACTGTGTCCTTGTCGACAGGTGGGGTGCGCCCCGCTGCCCCGGGGCAGTGCAGAGCAAGGTGGCAGAGTGAGTCCTTGGCTGGGACCAAGGTCCCTCCTCGACCTCGCTGTGACCCACTGCCAGCCCCCATTCCAGGGTGGCCGCCCTCGGCACAGGACCAGCCCAGCCCACCCACCGGTGGCACCTGCGGGCCCTTGCTCACCTGGACTCCTCGCCAGTGGCTTCCACCCCAAAGTGCTCGCACACGGCCGGCCAGAACTGCTCTCGCCAGGTGATGAAGTCCTCCTCCAAGCTGGGCCGAGGAGAGGAGGGGGGAACGGCTCAGGGCAGGCCGATGTGGCAACAATACCTGGTGCCGGGCACGCCCCGTCCCCAAAGCTCAGGACTGGGCGCCAGTGACATCAACCCAGAGCATCAGGAAGGCTCCAGGGAGTCGGACAAGCCGAAAAGCAACACCGGCAGGGGCAGGGCAGAGGCGGGAGAGCCCCTTCCCTGTGTGGGAGGTGCGTGTCGCTGAGTCTCAGCTGACACAAGGGTGTGCGTGCCCCTCACGTTCCACGGCCCTTGCCGAGGCCCACAGCGCTGATCAGGGTGGCAGGGTGGGCACTCACTTCCCATCGTCGTCGCCCAAGCCCAGCTCAAAGATGCGCTGGGCGCCGAGCTGCTCCAGCCGCTTGTCCACGTACTTGCCCATGGCATTGAAGTGCTCGTAGGTTTTGTTCCCAAGACCAAACACCTGTGTGGACACAGGGGCCGCTCTGAGGCCTGGCCCTCGGCCTGACCAGCGGGAGGTGCCATGGGGGCGGGGTGGGAGGCCCCACAGCGCTGGCTGAGCTGCTGGGAACACCTGCAGGCCTCCATCCCATCAGGCGCCTTGCACTGCGAGGAACACTGGGCCACTGAAGAGGCTTCGTGTGGGTGACCTGCAGCCCACAGCCTGCCCCGTCCACCGCCAGCCTCAACCTATGGGGAAGTGGAAGCAGCCCACCCTCCCCACTGGCTGGGACTCCAGCTCCCCTAGCCCAGCCAAGTCTCAGTCGTCCGGCCAGAACCCTCTTGCCTTTAGTCTCCAGCACCCAATGTCCCCTGGAGCTGAGGACAGGGAGGGGACACTCTCATAGTGCTGGGGTCCAGGGCAGAGGAGAGGGTCTCACGAGTGGCCTGCCCTGGCTGCTGAGAACGGGGTGGGGGTCTGGAGGGCTGCCTTTCAGACACGAGGATCCGGAGGCACTGCAGGCCACTGGGAGCCCACAGCAGTCTTTGGGTGACTCACCGCAAACTTGACCCCAGAGAGATCCACGTCCGTCTCCTGGAGCCAGTCGTAGAAGTCCTGGGCATTGTCGGTGGGGTCCCCCTCGCCGTAGGTGGCCATGCAGAAAACCACCAGGGCGTTGTCGATCTCCGGCAGGCTGCTCAGGTCCGCCTGCAGAGATAGGGGCAGGACCGCGCCCCGGCTATGACTGAGCCTGCTCAAGGTTCAACCCGCACCAGACGGGGAAGGCCAGGTCCTGCCCAGGGTGGTGCCAGGCCAGGGATGTCCGGGTGTCATGGGATCAGAAAGAAGGAATGACACAGAGGGTGGGGCATGGGCATCTGTGTCAGGTGGGCAGGACAAGGTCACCTGTGTTGGGCTGGAGTGGAGAGGATGTGTTTCTAGAGGAAAGTGAAGTTTGCCACAAAAGAGCCACCAGAACGCGGCCTCCTGTGCTGATGCAGGTCTGGGGTCACCCTGGGAACTTCATCATTCCAGGGCTCCCAAGCACCACATGGCCCCGGTGCTCACTGATAATCTAAATTGTTCATCAACTTGAAATGCAGCCTGGAGATGGCTGTGCGGTGGTGCCCGTCACCAAGACCCCGGAGGAGGGGGGAGTGGAGCAGCTGGGGAGGGTGGGTTTGGTTTGGGAGATGTGGCGGCCACAAGGAGGGCAGCTGGCGCTCCGGGGAGGGCCGGTCCTGGGGAAAGGACGCCTGGCGTGTGGCTGCAGCTGCAGGAATGGCCCTTCCTTCAGTTAGCCCGGGCAGGGATGGCAGTGACCCTCACAGGAAGGCAACTTCCAAGGACGTCTTCCCAGGACCCCACTCCCTGCCAGTCTCCCCCTGCTGAGGGGCGCCCTACAGACCTGCTCCCCGTCCTGCCCACTGCCTCCATCTGGGGCCGGCCCGCGGTGGCAGCTTACCAAGTCATACTCCTCGGGGTCCGCTGACATGCCTCGCATCCCATAGCGGTGGGCGTCCTTGGACAGGCGGTTGGCAAACTCCTCTGCAGTCCCCGTCTGGGAGCCGTAGAACACGATGATGTTCCTCCCCTAAGGAAGGCAGACACAGGGTTGGTGAGGGCCACAGACCTCAGCCACGGCTCCGGTGGACACCCACTGGGCAAGCCGGGCAGGCCTGGCAGGCGGGGACCCTCCAGGCTGCCCTCTTTCCTCCCTGGCTTTGAGTCCCTTCTAAGTTCCTCTGGGACTCGCTTCTCACTGTCACAGCCACTGTGGCAAAGGAGGGCAAAGGTCACCAACGCAATCTCACACGCGGCTGCTCAAGATCACACGTCTGACATTTTCATGACACGGGAAAAAACAAAGTTAAAAAAGGTAATCAATGTATAGCCCTTATTTGTGGGGGAATGCTTCCAGGACCTCCCATAGATATTTAAATCCAAGGATGCGGCCGGGTGTGGTGGCTCACACCTGTAATTCCAGCACTTTGCGAGGCCGAGGTGGGTGGATCACCTGAGGTTAGGAGACCAGCCTGACCAACACGGTGAAACCCTGTCTCTACTAAAAATACAAAAATTAGATGGGCATGGTGGCATGCACCTGTAATCCCAGTTACTAGGGAGGCTGAGGCAGGAGAACAACTTGAACCCAGGAGGTGGAGGTTGCAGTGAACTGAGATCGTGCCACTGCACTCCAGCCTGGGTGGCAGCAAGACTCCGCCTCCGGTAGCTCACGCCTATAATCCCAGCACTTTGGGAGGCCGAGGCAGGTGGATCACCTGAGGTTGGGAGTTCGAGACCAGCCTGACCAATATGGAGAAAAACCTGTCTCTACTAAAAATACAAAATTAGCCAGGCATGGTGGCGCATGCCTGTAATCCCAGCTACTTGGGAGGTTGAGGCAGGAGAATCGCTTGAACCTGAGAGGCGGAGGTTATGGTGAGCCAAGATCGCGCCATTGCACTCTAGCCTGGGCAACAAGAGCGAAACTCCATCTCAAAAAAAAAAAAAAAAAAACAAATCGAAGAATGCTCAAGTCCCTGCTATAAAATGATGTATTTGTGTGTAACCTACACAAATCCTCCCACATACTTTAAATCATCTCTACTTATTAATATAATATCTAATGTAATGTAAATTCTCTGTAAATAGTTGTTACGCTGTATTGTTTAGGGAACAGTAACATGACAGTATGTGTTCAGGACAGACACAACCATACATTTTTTTCTCCAAATATTTTCAATCTGCAGTTGAATTCATGAACTCAGAACTCAGATATGCATGGCTGGCTGTATAATCCAATTGTGTTATATAAATAATAGACATGTATATCAAAACATACATATATATTTTCTTTCTATACCCATAGGCACAAAGAAAACAGACTGGCAAGAAATAAACCGAAAGTCCCTAAAATGGGGCGTTCTGGGTGTGTTTTCTGGTTAATTATAATACATATTTATTATAAAATTTTAGACAACAGGGAAAGGTCCTGGGGCTGGCTCACATACTTGTCAGTCCACCCTCCTCCTACAGCAGCTGTTGAAAAGCCTGAAATCCTGTTCCCCAGAGTCCCTTGGGGCTGGAGTCGCAGCCAATTCGGTCCAGCCAATTGGACATGCTTTGCAAGATCTGAAGGGTGGAAGGGAGGCAAAGGCTTCCTGGCCCCTCATGCAAATGTGAGGTTCTCTGCAGCAGTGCCTGGTCTTCAGTGCCTGAAGTATTTCTTTCACTTTTTCTTTTCTTTTCTTTTCTTTTGAGATGGAGTTGCGCTCTGTGGCCCAGGCTGGAGTGCAATGGCATGATTTCAGCTCACTGCAACCTCTGCCTCCTGGGTTCAAGCAATTCTCATGCCTCAGCCTCCCGAGTAGCTGGGATTACAGGCGCCCACCACTATGCCTGGCTAATTTTTTTGAATTTTTAGTAGAGACTGGGTTTCACCATGTTGGCCAGGCTGGTCTCAAACTCCTGACCTCAGGTGATCTGCCCACCTCGGCCTCCCAAAATGCTGGGATTACAGGCATGAGCCACTGCACCTGGCCACTTGAGGTATTTCTAATAGTTTTGGTAGCCAGACTGCAAGTTCCTAGTCCTGGCTACTGGCTTATGTGGTGTTCAGAGGCAGCTGTAGAAGTAGCTTCTTATCCCGGATCACAGCTACACGTGGTGTATCCTGAACTCAACAGTTTCAGGCTGGATTCAAAGGGAGCAGTTACCTCGCAGGTCACTTCTGTTATATCTTAGAGACCAACCTGAAACCTGCTCCTTCAGCCCCTCCGGTAACCTGGAAGCACCCCCTTCCCTGTGTGAAATCCCTTCTAGATTAAAATGCCTAAAGCGGTCTCTAGTTTCCACACTGAATCCCCCCTCATATAAAACAAAACGTATGGGGCTGGGTGCAGCAGCTCACTTCTGTAATCCTAGTACTTTGGGAGGCTAAGGTAGTAGCATGACTTGAGCCCAGGAGTTTGAGCCCAGCCTGGGCAACATGGCAAAACTCCGTCTCTACTAAAAATACAAAAAAAGTATCTGGCTGTGGTGCCATGATTCTAGCTACTTGGGAGGCTGAGGTGGGAGGATCACTTGAGCCTGGGAGGTTGAGGCTGCAGTGAGCTGTGATCGAGCCACTGCACTCCAGCCTGGGTGACAGGAGTGAGACTGAGTCTCAAAACCACCACCAAAAAAATCTTATGGATTACAATAAATGTTCTTACACTTTTTAAAGTTCCTGAATTTTCTACAAGTCATTGTTAATTCATTAAAAGGATTTTTTTTTTTCTCCTTGAGATGGAGTTTCGTTCTTGTCACCCAGGCTGGAGTGCAGTGATGGGATCTCAGCTCACTGCATCCTCCGCCTCCTGCGTTCAAGTGATTCTCCTGCCTCAGCCTCCAGAGTAGCTTGGATTACAGGTACCCGCCACCATGCCTGGCTAGGGTTTTGTATTTTTAGTAGAGACAGTGTTTCACCATGTTGGCCAGGCTGGTCTCAAAACTCCTGACCTCAGGTGATCCACCCACCTCGGCCTCCCAAAGTGGGGAAATACAGACATGAGCCACTATGCCCGGCCAAAAGGATTTTTTTTTTTTTTTTTTTTTTTTTTGAGACGGAGTCTTGTTCTGTTGGCCAGGCTGGAGTGCAGTGGTGCGATCTCGGCTCACTGCAACCTCCGCCTCCCGGGTTCAAGGGATTCTCCCACCTCAGCCTCCCGAGTACGTGGGACTACAGGCACGTGCCACCAGGCCCGGCTGATTTTTGTATTTTTAGTAGAGACAGGGTTTTGCCCAAAAGAATATTTTAAAATAATCACTGTAAAAATAATAGAAGAGAAAGTGCTTATGATGATCAGGTTAAGAGAACAAAAGATGACCTAAGATAGCAGCTAAATATTTACAGTAGCATCAAAATATATAAAATACCTAGAAATAAACTTTATAAGAGATGTGTCAGAGGCTACTGAACGACACACGAAGGACTCATGCCAATGGAAAGGCACCCCGGTTGTGGACAAGGCGTCTCGACCCATAGAAATGGCAGCTCTACTTATGTCACTAGAGAAATGTGGCATGATGTAATAGAAATCTGAAGCAGCCGGGTGCCGTGGCTCACACCTGTGTAATCCCAGTACCTTGGGAAGTCACACCAGGAGTACTGCTTAAGCCCAGGAGTTTGAGATCAGCCTGGGCAACATAGTGAGACCTAGTCTCTACCAAAAAAAAAAAAAAAATCTAAACAGCTCTTTTTTCCTCAACAAATTGATCCTAAAAGTCGTGGAAAAATAAGTAAGAATCCATACACTGAAATATTATTTGGCAATAAAAAGGAAGTACTAATATATGCTACAGCGTGGGTGAACTTTGAACACAACGTGCCCAGTGAAAAGAATCCAGAGACCCAGCTTGGCTAACATGGTGAAACCCCGTCTCTACTAAAAATACAAAAATCAGCCAGGTGCGGTGGGGGCACCTGTAATCCCAGCTACTCGGGAGGCTGAGGCAGGAGAATTGCTTGAACCCGGGAGGTGGAGGTTGCAGTGAGCAGAGATTGTGCCATTGCACTCCAGCCTGGGCGACAGAGCGAGACTCCATCTCAAAAAGAAAAGAAACCCAGAAACAAAAAGCCACATATTGTGTGATTCCTTTAAATGAAATGTCCAGCACAGGCAAATCTGTAGAGACAGAAAGCAGATAATGGTTGCTTGGAACTGGGGGTGGGGAACTAGGGAATGAGGAGGTGACAGCTAATGGGTATGGGGTCTCTTTTGGGGATGAAGAAAATGTTCTATCAATAAAATTAATTGGCCGAGTGCGTTGGCTCATGCTTGTAATCCCAGCACTTTGGGAGGCCGAGGCGGGTGGATCACTTGAGGTGAGGAGTTTGAGACCAGCCTGACCAACATGGTGAAAACACATCTCTACTAAAACTACAAAAATTAGTTGAGCGTGGTGGCGGGCGCCTGTAATCCCAGCTACTTGGAAGGTTGAGATGGGAGAATCGCTTGAACCCAGGAGGCGGAGGTTGCAGTGAGCCGAGATCACGCCATTGCACTCTAGCCTGGGCAACAAGAACAAAACTTGATCTCCAAGAAAAAAAATAAATAAAATTGATTGTAGTAACAGCTGTACAACTCTGTGAATATCCTAAAAAACACTGAAGTATATACTTTAAAATGGGTATGTATGGTATACAAATTATATTTCAATAAAGCTGTTACCCCCCAAAAATAAATAGGTATGGAATAGCAGCCAGGAAAGCTGACAATAATAGCAATGGGGTGGGGAGACTGTGCCTGGCACTATTGAGTATTAAAACAGATTATAAAACTTTAATAATCAGAACAGTATGACACGATATATAAACAGATAGCCAGATCAAAGCACTTAAACAAGCAAATATGAAAATAAACCAGTATACATATTGGAATCATTATTATTATTTGACTCAGAGTGTAGCTCTGTTGCCCAGGCTTGAGTACAGTGGTCACTGCAATCTCTGCCTCCCAAGCTCAAGCTATCCTCCCACTTCAGCCTCTCAGGTACCTGGGACTATAGGCGTGCACCACTGTGTCCCGCTAATTTTTCTAGTTTTTGTGGAGATGAGGTTTCGCCAATGTTGCCCAGGCTGGTCTCAAACTCCTGGGCTCAAGCGATCTGCCCACCTCAGCCTCCCAAAGTGTTGGGATTACAGGTGTGAGCCACTGTGCCCAGCCCAGGAATTAAGCATATGATAAAGCTGGCATTTCAAAACAGTGGGGGGAAGATGGACTCTATTACATGGTGTTTAGACAGCTACGAAAAATGTAGAGTTGGATTCATACCTCACATCTTACATCAGGATAAATTCCCAATAGATCAGATTTTAAATTTTGTACTAGAAGTACTAAAAGTACTAGAAGAAAATATACAGGAATATCTTTATCTCTTTAGCATGGGGGAAGAAAGAATCATACAGTTGACTACGTAACATTTACACAGCAAAACAAATAAAAATGCGATCAGCTAAGCTGAAAGACAAACTTTCTTTTTTAAGAGATGGAATCTCACTAAAAGACAAACTATTTAACGGGCAAGATATTTTCAACTTGTATCACAGACAAGAGGCTCTCTCCCTAATAATTTCAAGGAGAAAGATCAATTCCAACAGAAAAATGGGCAAAAGATGTGAAGAGAGAATCTATTTAAAAAAAAAAAAAAAAAAAAGAAAAGGCTGGGCATGGTGGTTCAGGCCTGTAATTCCAGCACTTTGGGAGGCCAAGTTGGGTGGATCACCTGAGGTCAGCAGTTTGAGACCAGCCTGGCCAACATGGCAAAACCCTGTCTCTACTAAAAATACAAAAATCAGCCAGGCATGGTGGCACATACCTGTAACCCCAGCTACTCGGGAGGCTGGGGCAGGAGAACTGCTTGAACCCGGGAGGTGGAGACTGCAGTGAGCCAAGATCACGTCACTGCACTCCAGCCTGGACAACAAAGCGAGACCCTGTCTCACAAAAACAAAACAAAACACAACAAAACAAAACAAAACAAAAAAAAGATGGGTGAAAATCTACTGAATCTCATTCATAAAAATGTAAATTACAGCTATACTGAGATTTTTTTTTTAAAAAAACCTAGAAAACTGGCAAAAATCTAAACTTTAATAACAAACTGTTGGCAAGGCTGTGGGGAACAGTTTTCTCACACATTGCTATTCTTGAGCGCGTGCCATGGTGTGACTCCTACGGGGACGATTTGTAGCTTCTATCACGATTGCAAACGCATCTACCTTCCGATTCAGCAATTCCACTTCTGGAACTGCTTTGTATTTGCAAATGTGCAAACCGAGCCACAAATTCACAGCAGCATTGTTGGTAAGAGCCAAAGAGTAGACACAGCCCCAGTGCCCATCTTTAACAGGACTGGGTTAAATGCATTACAGTGAATCCAGACGACCATAAAATGGAATCACGGTACAGCTAAAATGATGACGGCCGTATCTTTGTATTGATATGGAAGGATCTTTGAAACATATTAAGTTGTGTTTTTTTTTTTTTTTAAAGCAAGGTTGGCTGGGCGCAGTGGCTCACGCCTGTAATCCCAGCACTTTGGGAGGCCGAGGCGGGCGGATCACGAGGTCAGCAGTTCGAGACCAGCCTGGCCAACATGGTGAAACCCCATCTCTACTAAAAATACAAAAATTAGCCAGGCATGGTGGCAGGCACCTGTAACCCCAGCTACTCCAGAGGCTGAGGCGGGAGAATCACTTGAACTGAGGAGGTGGAGCTTGCAGTGAGCCAAGACCATGCTATTGCACTCCAGCTTGGGTGACAGAGCAAGACTCAGTCTCAAAAAAAAAAAAAAAAGCAAGATCTGGAACAGTGCACGTCGTATGCCACATTTTGTGTTTTAAGAAAAGTGTAGGCTGGATGCGATGGCTCAGGCCTGTAATCCCAGCACTTTGGGAAGCGAGGCAGAAGGATTGCTTGACACTAGGAGTTCAAGACCAGCTGGGCAACATACTGAGAACCTGTTCCTATGAAGAATAAATTAAAAACTTAGCTGGGCATGGTGGTGTGCACCTGTAGTCCCAGCTACTTGGGAGGCTGTGGTAGGAGGATTGCTTGAGTCCAGGAGTTTGAGGCTGCAGTGAGCTATGATGGTGCCACTGTACTCCAGCCTGGGCAATACAGTGAGACCCTGTCTCTAAAATAAAGCTTTTTTAAATTAAAAAATAAGAAAAGTGAAAATAAGAGTCTCTGTTTTACTTGTATATTCATATAGGAACTCTAGAAGGATCCATAAATAATAAGAACAGTGGGGATGAATGGGTGGCAGAGGTGAGCTTTCCACTGAAGAGTAGATGTTTTTATTTTAACCATGTAAATATAGTACTGATGCCTAAAATTAAATACTTAGATTGGCCGGGTGCAGTGGCTCAGGCCTGTAATCCCAGCACTTTGGGAGGCTGAGGCGGGCGGATCACCTGAGGTCAGGAGTTCAAGACCAGTCTGGCCAACGTGGTGAAATCCCATCTTTACTAAAAATACAAAAATTAGCCAGGCGTGGTGGCGCGCACCTGTAATCCCAGCTACTCGGGAGGCTGAGGCACGAGAATGGCTTGAACCCAGGAGGTGGAGGTTGCAGTGAGCCAAGATTGCGCCACTTGACTCCAGGCTGGGCGACAGAGCAAGATTCTGTCTCCAAAAAAAAAAAAAAAAGTAACAAAAACAAAGCAGAGATAAAATGGCAGTGGTGCCACGACCACAGCTATGTGAGATTTACCTCTGCTCTTGGATAGGCTGGGACCGGAAGGGAGAAGGGCAGCTTCATGAGTTAGAGGGAGGGTCTGTTCTTAGACTGGTTTGTTCAAAAAGTAAACATTCAATAAAATAAACTGTCCCAGCAACAGCAGAGCTGCTTCAGGGCTTTGGTTAGGAAGAATGACTCCCAAGTGAGCCAGGCTGCGTTTCCGCTCCTGGCCCCTGGACCTCCTCTGTGCGGTGATGCCAGGTGTCTACTCAACCTGCTTACATGCCCGCTGGGGCGGAGGCTTCCTGAGAAGAGTAAAGGCATGCAGGAAACTCACCGTTTTCTTCATCTTTTCCACGAAGCTGCTCTCTCTGACAGAGCTGGTCCTGCAAGACAAAAGTGTGCAATGAGTGTGGGAGGCAGGCATCGTGTGACACGGTGTCATAGGATGTGGGTGTCCTTATATGCAGGTTTCACGGGATGCTGTGGCAGCACAGCAAGGGGACATTCCAGGTGTGTCCCGTGCCACTCCCCAGGGGCTAAGCCAGCAGCTGGCCTCTAGACCAGCACAAGGGCTCCCAGACCTCCCGCACCAGCTCACCCTTCCCATTTCCCCTACAGTAAAGCCTCTTGCGACACCAGTGCTTTGCAAAGCCAAGACCTCTCCGGCACCCAGATAGATATGGGCTTGTTTCCCTCAAGGAAGAGCCAAGGTTTCCACTTCCCTCTTCCTCCCCACCCACAGCCCAGGTCCCCACGGCCTGACCTCGCCTCCACCTTCCACCTCTTCACCTGTTCCTTCTCCGGCCCCTGCCTCACACATCTGCCACTGCCCTGCTCCGCTCTTCAACAGCTCCCATGACCCACGGGATCCAGGCACACGAGTCCCCTCAGAGTCTGTCTCCAGCATCACCTGCCACTCCCCTCCACAAACCATGCTTGAGGCACGGATTCACACCCCCTCCCCGCATGGTGGCCTCAGAATCCTGTGCACGCCAGCGCTTCTACCCAGAGCCTTCCTGCCACACTCCCCTCACCTGGCTGACTCCCGCTCTGCCCTCAAGGTCCTGCACAGGGGTCAGCTCCCCTGGGATTCAAAGACCCCCTTCGCTTCCCCTGCACTGGGGCCACATTTCATTTTTCCCTTCTCTGCATTCCTGACCTGGGTCTGCCCCCTCCAGAGGGCAGCCTGGTGCCCGCCAGCCTCAGGATCAGGCTGGGGTGACACGATCCTCTGTCCACTTCTGGCCTTCTATCCCTGCACCATCCCCTCCCCGCCCCATTTTCCGTTCTTCTGTTTCCTCCTGACCCTTGCCCCAAGCCTGCAGGCCATACGACCAAGCCCAGTTCCCCTTGCTCAGGACTTTCGAGCTGAATAAGGTTAAAAACCCTGGCCGAATACAGCAAGGTGGGAAACACCTTTCTCTGGGTGGCAAATCTTTAGGATATTTGAAATACGGCCATTCTGAATCAAGTGACAAGCTGGAAGACAAAAATACATTTTTGTATTTAAAATGACATTTTTGGTCGGGCGTAGTGACTCATGTGTGTAATTCCAGCACTTCGGGAGGTTGAGGCGGGCGGATCACTTGAGTCAGGAGTTTGAGACCAGCCTGGCCAACATGGCAAAACCCCGTCTCTACTAAAAAATACAAACATTAGCCGGGTATGGTGGCGCGCACCTGTAATCCCACCTACTCGGGAGGCTGAGGCAGGAGAATCACCTGAACCAGGGAGGTGGAGGTTGCAGTGAGCCAAGATCGCGCCACTGTACTCCAGCCTGGGCAACAGAGTGAGAATCTGTCTCAAAAATAAAATAAAGTAAAATAAAATAAAATAAAATAAAATAAAAGATAATGCCATTAAAGGAAGGAAAGGCAAGCCACAGTGTGGGAGAGGATATTTGTAATGTACTTATATGTGGGCAAAAGACTTTGATTGAGAAGGCAAGAAAGCCCTACAAATCAATGGGAAAAAGACAAATCCTCCATCAGAAAAACTATCAAAAGACTTGAAGAGGCATTTTCTTTTTCTTTTTCTTTTTTTGAGATGGAGTCTTTTTCTGTCGCCCAGGCTGGAGTGCAGGGGCGCGATCTCAGCTCACTGCAACCTCCAAGAGGCATTTTCTTAAAGAGAGCATCCAAGAACCTGGCTCGGTGGCTGGCGTTTGTAATGCCAGCACTTCGGGAAACCAAGGTGGGAGGATCACTTGAGGCCAGTTTGAGACCAGCCTGGGTAAAACAGCAATACTCTATCTCTAAAAAATTAAAAAAAAATTTTTTTTTTTTTGAGACGGAGTCTGGCTCTGTTGCCCAGGCTGGAGTGCAGTGGCCAGATCTCAGCTCACTGCAAGCTCCGCCTCCCGGGTTCACGCCATTCTCCTGCCTCAGCCTCCCGAGTAGCTGGGACTACAGGCGCCCGCCACCACGCCTGGCTAATTTTTTGTATTTTTTAGTAGAGACGGGGTTTCACCGTGTTAGCCAGGATGGTCTTGATCTCCTGACCTCGTGATTTGCCCGTCTCGGCCTCCCAAAGTGCTGGGATTACAGGCTTGAGCCACCGCGCCCGGCCCCCCCTCAAAAAAATTTTTTTTTAAACTTAGCCAGGTGTGGTGGTCTGTGCCTGTGGTTCCAGCTACTCAGGAGGCTGAGGTGGGAAGAGAGCTTGAACCTGGGTGTTTGAAGCTGCAGTGGGCGATGATCTCACCACTGTGTGACTATATGACCGTGTGGTGTGATGCTAGCTCACTGCAGCTTCAAACATCAGGGTTCCAGCCCGGGAGACAGAGTGAGACCCTGTCAACCAACCAATCGATACAAATAAATAGAAACGGTACATGTGGGGCTTGACTGACTGATTTTGAAGGCTCCAACAATAAGGATAATTAGAATAGCTAAACCTGAGTAAGGAGGCCCTGGCGGAGCAGATATTCTAAACAAGGCGACAGTGGCCAATTCTGCATACCCCTCCTGCAGTGGCCCGGCCCCATTTCCTGCCTCTCTGGGCTGCAGGAAGCTGCTCACATTTCCACGCGATTCCCTGGGCCTACAAGGTCCTTCCTGTGACCCCTTCCCACCTTCTACTCATCCTTTACCACAGAACTTAACTTTCCTCTCCGAGAGGCCATCCCTGGCCCTCATGCAGCAACGCTACCTATCACCGTCTTCGCTGTGGCACACACAGCGGTCGGCCAAGGCACTTTACTCTGTGCATTCCCATGGCTTAACTGGAGGCCTGGGTTGAGTAACCTCGGGGAGGTGTCCGTGTGTCCCTGCCATGAGCGCAACGCCTGGTACGTGGCACAGGACACTGTGTCTCCTCCTAGGGTGACCAGCCCTGAGTTCTCTGTCCAGCACGAGGCTCGCAGGGGCAGACTAAGAGGCTGTTGAAGGCACTTCTCACTCCCTAGCCAACTCTGAGGTCTGATCTGGCATCAGCTGAAAAGGCAACCCCTATCTCTACTCAAAGGACAGATGCTTCCACGGAAGTTCCGTCTCCAACAAGGTGGATCTGAAGATTTGCTGAAGAAAAGGACAAGAGGCAAACCCTGGTGCCCCGTGAGTGCCAGGTGGCTCTCCCTGTACTTGCGGGTAATGCATGCCAGCCTGGGGGGGGCACGGGAGGCCCTGTGCCAGGCACCGAGGGCACGAGACTAGAACAAGACAACCTGTGACTTCACAGGCCCAATCCTCCAGCCAGGGGAAGCCAGGCTCTGAGGAGGATCCCAGCAAGATGGGAAGAGCCACGTGGCAGGGCGGACCTGGCTTTAAATCCTGGCTCTGACACTAGACGGGCACAGGACTGCACAGGCCCCGCCCCTCTCATGCCCACACTATTATTAAAGTGCTGCATCTGGTCTCTGCAGCCTCCCCGGTGCCTGACTGGGGAACTTGGTTAACACCCAATAGAAAAAAGGGCATTCCTGGAAGGCGATCAGTCTGTGATTTCAAAGACATCCATGGCACAAAGTGGCATGTGCTAAGACCACACAGATGTGTGGAGGAGGGCTTCCACGTGACCTGACGCAGTTGGACAAAGCAGAACGCCAGGCTGGCTGGCTCTGGGAGTGGAGAGGGGAGCCTCTGGGCTGGAACGTCAGAGTGGACAACGTGTACCAGCCCGCTCTGCCCCAAAGCAAGGGTTCGCCTAGGAAGTGTGAGCGGTCCAGCGGGGAAAAGGGAACCCAAGGAGATGGAGGAGGACCTGTGCCTCTAGGTCACTGGCGCAACACAGAACAATTTCTTTAAGTTCCTGCTGGTTAAACCCATCCTGCCGGGGAGGGTGCCAGGAAACTCCCTTCCCAACCCAAGGCCCTGCTGGGGGGCTCCAAGAAGCAGAGTTCCCGGGCTTTGCCCAAGGGGGCCCACACTGGACTGCTCTAAACGGGCTCTATTCCATCGGAGGACTTCAGACCTGGATTTGCATGGGGGACCTGATTATTTACAGGCGGAGAAGAGGGTGCATGAGGCTTTCCTGGTCTCCAGTCCAAATTCCTTCCTTTGGAAGCAGGGAAATGCAGCGTGCAAGTCCTGTACCAGAGAAGCCACCAGTGCACAGGCCGGGCTGAGCCCCTCGCCAGAGACAGGGGCAACAACCCTGGGAATGGCTGACTTTGCTGTTAACTCCAGGCGGCAACATCTTCAGGCCTCCAGCGTGTCCCCGCCAGGAGGAAGCCCCCGCACTAGAGTGAGGGTGCGGGCATCCCCTGGCCAAGGGGCATCAGGGCAGTCTGCTGCCAGGGACAGTGTCAGGAACTGACCTTCTCGGAGCGCGCTCCTCAGGTGGAGATGAGTACGTGCACCCCATGGCTTCTCACTCTCAGCTCCAGGACTTACGGAAAAAGGAGGCCTACAGCTCTCTCCTGGACACCAGCAGGGGTCAGCGGATGGAAAGTTCGGCCCTGTACATCCCTTGTTCTGTGCTGGTGGGGAAAAGGTGCCTGGGCCTGCAGCCTCAAAGTGCTCCTGGACACCCCAAAGTCCTCTCGGAATCTCCCCGAGCTCCTGCCTGCGTCTGCCCCCACGAGCCCGAGAACTCTGCAACATCTGGAGCCCCAGCAGGCAGGACTCAGGACTCCAGACTGAAGCCTCCCATGAGCCCCTGCGCCGGGCACACACCCCTCCTCCTTCTGTATGGACCGAGGGAAGGAGAAAACCTTTCCAACCCCGACTCGGGTCTCCTTGGTAACTGTTTATATCAGAGCCCTTCTCCCCACGCCCTCCCCCTTTCCCATTTAAAAAAAAAAAAGAAAAAAAGGAAGTCATGTCTGCGGAACAAAGCTCTTCTAGACTCTAGAAGGCAGCCTGCAGGTTGCTATGGCAGGGCTGCTCTCCATAAAGGAAGTCACACTGATCCTGCTGCCAGGGCACCACACAATCACATTAAATTAGATCTGGTCCCCGTCTTCCCCCACACAAAAGAACTGCAGGAAAACAGAGCCTAAGACCCTGGGTCCGCGTCAGCAGGGAGCATCCTGTGTGCCGTGAAAGACACACCTTCCCCTCCCATCAGGGCAGTCGGGGAAATGCCTGGCAAGGTGGGCTCCGTTCACGGTGGCGATGTTCTGTCTTGGGGAGCACCCTTCCAAGGTTCCTGAGTGCAAACAGCCCATCTGAAAGCCCAAGGCTTGGCGGGGTGCAGTGGTTCACGCCGGTACAGCACTTTGGGAGGCCACAGTTCAGGAGTTTGAGGCCAGCCTGGGCAACATGGCGAAACAGCCTGTCTCTACCAAAAATTCAAAAATTAGCCAGGTGTAGTGGTGCGCACCTGTGGTCCCAGCTACTTGGGAGGCCGAGGTAGGAGGATCACTTGAGCCTAGGAGGTGAAGGTTGCAGTGAGCCAAGACTGTGCCACTGCACTCCAACCTGGGTGACAGAGTGAGACCCTGTCTCAAAAAAACCAGACAGACAAAACCAGAAAGCCCAAGGCTCCAGTGGTGGAGGTAGCAGCTGTCCCCGGCCTGGAGCAGAGACCACATGGCTCCAGAATGGAGCATGAATGGTTCCAATTAGGGCTCTCCACGCCTAAATTGGGAGCAGGAGTCTTTCTGGGTTCAGGATCAGAAGTCGGCTGCAGTCCACCGCATGGGGAAGATGAGGGAGAGCGGGAAAAGCACTGAGTCACTTGGACCGAGATGAACCAAGATGTGCAGTTCATTTTGTTCCCGTCCCAGGCGACGCTGAGGGAACGTTTCTGGAAACAGCAAATCCGGTTGGATTTTCTGCACAGTGGACTCGATTTCTCCTGAGACTGTCCCCTGCCCTTAGCGACACATGGGGAAGCTACTTTGGACCAGCTCTTTCAGAGCCTAGCGTCTAGTGCCACGTTCTCCAGGCTCCAGGGTCACAGGTGCCCACAGCGAGAAGGGGTGACGGCTAAGACAGCGAGAAGGGGTGACGGCTAAGGCACAGAGGCATGATGGCAGCAGAGTTGGGGGCAGCCTGCTCGTGGCAGGACGGAGAGTGGGCTCCGCTAGGCGGGCCCAGATTTCTTGACCTTCTGAGCCTTGTGGCACGGGGTTAATGGTTTGAAATGCCAGCCTTTGGTGAAAACAGAAAGTAATTTGCTGGAGCTTAGATAGAAGCCAGCAGCTGTCTCTGCGGACAGGGACACTGATGAACGCGTGGGGAGGGCAGCTGCCGGAGACAGCCGGCTGCAGGCAGTGGGAGGCGAAAGCAGGTGTGAGTGGCCACAGGTCAGAGACAAAAGGGGAAGGGAATGACTTCTTACTGAGTGCCTACTGTATGCTGGCTAGCATTCAAGAAGCTTTCTATTTTACTTTATTTAATCCTCACCACCCCGTGCAGTGGGCAAGGGTTTCTATCCACTTTGACAGGGCAGTGAGGCTGGGGGTGAAGCAGTAATTCAACTCCGGGTCTGTGAAAGCTCCAGAGTACAGCGGCCCAGCGCCCGGGGTTCCTGTCTGCTCCCCCAGCAAGGTGCACCTCCCCCCGCTCTACCCCGTCTCCAGTGCGCCCCGGGCATGTTGAGGGAGTGCATCTCACAGCCCTTCCCAAGGATCCTGTGGCCGTGTCCTCAGGATGCTCTAAGGCTCTGGTGGGCTGCTGCTCCCTCGTTCCCCCCAACCACGTCCTCCAACATGTGTTCACATCAGGACTCCGTGAGCAAGTCTGTGAGGCTCAGAAAGCCTGCTGTGCTGTTCCACACACGCAAAAGCCCTGATGCTCTTCTGACGACCTCAGCAGTGACCCTGAGCCAGGGGTGGCCAGGACTACAGCTACTTTTCCAGAGACAGAGAAGAGAAACTGAGGGTTATTCAGTCCATCAGTGACAGAGAGAAAAGGCCACACTCTCAAACAGTAAGATGATCTGCTCTGGCACAAAGTGGCTCTGCTCTTGTGTGCAATCAAAGGGGATGGAAAGGAGGAGTGGGCTGGGGTGGCCATGACAAGAGCCAGGGGTCCGAGGGAGCAGAAGCGTGGTGCAGGAAGCCCCAGGCTGGAATCCCAGCTCTCATGTGCTAACATCAGCCTTGGCCAGGTCACTCACCCTCTCCTCAGATCAGCACTGCCATTTGTAAAATGGGGATAAGAACATTACCTCTGATGGGTGATGAGGGTCCCAGAATTATGTTTTCAAAAGCCCTGGCTTGGAGCCCTTTCTCACATCCATTGACACCTACATTTGCGCTCGGCTCTCCATCTGTGACATGCAGCCCTGGTCAATTTCTGCCGGACTGAGGCCAGCAGCGTCCGAGCCCACCTTCCTGCTTCCAAGTCAGCCCCCTCCACTCCAGCTCCAAATGGCGCTTCATGGGGCCACCGCTCTCCAGACACCGCCCTCCTACACAGGTTTCCCCAACCCCCCTTTAGCGTCATCCACATATATCATTTTTTTAAATTGATTTTTTTAGTTTTTCTAGAGATGGGGTTCGCTCCATTGCCCACGCTGGAGTGCACTGGTGTGACCATAGCTCACTGCAGCCTCCAACTCCTGGGTTCAAGCAATCCTCCCACCTCAGCCTCCCAAAGGGCTGAGATGACAGGTCCACACCACCATGCCCAGCTCATTTTTAAATGTTTTTTTAAGTTTTGTAGAGTCGAGGTCTTGCTATGTTGCCCAAGCTGGCCTTGACCTCCAGGCTTCAAGCGATCCTCTCACCTCAGCCTCCCAAATAGCTGGGATTACAGGTGTAAGCCACCACACCCAGCTAAGATATGTATATCAACACATCACACTGCATACTTTAAACTTACATAATTTTAAATCTATGTCTAAAATTTTTATTTGTCAATTATGTCATTTTAAAGCTGGGAAAAATAAAATTTACAAAGAAAAATGCTGGCCAGGTGCGGCGGCTCATGCCTGTAATCTCAGCACTTTGGAAGGCTGAGGCAGGTGGGTCACCTGAGGTCAGGAGTTCAAGATCAGCCTGGCCAACATGGTGAAACCCCGTCTCTACTAAAAATATAAAAATTAGCCGGGTGTGGTGGCAGGCACCTGTAATCCCAGCTACTCAGGAGGCTGAGGCAGGGGAATTGCTTGAACCCGGGAGGCAGAGGTTGCAGTGAGCCGAGATTGTGCCATTGCACTCCAGCCTGGGGGACATAAGCGAGACTTCATCTCAAAGAGAAAAAAAAGAAAAAAATGCTTAGGCTGGGCGCGGTGCTCATGCCTGTAATCCCAACACTTTGGGAGGCTGAGGTGGGTGGGTCACTTGAGATCAGGAGTTCGAGACCAGCCTGGTCAACATGGTGAAACCCCATCTCTACTCAAAATACAAAAATCAGCTGGGCGTGGTGGCAGGCACCTGTACTCCCAGCTACTCAGGAAGCTGGGGCAGGAGAATCACTTGGACCCGGGAGGCAGAGGTTGCAGTGAGCCAAGACTGCGCCACTGCACTCCAGCCTGGGCCACAGAGTAAGAATCCATCTCAAAAAAAAAAAAAAAAAAAAAGAAACAAAAAGAAAAAAACTTAGATGCTCTTGAAAAATACAAATAATTTTTGTCATTAATACCTCAATAAAGCTGAGGAAAAAATCCATACACCTTGGAAGGTCCCAAGGCCCTCTAAGATGCTCTCCTGTGTCTGCTCCCTCTGTGACCCGACTTCCTTGGTGACCCCAACACCTTTTATGACCTCTGACCCCCCACGACCCAACTCCCTTGGTGACCTGTGCCTGGGCTCCACCAGCACGTGGCTCCCTCAGAGCAGCCGTGTGTGTCCTCGCCTCCCAGCCTCTGCACAAGCAGCTCTCCCCCAGCCTCCTACTTGGCCTCCCAGGCTCCTGTGGGGGCATCTCATCCCTGACACACCCCCAGTGGCGGGTGCCCCTCCTCTGCATTCCCACTACCCCCAGGCCGGTAGAGCATGTGTCCCACCGTGCCATCCACAGCTCCCCCTCCTGCACCCAGACAGGGCCCAGTGAAGTCAGGAGGTCAGACGCCATGCGCTCTGCAAGGCAGTTCCTGACAGCCCGTGTCTGGAGTTTCAAGCACTTGTCAGAGTCACAGAAACCACCCCTGTTGCATCAGGGACCATGAAAGGAAGGAGAGGAGGTGAGGCCCCTTTGGAGGTCAGGTGGCAGCAGAAAACCCAGAGCTGTGCTTGCAGAAGTGGCGGAAATATCCTGACCCATGTCCTGGCCGTTCCCACAGCAGCGGGAGGCAGCGGGCCCCCTGCACCGTCTACTCTCGAGGCCACAGGCTTCCCCTCGTGCTTTCCTCTTTGTCAGTCTCATTTGTGTTTCTCTTTTCAGGCTCGGTGGAGCCAAGGACCTCACTACAGAGAAAGTGACCCTGAACTGGATGTGACAAGACCCCTGGATCCACGTCCCATCTGCCAGCACTCAGGAGATGAAAAATAGACACATGTGATGCTGGCAGCCCTGACCCCCGGCTCTCCCGGGCTTTCTGTCAAGAGCAGGCCCCAAAAGGAAGGTCACTCAGGAAAACGAGATCTTTTGTGGCCTTTTTTTTTTTTTTTTTTTTTTTTTTTTTTTTTAGACGGATTCTCGCTCTGTCGCCCAGGCTGGAGTGCAGTGGCCGGATCTCAGCTCACTGCAAGCTCCGCCTCCCGGGTTCACGCCATTCTCCTGCCTCAGCCTCCCGAGTAGTTGGGACTACAGGCGCCCGCCACCTCGCCTGGCTAGTTTTTTGTAGTTTTTAGTAGAGACAGGGTTTCACTGTGTTCACCAGGATGGTCTCGATCTCCTGACCTCGTGATCCACCCGTCTCGGCCTCCCAAAGTGCTGGGATTACAGGCTTGAGCCACCGCGCCGGCTTTTCAAAAGCAATCTCCAGGGGGACGTCATTAGGAAAATCCAGACTGTGGGAAACGGTGATACAAATGTTTCAAAGAAGAAACGGGATGGAAGAGAAGCTTAGGAATGGAAAGGGATCTGACGTGTCGCTAAGGAGAAACCTCTGGCACAGCAGCCTGTGGCGCTATCATTCCATTTACGTGATGCTTTGGAAAAGGTTAAGCTACAGGGACAGAAATCAGATTGGCAGTTGCCAGAGGCTGATTACCAGGTGGAGGAGAATGATTGCAAAGAGGTAGGACAGGAACGTTTTGGAGTGATGAAATGTTCTAGATCTCGAATGTGACACTTATTATAGAATCACATACATCTGTCAAGACTCACGAAATTGTGCACTTAAAAAGGAAAATTTTGGCCCAGTGCAGTGGCTCATGCCTGTAATCCTAATCCTAGCACTTTGGGAGGCTGAGGCAAGAGGATCGCTTGAACTCAGACGTTCAAGACCAGCCTGGGCAACGTAGTGAGACCTTGTCTCTACTAAAATTAGTAAGAAAAATTAGCCAAGTGTGGTGGCACATGCCTGTAGCCCCAGCTACTCAGGAGGCTGAGATGGGACGATCCCCTTGAGCCTGGGAGGCAGAGGCTGTAGTGAGCCCTGATCACACCCCTGCACTCCAGCCTAGGTGACAGAGCAAGACCCTGTCTCAAAAAAAGGGAGGGAGGGGGACATCTTACTGTATGTAAATTATACCGTAATATACCTGACCTCTCCCAAAAGAAAGATTAATCAACTGCAGGGTATAGGTCTTGTTTAGATCCTGAATTAAACAAACAAAAACTGTTAAAATCAAACATTGATCAGTCAATCAGGGAACTATGAATAAATGTTGTCTGGGTATGTAACTATGCTGAAGAATTACTGTTGACTTGCAAGGTGTGAAGATGGCACTGTGTTATGTTCAGAAAGGAGAATCCTTGAAGTTTACTTTTTTTTTGAGACAGGGTCTCGCTCTGCCGTCCAGGCTGGAGTGCAGTGGCACAATCATGGCTCACTACAGTCTCAACCTCCTGGGCTCAAGTGATCCTCCCACCTCAGCCTTCTGAGTAACTGGAACCACAGGCATAAGCCACCACACTTGGCTAATATTTGTATTTTTTTGTAAAGATGGAGTCTTGCTATGTTGTCCAGGCTGATCTCAAACACTTGGCTTCAAGTGATTCTCCTGCCTCGGCCTCCCAAAGTGCTGGGATTATAGGCGTGAGCTGCCATGCCCCGCGAGTCCTTGAATTTTAGAGGACTGAAATATTTCCTGATGAAATATGACATTTGGGGATTGCATTAAAATCATCCAGGACAGATGCGGTAGAGGGGGCAACGGAAAGAAACAAGACTGGCAAGGAGTGGGTAGTTATGAAAACTGGGGGCTGGAGGCATATGGGGTCCACCCTCCTGTGCCCTACACTCTGGTGTCTGAAATGTTCCATAGAAGGTTTATTTTTCTTCAAAGAACTGTCGCGTTCCAGGAGCAAAGCAAAGGTGCAGGGGGCGCTGCAGAGCTTCTCAGGGCCAGTGGAGGCAACATGAGCACAGCATCAGGGTGAACGCAGCGCACAGGCCTCGTGCAGAACACGGCTGCTGCTCAGCTGCCCCACACCTGGTGGGCATCACCGTGGGTCCAGTATGACCAGATCCTCTGATTTTTTTTTTTTTTTTTTTTAAGGAAGCTATAAGCCTGAGTTTTCATTTGATATTGCCTTTTTTTTTTTTTGTCTCACTCTGTTGCCCAGGCTGGAGTGCAGCAGCATGATCTCAGCTTACCACAACCTCCACCTCCTGGATTCAAGCGAGTATCCTGCCTCAGCCTCCTGAGTAGCTGGGATTACAGGCACGCGCCACCATGCCCAGCTAATTTTTGTATTTTTTGTAGAGACAGGGTTTTGCCATGTTGGCCAGGCTGGTCTCGAACTCCTGGCCTCATGTGATCCACCTGCCTCGGCCTCCCAAACTGCTGGGATTACAGACATGAGCCACCACGCCAGGCCTGACATTGCCACACCTTTAAATATTCTAATTAAAATATATTTTTAAAAAATACTGTGTAAGCCAACCCCAGCCTGGAGGCCACGGGTTTCCCTAGAGTCAGTCACACATACAGATTTAGCCTTGGTTAATTCAACGGCCATTCTCTGAGGAGCTTCCCTCCGACAGGCAGCCCTGCAGTAAGCTAGGGACCCAGACAGAAATGGGACGCTCTCTGCGCCATGGGAGGCAAAAATACAAATTCCATCACCAAGAGGGCATGCCATGCGGTGTTGCTCTACACGGGTGAGCAAAGCTGCTGGGCCCACAGGAGAGAGAGCCCACAGGAGCCCTGGATCCTGCGGGACTTTGGATCCTACCCAGTGAGTGATCTCAGAACTTTGCGAGGCTGAGGCAGGGAGACTGCTTGAGGCCAGGAGGTTAAGACCCAGCCTAGGCAACAGAGCGAGACCCTGTCTTTTAAAAAAAAAAAAATTAGGCCGGGAGCGGTGGCTCACGCCTGTGATCCCAGCACTATGGGACGCCGAGGTGGGCGGATCACGAGGTCAGGAAATCGAGACCATCCTGGCTAACATGGTGAAACCCTATCTCTACTAAAAATACAAAAAATTAGCCGCGTGTGGTGACGGGCACCTGTAGTCCCAGCTACCCGGGAGGCTGAGGCAGGAGAATGGCGTGAACCCGGGAGGCGGAGCTTGCAGTGAGCTGAGATTGTGCCACTGCACTCCAGCCTGAGTGAGACTCTGTCTTAAAAAAAAAAAAAAAAAAAAAATTAGCCAGGCACAGTGGCATGTGCCTGTCCTCCCAGCTATTCAGGAGGTTGAGCATTCCCTAGGGCTCCCTTAGGGCATGAGCTGCCCCAGTGTGAAATGCTCTGTTCAGAGATGCAACCTGAGTAAGTGGGAGGGGACATGAAAGAGTCATTCATCATCATCATTATTATTATTACTGAGATGGGGTCTTGCTGTGTTGCCCAGGCTGGAGTGCAGTGGTGTGACCTCAGCACTCTGCAGCCTTGGCATCCCAGGCTCAGGTGATCCTCCCACCTCAGCCTCCTGAGTAGCTGGGACTACAGGAGTACGCTACCATGCCTGGCTTTTTTTTTTTTTTTTTTTTTTTTTCCTGAGACGGAGTCTCGCCCTGTTGCCCAGGCTGGAGTGCAGTGGCGCGATCTCAGCTCACGGCAAGCTCCGCCTCCCGGGTTCACGCCATTCTCCTGCCTCAGCCTCCCAAGTAGCTGGGATTGTAGGCACCCGCCACCATGCCCGGCTAATTTTTTGTATTTTTTAGTAGAGACGGGGTTTCACCGGGTTAGCCAGGATGGTCTCGATCTGCTGACCTCGTGGCCCACCTACCTCGGCCTCCCAAAGTGCTGGGATTACAGGCATGAGCCACCACGCCTGGCTATGCCTGGCTAATTTTTGTATTTTTTTCATAGAGACAGGGTTTCGTCATGTTGCCGGGCTGATCTTGGAACTCCTGGGCTCAAAGCAATCCACCTGCCTCCGCCTCCTAAAGTGTGGGGATTCCAGGAGTGAGCCATCACACCTGGCAGAAAGAGCCATTTATTATCATTACTACTACTATTATTATGAAAAAGAACTTGTTGCTCATCACCACTCCTCTCTAACAAGTCGTTAATTGCTGTTACAAACAGTCCAAAAGACCTCCCGGGAGGGATAAAACAATGTTCATGGAATAGAAGGCTCAATATTATAGGATGTCAACTCTTCCTATATTAATCTACAGATTCAATCCGATTCCAACAAAAATCCCACCAAGTGTTTTTTTTTTTTTTAATGTGTTTGGCCCGGTACGGTGGCTCACACCTGTAATCCCAGCACTTTGGGAGGCCCAGGTGGACAGATCACTTGGGGTCAGGAGTTTGAGACTAGCCTGGCCAACGTGGTGAAACTCCATCTCTACTAAAAATACAAAAATTAGCCGGGCATCGTGGTGGGTGCTTGTAATCCCAGCAACCTGGGAGGCTGAAGCAAGAGAATTGCTTGAGCCCCGGAGGCTGAGGTTGCAGTGAACTGATTATCACGCCACTGCACTCCAGCCTGGGTGATGGGGCGAGACCCTGTCTCTAAAACAAAATAAATAAATGCCAATTCTAGAAGTCACCAGAAATCATGGTGAAAATTCCTGATACAGCCCTGGACCGCATACTTTCCCCATGCTAAGCCCTATCACTCCCCACAGTTCTGTTGCTATAAATCACCTGTGCTCACTGAAATACAGGTAGCCAGGGACACTGATGTGGGATTTAGGGTAGGAGGTCTAGGCTTGAGGCCTGGCTGTATCAGTTAGGTGACCTTCCTGAGCCTAAGTTTTCTCGTATTTTTTATAGAGACAGGGTCTTGCTATGTTGCCCAGGCTGGTCTCGAACTCCTGGGCTTAAGCAATCCTCCTGCCTTGACCTCCCAAAGAGCTGGGATCACAAGCGTGAACCACTACATCCAACTTCCTGCTTTGTAAAATAACATCTACAGGCTGAATGTCCCTAATCTAAAAGTCTGAAATCTGAAACTTTTTGAGCATCAACATGATCCTCAAAGGGAAGAATCTTTGGAGCATTTCAGATTTTCAGATGAGAAATGCTCAGCTGGTGAGCATAATGCAAACATTCCAAAGTCCAAACTCTGAAACACTTCTGGCCACAAGCACTTCAGATAAGGAATACTCTCCTTATGGGTAATTAACAAACCAACACTATCCTTTTTATTGTTTATTGTAGAGATGGGGTCTCCCTATGTTGCTCAGGCTGGTCTTGAACTCCTGGCTCAAGCGATTTTTGTGCCTCAGCCTCCCAAAGCACTGGGATTACAGGCGTAAGCCACCACGCCAGGCCTATTAACACTATCTTAGGAGACTAACACTATCTTAGGAGGCCTATTAACACTAAATTAGGAGCAGCATGGCAAAGTAGAGAAAACATGGCTTGTGGAGCTTGCCGACTTCATTCAAAAGCCAACTCCGCCGTGACTTAGAAGTTAGGTGACCTTGGGCAAACTCCGTAATCCCTGGCACTTCGGTTTCTTCATCCGCAAATGGGCTGTTAATGACTTCATGGAAGGGCTCTTGTAAGATTAGAGATGATATTAATAAAAAGGTTAAAAATAATAACACACAGCCAGGCACGGTGCCTCATACCTGTAATCCCAACACTTTGGGAGGCTGAGGTAGGCAGACTGCTTGAGCCTGGGAGTTGCAGACCAGCCTGGGCAACATGGTCAGATGCCCATTTGTACAAAAATTACAAAAATTAGCCAAGCGTGGTGGTGCACGCCTGTAGTCCCAGCTGCTTGGGAGGCCAAAGTGGGAGGATCTCTTGAGCCTGGGAGGTGGAGGTTGCAGTGAGCCGAGATCATGCCAGTGTATTCCAGCCTGAACAACAGATTGAGACCCTGCCTCAAAAAAATAAAAATAAATAGTAACAATCAATAACATCTGAGAGCCTACTACGCACCAGGAACTGAACAAAGAGCTCTATGATTGATTAACTCAGTTTTCACAGCCTTATGAGGTAAGTACTATCACTACCTCCAGCTTACAGTTGGGGACACAGACTTGGAAAGATGAAGTCACCTGGCCAATGTCAGATGGCTAATGTGGGAGAGTCAGGACTCAACCTCAGTCACCCAACTTCAGGGTCCACAATTTAGCCATGGTACTAGAAATATTTCTCTTGTACAGTGTACAGGTAAAAGCCCTGGCCACAGCAGGTATCCAGTGTGATTTAATGAGAGAAGAGAAAAGACTCTGGAAACTTCAGACCTCCACACACATAAGGTTAGAAGATCATGATGAGGTGGAAGGAACAGAGTTTCAGCATCCTGGTGAAGAGAAACAGTGAGAATCAACAAAATACAAGTGCTCTGGGACCCCACACCTCCCACAGTCTATGGGTTTTACTTCAAGTTCATCTTATAAGGCCAGGGAGGTGATGTGAGAACAGATGAGCTATGAGAGGAATGTTGCCTCCCTTGGTGGCAGCTCCACAGGCTCCCAGGGCCCACCCATGTCCTCACTCAGGGTGGGGGCGCAGAACTTCCATTTTACAGATAAGGGAACGAGGGCCAGTTCAGGAGCTGGGTCCTGGACCCTGGTCTCTTTATCTTGAGTACTTTTTTTTTTTTTTTTTTTTTTTTTTTTAATCGAAAGTACTATTCCACACCAGGAATGCACCGTGTACCAGCCCTGGACAAGATGGGCTGGATTCCAGCTGATCTGCCCTTCCTATCTCAGGCCCTCTGCTCTAAAGTCCTTTCAGCATCAGGGTGTGGCTCTACCTTTAAGAACCTGCCCAACACCCCTCCTGCAGGACACAGTCCAATCCCCACACCAGAGGGAATTCCTTCTCTCTTAGGGCTGGCAAAGCCTGTCTCTCCAGCCTGGCCCTGCAACCTCCCAGGCATCTGGCCCCGGGCACGTCCCATAACCCCTCTGAGAGCAGAAATGAGGCAACCCAGCTGCCTAACGCACGGCGCTGTTGCAAGGAGGCCCTGATTAGACAATGTAGGATAAAGCAGTTCACAAGGCATTTCTAAAAAGTAAGTTGTGGCCAGGCGCGGTAGCTCACGCCTATAATCCCAGCACTTTGGGAGGCAGAGGCAGGCGGCTCACCTGAGGTTGGCAGTTTGAGACCAGCCTGGCCAACATGGTGAACCCCATCTCTACTAAAAATACAAAAATTAGCCGGGCGTGGTGGCTTGTGCCTGTAGTCCCAGGTACTCGGGAGACTGAGGCACGAGAACCCAGGAGGTGGAGGTTGCAGTGAGCCGAGACTGAGCCACTGCACTCCAGCCTGGGTGACAACAGCAAAAGTCCGTCTCAAAAAAAAAAAAAAGTATGTTGCAACACCCTCATTTTCCAGCTTCCTTAACGTAAATGCCAGCTCTGTGGTCCTTATCGTGCCCGTCATAGTGCCTGGCATAAAATACAATCAATGCAAACACTACACAGCTCCTATCCCTCAGGGACAGTGCTAGGTGAGTTTACAAACTCTTCCTCATTTAAGACAAAAGCCCCACGAGACTGGGACTACTGCCTCCATTTGGCAGATGAGGAAACCGAGGCAGAATGAGGGTAAGGTCTTGCCCAGGCTTCACCCACCACTAGAGTGTAAGCTTGATGAAGACAGCATTCATGTATTTTCTTCACAGCTGCGGCCACACGCCTTAAGATAGTGTCTGGGACACGCAGGTAGGACCTTAGGAAGTATTTGCTCAGTAAGTCAATGATGGAGATAAGATTGAACTCAGTTTTTTTATTGCTGTTGTTTGTTTTTTTGAGATGGACTCTGTCTCCTAGGCTGGAGTGCAGTGGTGCATTCTTTGCTCACTGCAACCTCTGCCTCCTGGGTTCAAGCGATTCTCCTGCCTCAGCTTCCCTAGTAGCTGGAATTACAGGTGTGCACCACCACGCCCAGCTAGTTTTTGTATTTTTGGTAGAGATGGGGTTTCGCCATGTTGGCCAGGCTGGTCTCGAACTCCTGACCTCAGGTGATTTCTCCCACCTCGGCCTCCCAATGTGCTGGAATTACAGACGTGAGCCACTGAGCCTGGCCCTGAACCCAGTTTTTAAAGATGTAAAACTAATTCCCTGTCCATGGTATAAGAATTGTGTTGCGTGAATATTTGCTTTACTGTGTGAAGGCTGTAAGTATTCTGGCGGGAAGGGCTGACACCCAGCTTGGAATAGGGAATTGGGATTTGATGTGAGCTGCATGCTTCACCATGCCCAGCCTTGGAGAATGACTTTTCCATGTGGCTTGTTCCTCCCAAGACAGTCACAGCCTTGGACTGGAGCTGACATGACAGACGGACCCCACTGGTGTCAGCACCAGCCCGGGATGGTCCTGGGGTGCAAGCTAAGGCTGCAGCTGGGACTGGGTCCCCTGCAGGCAGACAGAATGAAAGGGGTTCTGGTCTGAGAATGGCTCCCAATCCTGCGCCTGAAGACCTGCCCCTTGCCAAATCCAGGGAGTCCCTGAATGCAGCAGGCCCGTGCCCCTGGAGTTCCCTCAGCCCAGACCTGACCTGGCAGGACCCCACTCAAACCTGGCCGCGGGCCTCTGCAGTCTGAGATTGGTGTTAAACACAGCCAAGCGTAACCACAGGAAGTGATTGTGGCTGCAGGACCCTAAAGTCTGGAGAATGACTTTTCTGTGTGGCTTATGGAAATCAATCTTGGAGACACAGGGATGCAGTCACTTAGGCAGACCTTCGGTATCATTTTTTCCTATCGACATACCATCTGTACTATTATTTCCTTAACGTTTTTCTTTTAACGAATCCATCTTTTTCACTTATTCTTAAAAGGAAGCTTCATGAAAAGTTTAAAAGAGCAACAAAATAAGGCCTGTCCAGAGATTTTGTGCTCATTAGCACACAGCGTTCCAGGTGGCTATAGCCTTAAAAGACTTTAAAATGTCAATTCTAGGTTGGGTACTGTGGCTCATGCCTGTAATCCCAACACTTTGGGAGACCGAGGTGTGCGGATCGCTTGAGTCCAGGAGTTCGAGACCAGCCTGGGCAACACGGTGAATCCCTGTCTCTATAAAAAAAAATATAAAACTTGACTGGGCGTGGCGGCTCACACCTGTAATCCCAGTTACTCAGGCAGCTGAGGCAAGAGAATCACTTGAACCCGGGGAGGCAGAGGTTGCAGTGAGCTGAGATCACACCACTGAACTCCAGACTGGATGACAGAACAAGACTCCGCCTCAAAAAATAAAAAATAAAAAAAAATTAGCTGGGCACAGTGATGCACACCTTTAGTCCCTGCTACTTGGGGGGCTGAGGTGGGAAGATTGCCTGAGCCTGGGAGGTGGAGACTGCAGTGAACCTTGATCATGCCACTGCCATTGCACTGGGCAATACAGTGAGACCATGTCTCCAAATAAATAAATAAAAGGGAAAAAAGGGTTCCAGCTCTAGTGCTGCTATTGCTGGCTCATGACCTTGGCAGGCCCGTTAACACCCTTGAGCCCGAGGTTCTTAATCTGAAAACTGGTGTCATTTTCGGAATGCTTCCTCTGAAGGTCAAATAAACAGCAGATAGAAAAGGGCCTTATATAAACCCCACATAGGAGATGATTAAGGGAGAGCTGAAGCACAATCTAGCAAGAAGGCAAAACCCAAGAGTCGCCCCAAAATGCTACAAGGAACCTTGCTTCTTTCAGCCTGAGGCCCGTGGGCAGGACACTGCTCGGAGTGGTGACAGAAGAGGGACAGAGAGAGGAGGCTGAGAGGTGGCACTTACAATGTCTGAATTTTGGTGAACTCAGGGACTTCTTCTTTTTTCTTTCTAAAGAGGAACCAGTAGGTTAGGAGGCCCACGATGACTGAAAACAGAATCACGTCCGTCATGCTGAAAAGAGATACTTCTTCGGCCACCGCCTCGGACACGGTGGAGCTGGTGTCCACGTGGGAGTCCCCCATGTTGATCATGAAACTGTTAGGAGACAGAAACAGCAGACGTCAGCACCGGGGAGCAGGATGCCCCTGAGGCTGGCTGGGGTGCCCTCCTGAATGCTGGGCCTCATGCCCCTGGGGCTGCAGAAAATGGTCACTGCACTGGGTAGGAGGAGCGGCTCACCAAGCCAGGTTCCTGCCAAGACAGCCACAGCCTTGGACTGAGGCTGACACAACAGACGGCCCCCAGTGGTGTCAGCACCAGCCCAGCGTGGTCCTGGGGTGCAAGCTAAGGCTGCCGCTGGGACTGAGTCCCCGGTAGACAGACAGAATGATAGCCACTGACTCAGTGTGCTGGAACTTCCTCCAATCCCACAAGGACACTGCACGGTGGCAGGAGGGAGTCCACGCGAGACAGGACCACTTTGCAGCAAACCCTTTCCCCAACTGTGTGGCTGGCTGGGGTTGTCCTAAATCCTGCGTGCTCCAAAAGTCTCCAGGCCTGGCCCTTGAGTGGTTCCTGATATTCACGAGCCTTGGACTATCCTGCCTGGCAAGAGTGTCTCTGTGTTCCTAAGACCTTGGGCTATGAAGACAGTTCCTGTTAACAATGAGATGTCTGGTGAATGCCCGCTTTCCTATGCCTGGGTGTCTTTTTTTGTTTGTCTTTTTTAAGAGACAGAGTCTTGCTCTGTTACCCAGGCTGGAGTGCAGTGGTGCAACCACAGCTCACTGTAGCCTCAAACTCCTGGGCTCAAGTGATCCTCTCAGCCTTCCAAGTAGAACTTCTATGATTACTGGGGTGCGCCACCGCATTCATTTTTAATTTTTTTTCCTACTGACAGGGGCTTGCTATATCTCAAACTCCTGGGCTCAAGTGGTTCCCCTGGTTTGGCCTCCCAAAGCACTGGGATTACAGGCATGAGGCCCTGTGCCTGGGGTTTCGAATCGCGCTGTATCGGTCCGATGTCTGTGGGTACTGGAGATGGAATAAGTAAGCCTTCGGACCCAGACGCTCCACGCCTACACAACTGACCCACCAATAATAACCCCGGAAACCTTGGCTTGGGTGACCTTCCGTAGGTGTCAGTTCTTCACAGGTGCTCTCACACATTGTTGCTGGGAGAATTAAGTGTGACCAGCAATGATGGAAACTCGTGTGTGACCACCTGGACACTCACGCCTGGCCTCTCCTGGACTCTGCCTTATGTGCCCTTGACCTTTCCTGATTTTAATTTGCATCATTTTGCTGTAATAAACTGTCATCGTAGGCAAAAAGCTTTCCTGAGTTCCGTGAGTCCTGGTGAATCACTGAATCAGAGGCAGTCTTGGGGAACCCCCATGTCACCAGCCTAGTTCCCTCGAAAGATGCTCAACTGGTCCTTCCACCACTGACACCTGATAGGCAGATCTGACATGAGTCAACAAAGGTCCAAGTGAGAGTCCCTGAAACAGCAGCTTCGGCTGCTTACCGAGGAGGCTGGGTTCAGCCCTGAAGTTCACATCATTCCATTTTGCAATCACGGAGATGACCGACTGGGTTTCTTTCACCACAAGCAGAGCACCCAGACTCAATCAGGAAAGCCTGAGTCATGTGTCAGCAATTAGGCAATGAAAGACCATGTTCTAGCTGACTGCCAATGGCTGTCACTGTCACCAGGAAACCACAGGGCTGGTCTGCGAAGCTAGGGCATCCGAGGGTTGTGGGCATCAGTCTACCCCTACACAACCTGCTGGGAACAGGCCATTCAGGACAGGCCCGTGAGCTTGGGTCTTTGCTTTCTCACTAATCTGAGATGCTTTTCCAATGGTTTGAGCTCGTCTCAATTTAGCTTTTTTCTTTCTTTTTTATTTTATTTTTTTGAGATACAGTCTCTCTCTGTCGCCCTGGCTGGAGTGCAATGGCGCCATCTCAACTCACGGCAACCTCCACCTCCCGGGTTCAAGCGATTCTCTTGCCTCAGCCTCCAGAGTACCTGGGACTACAGGTGTCCGCCAACACTCCTGGGCTGATTTTGTATTTTTAGTAGAGACGGGGTTTCACTATGTCAGCCAGGCTGGTCTCGAACTCCTGACCTCAGGTCATCCACCCACCTCGGCCTCCCAAAGTGCTGGGATTACAGGCGTGAGCCACTGTGCCTGGCCTCAATTTGGCTTTTTTGATATGACTTTTTTTTTTGGCTGAGGGGGGAACAGAGCCTCGCTCTGTCACCCAGGCTGGAGTGCAGTGATGCGATCTCGGCTCACTGCAACCTCTGCCTCCCGGGTTCAAGTGATTCTCCTGCCTCAGCCTCCTGAGCAGCTGGGACTACAGGCACACGCCACTGCACCCAGCTAATTTTTGTATTTTTAGCAAAGACAGAGTTTCACCATGTTGGTCAGGCTGGTCTCAAACTCCTGACCTCATGATCCACCTGCCTCGGCCTCCCAAAGTGCTGGGATGACAAGCATCAGCCACCGCACCTGGCCAGGTTTTTTGATACGACATTAAAGGACAAAGTGAATTCTGTTGTCCCCAGAGAAAACCATTTATATTTAATCTTATTAACACATTTAATATTTGCTTAATGCTAGTCATATCAGGATCTCTGTCAAGCTTATGAGCCACCTGTCACATTTTCATAGAACCAGACGGAGAGGCATTTAGGATCTGCTTTGACAGATTCTGGAAGGACTTGTCCCGCAGAATCATGAGGCAGCAGACACTCAGGGCCTGACTGGAACCAGTTGGGAGTGCCATGGTGACAGAGGAACTCCCCTAGCTGTCTAGCTGTTATCTATCACAAGGCAGCAGCCAAGAAACTTGCGCTGCCTGTCCCTCACCCTCCTCCCTTCTAATTCCCCAAGTGACCGGTCCCCTCATTTTCCAGAAGAGATCTAATGCCCATGAAGTGAAGTCCTTCTCGACACAGACTCAAGCTGACTGCATAACTCATGGCAGTTTCTACTAATAAATCGACGACGCTGGGAGTGAGGTTAACGCACATCTGCACCCACGTAATCACTGCAAGAGACTCCTGACGGACGTGCCATTCCCCACACAGCGGCCAGGGGGATGCTTTACAAAGGAAGTCAGGTTGGCCAGGCACAGTGGCCCACGCCTATAACCCCAGCACTTTGGGAGGCCGAGGTGGGTGGATCACGAGGTCAGGAGATTGAGACCATCCTGGCTAACACGCTGAAACCCCGTCTCTACTTACAAAAAAAAAAAAATACAAAAAATTAGCCGGGCATGGTGGCAGGCGCATGTAGTCCCAGCTACAGGAGGGACTGTAGTCCCAGCCACAGAGGAGGGAGGCTGAGGTTGGAGAATGGTGTGAACCCAGAAGGCGGAGCTTGCAGTGAGCCAAGATCGCGCCACAGCACTCCAGCCTGGGTGACAGAGCGAGATTCCGTCTCTAAAAAAAAAAAAAAAAAAAAAAAAAAAAGATCAAAACCCTGAGATGGGCCAGGCACGGTGGCTCATGCCTGTAATCCTAGCACTTTGGGAGGCCGAGGCAGGCAGATCACCTGAGGTCAGGAGTTTGAGACAAGCCTGGCCAACATGGTGAAACCCTGTCTCTACTAAAAATACAAAAATTAGCCAGATGCAATGGCGCGCACCTGTAATCCCAGCTACTCAGGTGGCTGAGGCTGGAGAATCACTTGAACTTGGGAAGCGGAGGTTGCAGTGAGCTGAGATCACACCACTGCACTCCAGACTCCAGCCTGGGGAACAGAGTGAGACTCCACCTCAAAAAAACAACAACAACAAAAACTCTGAAATGTCTTCACATTATACTTCATACAAAAACCTAAAGTGGCCGGGTACAGTGGCTCATGCCTGTAATCCCAGCACTTTGGGAGGCCGATCGTGAGGTCAGGTGGATCGTGAGGTCAGGTGTTCAAGACTAGCCTGGCCAACATAGCTAAACTCTGTCTACTAAAAATACAGAAATTAGCCAGGCGTGGTGGGGTGTGCCTGCAGTCCCAGCTACTTGGGGAGGCTGAGGCAGGAGAATCGCTTGAACCTGGGAGGTGGAGGTTGTAATGAGCCGCGATCATGCCACTCCTCCAGCCTGGGTGACAGAGCGAGACTCCATCTCAAAAACAACAACAAAGCCCTGAAGTCTTTACATAGCTCATAAGGCCCATTACCATCTGGCCCTTGGAAGCCACACTCCCACCACCCACATTTCTTCTTTTTTTTTTTTTTTTGAGACGGAGTCTGCGCTGTCTCCCAGGCTGGAGTGCAGTGGCGTGATCTCGGCTCACTGCAAGCTCCGCCTCCTGAGTTCACGCCATTCTCCTGCCTCAGCCTCCAGAGTAGCTGGGACTACAGGCGCCCGCCACCACGCCTGGCTAATGTTTTTTATTTTTTAGTGGAGATGGGGTTTCACCGTGTTAGCCAGGATGGTCTCGATCTCCTGACCTCATGACCCGCCCACCTCGGCCTCCCAAAGTGCTGGGATTACAGGTGTGAGCCACAGCACCTGGTCTCCTACCACCCACATTTCTTACTACGCTCCCCTTCTTCACATCTTGCAGGTCACACCGGTCTCCTTCTGTTTCAGGGCCTTTGCACATGGCCATCTCGTTATTTGCAAAATTCACTCCCTCATTTAAATTTCTGCTCAGATGTCACCCACCATCTCAGAGAGACTACGCCTGAGAATAGAATCTACAACTGCCCCCTGGCCACAATCCCTACCCTCTGACCCCTCAACGGAGCTTATCCCTACCTGAAATTATATTATACATTACCCCACCACTAGCTATCTCCCTGACTAGAGGGTCAGCCCTACAAGGGCAGGGACTTGGCTTAGTTCACAGACTGGCATATGAGCATTTATGTTGATTTGTTGAATAAACAAACATGTGATCAGAAGGCAAGAACCTTCTGATTTTCGGGTACCTGGATTGGCAGTGCTTGGCTTACAGACTATGGAATGCCTTTATAATCTGAAAACCACACTACAACTCCATCAGGACAGTCTGCGAGGCCGACTCTATTCCCTCCTCTTCACGCTGCCTGTCTCTAACACCTGCACTCCCAGCTTCTTTCAGCCTCTTCCCTGAGTTCAGAGTCAGGACCACACAGTCTCACGAAGCTAAGGAAACTAACACGTGACACCACAGAAAGGAACAGGAGCTGCTCCTTGAGGCTGTGACTGACTCCCTGCAGCCAACAGGGTTGGCGCTTGACCCTGAGTGGCCCCCAGCCCCGACAAGCACACTGGGCACTCCCAGCGCTCAGCCTGGAGGCTCCACAGAACGAGAATGTTCCCAGCAGCTTTGACTCTGAAATATCAAACTACTTCTGAGAGAAGACAGGTGTGGCAGGAAGGACTCAGCCATCACTTTATCCAAGGCCCTGAGCTACAGATGAGGCTACAAGGGGTAAGCACCTCACCGGAGGGGCAAAACGAGAAATAGGCCCAGCTTCCCAGCGGGCTGTGCTCACCGCCCTCTACTTAGGACATGGGTCTCTCTCTCACTCAGTGTGAGCTCCTGGAGGGAAGAGCAGCATCTCAGGCACCTCTGCGTCTGGCATGCGATGGGAAAGGAAGGCCTCTCAAGGAGGTTAAGCTTGGAGGAATCCCAGGATCCAAGCAGGGTACCTGGGGGCTGAGGCCACAGATGAGTCCCTGGGTTAAGAAACTTAACCATTTTCCCCTTGATGCACACACAGACACCCACCATCTCTCCAGCCCCACCGTGAGCCACTCTCCAGCTCGCACCTTTGTGGTCCTGCCCCAGAGCCTGACAGGTGTCTGAGATGCTCCTCCTCTCGCAGTTCGTACTCATTCTTCAGACCTCAGCTCCACCATCACCTCCCCAGCACACACTTCCCTGGCGCAGAATCCAGTGCGCAATAACTACTCAAGGGAATGAAGGGAATCGGTGAAAGTATTATGATACATGCAACATGAAATGTGCAGGAATCAAAAACATTAAGTGCAAAGATTTAAAACACACTTTGGGGCTTGCCACGGTAGTTCACACCTATAATCTCAGCACTTTGGGAGGCTGAGGCAGGCACATCACTTGAGGTCAGGAGTTTGAGGCCAGCCTGGCCAACATGGTGAAACCCCATCTCTACTGAAAATACAAAAATTAGCCAGGCGTGGTGGCGGGTGCCTGTAATTCCAGTCACTCGGGAGGCTGAGGCAGGAGAATCGCTTGAACCCGGGAGGCGGAGGTTGCAGTGAGCCAAGATCGTGCCACTTGCACTCCAGCCTGGGCAACAAAGCAAGACTCTGTCCCAATCAATCAATAAACAAATAAAATACATGTTGGGCTTCTAGTGTACCTATCTGGACAGATCCCAAATGTCCTTCGTTTGTGGAGCCCCTCTATCTCAGCAAATTTTTCACGGTATCCGTAGGCCAAAAAAATGCCTAACAGTTTCACGTATAAAGTAGTTAGGTCCGAACAATCACTGCAAACCCAGCTTCGCAAAGATGTAAAATCCTAAGAAGGAACGCAGCAAGGATCTCATGTTGGAACTGTGAACTGTCCCAAGCTAGCACTTTGCATGGAGTTCAATAGAATTAAACATCTGTCGCATTTGCGAATGAGGCACTTGTGAGTTTGCTGCAGTGCCCTGGCACAGTTTGGGAGCCACTTCTGCTATACCACATACTCTGATGGGAAAACTCTGCATGTCTTGACTGACAACTCTCTTCCAGATCAGGTAGTCCCTACAGGCACTCCGAGGAGGTTCTGGAAGCCTGCGTGAGCCTTCTGCCCTGAAAGAGGCTTTAATCTCTGAGTTTCTTCTTTATACCTTCAGCAAAAGGAAGAGGGGACAAGGTAGAGCTCATGTGGCCAAAGACAGTATCAGTCCAAGCAGCAAACAAGAACTAGACCAGGCTCTTGCCACACCAGCTGGCTGGGATCCCAGACACACCCCTTACCAACAGAAGGCTTTGGATGTTCTCATCTGTAAAATTAGGTACAGAGCTGGGTGTGATGGCTCACGCCTGTAATCTCAGCACTATGAGAGGCCAAGGCGAGCAGACTGCTTGAGCTCAGCAGTTCAAGACCAACCTGGGCAACATGGCAAAACCCCAGTTCTACCACAAAATACAAAAATTAGCCAGGTGTGATGGTGCGCACCTGTAGTCCCAGCTATGTGGCAGGCTGAGGTAGGAGGATCACTTGAGCCCAGGAGGTTGAGGTTGCAGTGAACCATAATCACACCACTGCACTCTAGTCTAGGCAACAGAGTGAGATCCTGTCTCAAAAAAAAAATTAGGCACAGAAAAAGGCACATGTCAAAATACCAGCCAAACACATCTCCCCAACTCTAAATAGAGCAGATCTGACTTGATCTTTTATTATAAGTTAGGTCTCTACATAAGTTTTCATTATTATAAAATACAACATACAGACAGAGAAGGGTAAAAACTATGCATGTATAGCTTGACCACAATTCCTTGTCAATTTCAGTAGCTGACTGATTCCTGCCAAGGTAGCAATCAAGGGCAACAGCCCCGGTCCCGCACACCACCGAGCAAGATGGACAAACAAATCAGGGGGCACATAGGCTGGGAGGCACTGGCGGGAGCCTCACCAGCTTCTGAAAGGGAGAATGACATAAGAACACAAGGGCTCTCTGAGGCCAACCGTTTGCAACACTGGAACAGGTTGTCTTCCAGGAAGTATTTGCAGTTTTGCATTTGCTGTTTGCAACTTCTGGTCAGTAAACAAGATCGAGCAACCAACTCAGCACTGATACTGGCATGAGTCAGACACCCCAATCAAAGCAGTAACAAGGAAGGAAAGAGAAATAAAACATGTAATTTAGTCAGCCCTTTAGCTGACTGTCACTGTCACATCACGGCCACCCAGACAAGGCTCTGGCATCCACCTTCTGCCTGCAGGTGGAGCGGGGTCATTTGGGTTCACAAACCCCTCTGCCAAGGTTTAGTGGCTTGAAGATGAGGGAAAACCCTCATAGAACCATACCCTACTGTTGCCTGACAGCACAACCCCCAGAGACTGAGAGGTGCTCGGGGAACATTACACTCTCCAAGGTGACCTATTAAAAAGCAGTGTCCAAGAGTGACTCAAACAGATTGCTCCATAGCCAGAGTGCCCATGAAGTTTATTATCCATACTGAGATGTTGGTGCAGATTTGTGTTTACCCTCTGTGAGGTTGTTTCTTGAATCTGTAGATTTATGTCTTTTACAAAATACAGCAACTTTTCATTTATTTATTATTATTATTTTTTAAGGAGACAAGGTCTCGCTCTATCACCCAGGCTGGAGGTGTAGTAGCACAATCACAGTTCACTGCAGCCTCAACTTCCTGGGCTCAAGGGATCCTCCTGCCTCAGCCTCCCAAGTAGGTGGGACTACAGGTGTGCCTCGCCACACCTGGCTAATTTTTGTATTTTTAGTAGAGACAGGGTTTTGCCACATTGCCCAGTCTGGTATCAAACTCCTGGGATTCTGCCCGCCTCAGTCTCCCAAAGTGCTGGGATTATAGGAGTGAGTCACTGTGCCTGGCCACCATTATTTTTTAAATAACTTTTCGGCCTCACTCTCTTTCTCTTCTTCTCCTGGGACTGTGGTGACATGAAAGTTAGATCTTTTATTAGTCCCACAAAATCCTGAGGCTCTGTTCATTTGTTTTGTTTTGGTTTTTAGTCTAGTTTCTGTTGTTTGGGTTAAGTAATTTCTACTACTCTAACTTCAAGTTCACGGATTATCTTCTGTCTTCTCCATTTTGCTGCGGAGTCATCCATTCAGTTTCCTATTTTGGCTATTGTATGTTTCGGTTCTAAGACATCTGTTTCATTCTTCTTTATATGTTGTTTAATTCCAACATCTGTGTCATCTTGATGCTGGTGTCTGTTGACTGTCTTTTCTCATTCAAGTTGAGAGTTCTTTGGTTCTTGGTATAGTGATTGAATTTTATTGTATCCTGGGCATTCTGAGTACTTTAAGATCCTGAATCTTATTTAAGCCTATTTAATTTTAATTTTATTTTATTTTTGAGACAAGAGTCTCTATTGCCCAGGTTGGAGTGCAATTGTGTGATCTCAGCTCATTACAACCTCCGCCTCCCAGGTTCAAGTGATTCTCGTGCCTCAGCCACCAGAGTAGCTGTGATTACAGGCACATGCCACCACACCTGGCTAATTTTTTTTTTTTTTTTTTGTATTTTTAGTAGAGACAGGGTCTCAATATGTTGCTGGGGCTGGTCTCAAACTCCCGGTCTCAAGTGATCCACCCACCTTGGCCTCCCAAAGTGTTGGGATTATAGGTGTGAGCCATTGCACCCAGCCTCTTTTGATTTTATTAAATATTCTCTGTCACCCTGCTGATAGGGAAGGAAGGTATCAATTCATTGCTGTCAGGCAAGATTCAGTCTCCCTCCTGGGCCTCCGCTGACAAACCCTAGCTTGGAGAGGGAAGAGTACTTCATTACTGCTCCCCAGATGGTCTGAACTGACACATGGGGTGGGGTTCCCCGGTTCCGCCCAGTGGTGGTGAGGTCCTGACTTGCACTGGGCCTCCTCTGACGTCACTTCCAAGGAGAGTGGTTTTCCTTGCTTCCTTGAAGAGTCGAGGTTTCCTTGGCTATTTTTTTTAAGTTGATAATTCTCCCGCTTGCAAATTTCCCTTAAAAGATGTCGCAGGTATGAAATAAGACTGAGCCACAGGAGAAGCGCAGCCCTTTGGACTTCCCTGCAATTTCTATAGCATTCGCTCATATCTTGGAAGCATTTAGAGGAAAGCCACCAAGAGGGTTTAAGAATGCAATTCCTTGGCTCTTGATGAATCGCAAGACATTACCAATACTTTTCAGTTGTTATTTACTTGGAGAGTCAATGCCAAGTTTGAAGAATTAGCATGAAACAACTAAAAATAAGAGCATTTTCAAAGAAGTTGAGAAAAGTTTAGTACTATCTGAGGTGGAATCCACTAAGACGTGTTATAATGAATGTGGGGGGCAGAAAAAGACTTAGTTGGAGCCTATGGTTGTTCACTATATTATTCACCAGCAGATACCACGCAAAAAATTTGAATCTATTATGTGTGATCAAACAAGGGAATGTTAACAGTATTTGCTCTCACAGACTTAACCTAAGTTGGTCTTAAGGATTTTTGTCAAAAATAGAAGCTGAATATCCTAACTGTTCTACCATACAGCAGCTCAGCAGCTTAGCAGTGGTAAAGTCTGGTGTGACTATTTTGAGCTCAGAGTGAATACTAAAACTTCTCTGAACAAGAATAACTGAAAAGTACTGCCCTCTTAGTCTTTAAAAAAAAAAAAAAAAAGGGCCGGGCACGGTGCTGTAATCCCAGCACTTTGGGAGGCCGAGGCGGGCAGATCACAAGGTGAGGAGATCAAGACAATCCTGGTTAACACGGTGAAACCCCATCTCTACTAAAAATACAAAAAATTAGCTGGCTGTGGTGTCACGTGCCTGTAGTCCCAGCTACTCAGGAGGCTGAGGCAGGAGAATCACTTGAAACTGGGAGGCAGAGGTTGTAATGAGCTGAGATCACACCACTGCACTCCAGCCTGGGCGACAGAGCGAGACTCCATCTCAAAAAAAAAAGAAAAAAGAAAGAACTGCCCTCAACCACTATTACCAAATACTAAATGACTTTGGAAATTGGCTTTTGCTGCAGACTTGACGTTTCTTAATGAGGCCAATCTAAAATTATAAGGCAAAACAGCAGTTATATGCAAAATTTATATTGTAGTAAAGTCATTTCAATGAAATTAACCTTGTATTAATCACAAGTAATGTCAATCTGCGTCATACAATTCCTAGACTGTCAAGGTTAAAACAAGTGAGAAAACTTTGCACATTTTTTTGAGCTCAAACCACAGTTCTAGCCCTAGCAGCATTTTTCAGATCTTGATCTAAGTATGAAGGAAATTCCTATATTTAAAATCCATTTAACTGTACAACTGAGCAGCTCTCATCTAACTTTCAATTGGAAGTGGCTGATCTGCAATGCAATAATGCAAAAAGGCAAATATCAAGAGGGGAATCTAAAAAAAAATTCTATGAATGCTGTCTTCCAATGATGAATATGCTCCATCAAAATTTATGCTGCCTAATATAACTTGGCAGTACCTATTTGTGTGAAAAGCTATTTTCAAAGATGTCACCTATACAATCTCATTACAGATGAGCACTGACAAGTGGGTATTTGCAACAGATTTTGATGTTTGGGAACACTAACTGAGAACCCCAATGAAACAAAATTGTTTTCCGTTTTCTGTTTTTTTGAGACTGGGTCTTGCTTTGTCACCCAGACTGCAGTGCAGTGGCACAATCGCAGCTCACTCCAGCCTCAACTTTCTGGGCTCAAGTGATCCTCCCACCTCAGTCTCCACAGTAGTTGGGACTACAGGTGCATGCTACCTACCATGCCCGGCTAATTTTTAAATATTTTTTTGTAGAGACAGGGTTTAGCCATGTTGCCCAGGCTAGTCTCAAACTCCTGGATTCAAGCGATCCTCCCACCTCAGCCTCCAAGAGTGCTGGGATTAGAGGTGTGAGCCATTGGCACCTGGCCCAAAACTGTTATCCCTACAAAAATCATTCCATTCTTCTTATTAACAAACCTGTATTAAAAACTTACACTCAACTGTTATTAGTTATTACTTGAATTTCTTTTAAAAATATATATTTTAAAATACAGAGACACGGTCTAAGTTGCCCAGGCTGGCCTCAAACACCTGGGCTCAAGCAATTCTCCCACCTTGGCCTCCCAAAGTGCTGGGATTACAGGTGTGAACCACTGCAACCAGCCTTATTTGAATTTCATCAACAAAAAATGTGGACACTTGTTGCCTCTCTTGTTATATATAATATCCTAGATTTTACCTCTTGGCATGCAAAGCCTAAAAAATATTTATTACCTGGCCTCTGACAGGAAATAAGTTATTAGCGCCTACTCCAGATAACTGAAGTGCACCTAGTTACTGGAGCTCTGTACTGACTGAGCAGTCTAGATGCCGCAGGCTCTGGTTGTGGGAATCTGGGCAGGTTACTTGACCTCCCGGGCCTCAGATTTCTTCTCCATAAAGCAATATGGAGCTAGTCACCAATCAAGGATCATCCTCAGCTCTAAAATTCTACACAGCTAGAGAAATACTTCTGGAATATGTGAACCATGTCCATGTTGTCTCGAGTCCCTGCAGGATTCCTTTTGTAGTCTACTCAGCCATCGTGTCATTGTACAACATACTCAGGGCCTCAAGAGGCAGGAGAAGTTGCTTGCACCCAGAGGGAACCCAGGCTGTAGGATCTTAGGTTCCTGCATCTTTTTGGTTTGCTTGTTTTAAGAGACACGGTCTCACTCTGTCACACGGGGTGGAGAGCAGTAGCATAATCATAGTTCACTGCACCCTCATACTCCTGGCCTCAAGCCATCCTGCCACCTCAGCCTCCCAAGTAGCTGAGAGTACAGGTATGTAACACCTCACCCAGCAAATTTTTTTAAAAACTGGTGCAGTGGCTCGCGCCTGTAATCCCAACACTTTGGGAGGCCGAGGCGGGTGGATCACTTGAGGTCAGGAGCTCGAGACCAGCCTGGCCAACATTGGTGAAATCCAGTCTCTACTAAAATACAAAAATTAGCCAAATGTGGTGGCGCACCCCTGTAATTCTAGCTACTCTGGAGGCTGAGACAGGAGAATCACTTGCACCTAGGAGGTGAAGGTTGCAGTGAGCCAAGATCATGCCATTGCACTCCAGCCTGGGCAATAGAATGAGACTGTCTTGAAAAAAAAAAAAGAGTAAAGAGTAAAGAGGGGCCGGGCGCGGTGGCTCAAGCCTGTAATCCCAGCACTTTGGGAGGCCGAGACGGGTGGATCACGAGGTCAGGAGATCGAGACCATCCTGGCTAACACAGTGAAACCCCGTCTCTACTAAAAATACAAAAAAAAAAAAACTTAGCCGGGCAAGGTGGCAGGCGCCTGTAGTCCCAGCTACTCGGGAGGCTGAGGCAGGAGACTGGTGTGAACCCGGGAGGCGGAGCTTGCAGTGAGCTGAGATCCGGCCACTGCACTCCAGCCTGGGTGACAGAGCGAGACTCCGTCTCAAAAAAAAAAAAAAAAAAAAAAAAAAGAGTAAAGAGGTTCTTTGAAGACTAGCATCTTCTGTATTTAAAATAATAATAATAATAAATGAAAGAAGGCTGTTGAGTAGGGCCTGTGGGGCCCTCTTATTCACAGACTTTGTGAAATCCATTCCAGAAACTGAGTTGCTTCCTGATTCTTAGATGGGCTGGAGATGTGCTCCGAAAGCCTTGCAAGCTACTGCTCTGTGTGGCTAAAGGCGCTGAGCACTCCCACCAAAGCAGGCCTGGAACTCGCACCAGGGCTCCGCTGGCCTGTGGGGCCCAAAGCACTAAGGATGCCAGGGAGGGCGAGGCAGGCAGGCTCCTAATTCCACAGAGCCTACAGTCTGGAAGAGCCTCTAGACAATGTTCAGGTACAAAAACGTCATGTCGAAGGACATGCCTCTGTCACTCTCATGTCCACGCATGCAGCAAACAGCTGAGGAGCACCTGTTGCATGCCAGGAACTGTGCTGGTTCAGGAAGGAGCGGACACGCCAACCTTGCCCCAAGGTGCTCTCCTGCTATGAGAAAGGGCAGACCTATCCCAGCAGTCATGGCTGCATGGGGAGGCCAGGTGCAGGGGAAATAGAGCTGGAAGGAAAAAGCAGCCATGACAGTCTGAAACAGTCAAGGAAGGGGCGCCCAGAGGCCAACATCCGGGCTGGATTGTGACGAATGATCAGGGTCCACCGGTCAGATTAGGGGGATGAGTGAAGCTACTGACAGAGGAAGCGTGTACCAGAGCCTAGAACACGGGAAACTTGGGGTCTGGGGTAACTCAAGTGTGGTGCAATGGGATGTGTTTATATGTGGGGATGCATAGATGGCAAGTAAGAGATAAGCATTCATTCATTCACTGAACAGGCTGGAGTCACCAAGGCTGGAGTGCAGTGGTGTGATCACAGCTTACTGCAGCCTGCAACTCCAGGGCTCAAGCAATCCTCCTGCTTCAGCCTCCTGAGTAGCCGGGACCATAGGCATGCACCACCATACCAGCTGATTTTTAAAATTTTTTTGTAGAGATGGGGTCTCACTAAGTTGCCCAGGCGGGTCTCAAACTCCTAGGCTCAAGCAATCCTCCCACCTTGGCCTCCCAAAGTGCTGGGATAACAGGTATAAGCCACCACACTCGGCCGAGATAAACTTTTAAAGGAGACATCCAGATGAGTGTGTAAGGGCCTAGGGGTCTGTATACCAGTCTAAGGTGTTTGGCCCCGGGGAAGCTGGTGAGGACAGGGTAAGGGGGTGGTGTGATCAGAACACTGCTACACGAAGGTAAGACTGTACAACGATGCCTGCACCCCTAATATGAACGCAGTCACAGGGCCTTGACCCAGATGTCCTGGGGAACATTCTCCACTGAAGATGGCCAAACGCCCCCAGCTGATGGCCTTTTTCCCACACAACAGGACTTAATTTAGAAACACATGACCAGCACGCGCCCGATGCAATGACGTGAAAGAGGAAGACAGCTGCTGAGTCAGATATGTGCAAGCATGACTGGGGGGTGGGGGGGGACAGTGGGCGAACAGCGGGCATGACTCAGCACAAATTGAGCTGACCAGGCCCACAGGGGCTGATGCTGCAGCTGCAGCTCCCTGTGCCTGCTTCTAGCAGCATCTCTGGGGCCTTGGCTCCCTGGCTTGAATGCCAAGGAGGTAAGCCCACAGTTCCCCTAAGCTCCAGGGCATTGCATGGATTTAATCCAGTGTCAACATTAAAAGGTGGCACAAGGTGATTTACAGGCACAAAACTCTCCATAGGAGTTCATGCTGGTTCATCCTCTTGACCATCCCCACTTTTGCCTCAATTTTTTTTTTTTTTTTTTAGATGGAGTTTTGCCCTTGTTGCCCAGGCTGGAGTACAATGGCACGATCTCGGCTCACTGCAGCCTCTGCCTCCCAGGTTCAAGCAATTCTCCTGCCTCAGCCTCCGGAGTAGCTGGGATTACAGGTGCCTGCCACCAGGCCTGGCTAATTTTTGTATTTTTAGTAGAGATAGGGTTTTGCCATGCTGGCCAGGCTGGTCTCAAACTCCTGACCTCAGGTGATCTGTCTCCCTCAGTCTTCCAAAGTGCTGGGATTACAGATGTGAGCCACCAAACCCGGGCTTTTTTTTTTTTTTTTTTTTTTTTTGAGACAGGGTCTGGCTCTTGTCCCCAGGCTGGAGTGCGGTGGCACAATCTAGGCTCACTGCAACCTCCGCCTCCCAGGTTCAAGCAATTCTCCCACCTCAGCCTCCCAAGTAGCTGCGATTACAGGTACCCGCCAACATGCCTGGCTAATTTTTGTATTTTTTATAGAGACGGGGTTTCACCATGTTGTCTAAGCTAGTGTCAAACTCCTGACCTCAAGTGATCCGCCTGCCTTGGCCTCCCAAGTGCTAGGATTACAGGCATGAGCCACCATGCCTGGCTGATTGCCTCAATTAATTTTGAATAAAAATATAGAAAAGAGAAACAGAGAGAGCCAGGGGTCTTGCTTTACTTTTCTCAAATTCTGGGCAGATCAGTTCTGAAGTCAGCTTCTGCCTCTAGCGCAGGGGCGACAGTCTGGAGAGATCACCTGGAGGCAATCAGAATGCTGTCCCCCCAACGCCCCCTGCTCATACACGCATGTGTTACAATCCCTATAGCAAGTCCATGGCAGCAAGCCCACAGCATGGACATTGCTACTCCCTCCTCCTTTACCGAAACGAGAATGGGATGGGCCGAAGTCAACATGGCCTCCCCAAAAGGGAATGCACACTAAGGATTCTTTAATAGAATTCCAAATGAGTTCCACATTGAACATCAAAGACAAACTGCAACAGTCAGAAAGTGGCCCTAGGGAGTAGTCCCCAACACCTGTCACAAGAGAAACAGTAGGCCAGGCACAGGGGCTCACGCCTGTAATCTCAGCACTTTGGGAGGCCAAGGCTGGAGAATTGCTGAGGCCAGAAGTTCGAGACCAGCCTGGGCAACAAAGTGAGACCCCCATCTCAAAAAAAAAAAAAATTTATCCAGGTGTGGTAGCATGCACCTGTAGTCCCTACTACTCAGGAGGCTGAGGCAGGAGGATTACTTGAGCCGAGAAGTTAGAGGCTGCAGTGAGCCATGATGATTGTGCCATTGCACTCTAGCCTGGGAGAGAAAGACCCTCTCTCCAAAAAAAAAAAAAAAAAAAAAAAAGAAAGAAAAAGAAAAAGAAACAGTAAAGGAACTGGACAGGTTAATCCTAAGAAAAGAAGATTCAGAGGCACTTGATCCCTGTTTTAGGTGGTCAGAAAACTGCTAAAGGGAGAGGCCTGGCATTCAGAAATAGGAATAGTCACAGAGGACAGAGGTTTACATCCCCTCGAAGCAAAGACGTTCTAATAAAGGAGTCTGAACACAGAATGCGCTGTTGTGGGCGTGGCTCCCCATCATGGGAGATGTGTCACACAAGGCTGGGTCACAAAGACTTAATGACAGAAAGTGCCTGCACCCCAGGGGCCTGGGAACAGACCAACCAAATTAATGTTAATTAATCTGAGCTGGCTGATGGGTGACGATGCCTGGTGAAAAATCCCAAGTGTCTGAGCTGAGTTAATACTTAAATACAGATCTCTGTCTTTGAAACACACACACACACACACACACACACACACACACACACACACGCCCCGAGCAGCCCTTGGACAAAGGCAGGAAGGAAGAAGTACCAACCCTCTCAATTAAAAAACCAGTTCCCTTTGAGAGGCCGAGACGGGCGGATCATGAGGTCAGGAGATCCAGACCATCCTGGCTAACATGGTGAAACCCTGTCTCTACTAAAAAATACAAAAAACTAGCCGGGCGAGGTGGCAGGCACCTGTAGTCCCAGCTACTCGGGAGGCTGAGGCAGGAGAATGGCGTAAACCCGGGAGGCGGAGCTTGCAGTGAGCTGAGATCCAGCCACTGCACTCCAGCCTGGGCGACAGAGCAAGACTCCGTCTCAAAAAAAAAAAAAAAAAAAAAAAAAACAGTTCCGCCAGTCAGGCACAGTGGCTCACACCTGTAATCCCAGCACTTTGGGAGGCTGAGGTGGGCAGCTCACCTGAGGTCAGGAGTTCGAGACCAGCCTGGCCAACATGATGAAACCCTGTCTCTACTAAAAATACAAAAATTAGCTGGGCGTGATGGTGGGTGCCTGTAGTCCCAGCTGCTTGGGAGGCTGAGGCAGGAGAATCGCTTGAACCCAGGAAGTGGAGGTTGCAGTGAGCCAAGATAGCGTCACTGCATTCCCACCTCGGCCTCCCGTAGTGCTGGGATTACAGGTGTGAGTCACCGTACCTGCCAGACAGTCGTTAATCTTAAAGCTCCCAAATAATCTCCTTTGACTCCATGTCTCACATCCAGGGCGTGCTGGTGCAAAGGGTGGGCTCCCAAGGTCCTGGGCAGCTCTGCCCTGGTGGCTTTGCAGGGTTCAACCCAAGGCTGCTCTCACAGCCTGTGGCTTTTCCAGGGACAGGTTGCAAGGTGCTGATGGATCTACCATTCCGGGGTCTGGATGACAGTGGCCCCCTTCCTACAGCTCCACTAGGCAGTGCCCCAGTGGGAACTCTGTATGGGGCCTCCAACCCCACATTCCTCCTCCACACTGCCCTATCAGAGGTTCTCAGTAAGGGGTCTGCCCCTGCAGCAGGCTTCTGCCTGGGTATCCAGGCTTTCCCATACATCCTCTGAAATCTAGGTGGAGGCTGCCAAGCCTCCTTCACTCTTGCACTCTGTCCACCCACAGGCTCATCATCACATAGAAGCCACCAAGGCTTATGGCTTTCACCCTCTAGTGCGGTCAGCCTGAGCTGTATCTGGGCCCCTTTGAGCCAAGGCTGGAGGCTGAGTGGCCAGGGATGTGAAGAGCAGTGTCCTGAGGCTGTGCAGGGCAGCGGGGCCCTGGCCCTGAGCCTGAACCACAAAGGTCTCCACAACTGTAATGGGAGGGGCTGACGGAAAGGTCTCTGAAATGCCTTCAAGGCCTTTTTTTTTTATCCCACAGTCTTGGCTATCAGCACTTGGCTCCTTTTTAAATCTGCAAATCGCTCTAGCAAGTGGTTGCTCCACAGCCTGCTTGAATTCTCTTGAAAAAGGTTTTTCTTTCTCTGTCACGTGGCCAAGCTGCAGATTTTCCAAACTTACACTCTGCTTCCCTTTTAAATATAAACTTCAACTTTAAGTCATTTCTTTGCTCCCACATCTGAATGTAGATTGGTATCAAAAGCACCCAGGTCACCTCTTTTTTTTGTTGTTGTTCACTCTGTTGCCTAGGGTGGAAGCTGCATCTTGTTATGAGGGAACATTAGACAAACCCAAACCAAACTGTGAGACGTTGACAGAGACACGGCCTCACATTTTCAAAACTGTCAAGGGCATGAAAGATAAAGACTGAGTGATCTAAGACACACACACACACACACACACACACACACACACACATCGATAAAGCAAATATGGTAAAATATTAACAATGGGGAAATCTGGGTAAAGGGCACTCAAGAATTGTTGGCACTGTTGCAACTTTTCTGCAAATCTGAAACTATTTCAAAACAAAAAGTTAAACTTAAATACAGTTCAAAAGACCTACTGAGGCTGGGTGTGGTGGCTCACGCCTGTAATCCCAGTACTTTGGGAGGCCAAGGCAGGTGGATCACCTGAGGTCAGGAGTTAAGGGACTAGCCTGGCCAACATGGTGAAACCCCCATCTCTACTAAAAATACAAAAAATTAGCCAGGCGTGGTGGCACGTGCCTGTAATCCCAGCTGCTCCAGAGGCTGAGGCAGGAGAATCGCTTGAACCTGGGAGGCAGAGGTTGTAGTAAGCCGAGATTGTGCCACTGCACTCCAGCCTGGGCAACAAGAGCAAACTCTGCTCAAAAAAAAAAACCACCAAAAAAACAAAGAGAGACTTATTGTATAACATGACTATAGTTAGTAGCAATGTGTTGTACTCTTGAAGACTGCTAAGAGTCGATTTTAAGTGTTCTCACCACAAAAAAAAAGGTGTGAGTTAATGCATATGTTAATTAGCTCAATTGAGCAATTCTACCAGACTTCAAAACAATATGCCATACACTATAAATATATACAACTTTGTCAATTAAAAAATTTAAAAGCATGTTTAGTGAAGAAAACGTGCTACATTTTAAAACATAAAATTTTTTTTTTTTTTTTTTGAGACGGAGTCTTGCTCTGTCGCCCAGGCTGGAGTGCAGTGGCCGGATCTCGGCTCACTGCAAGCTCCGCCTCCCGGGTTCACGCCATTCTCCTGCCTCAGCCTCCCGAGTAGCTGGGACTACAGGCGCCCGCCACCTCGCCCGGCTAGTTTTTTGTATTTTTTAGTAGAGACGGGGTTTCACCGTGTTAGCCAGGATGGTCTTGATCTCCTGACCTCGTGATCCGCCCGTCTCGGCCTCCCAAAGTGCTGGGATTACAGGCTTGAGCCACTGCGCCCGGCCCTAAAACATAAAATTAAAGAAAACATAATCCAAACTCTTATTTGGTTTCATTCTACCAGTTTTGTACATGTATATTACAGGACATACCTTTTTTTTTTTTTTTTGAGAGGGAGTCTCGCTGTTGCCCAGGCTGGAGTGCAGTGGTGCCATCTCGCTCAGCTCACTGCAACCTCCGCCTCCCAGGTTCAAGCGATTCTCCTGCCTCAGCCTCTTGAGTAGCTGGGATTACAGTTGCCTGCCACCATGTTTGGCTAATTTTTGTATTTTTAGAAGAGATGGGGTTTCACTATGTTGGTCAGGCTGGTCTCAAACTCCTGACCTCGTGATCTGCCTGCCTCAGCCTCCCAAAGTGCTGGGATTAGAGGTGTGAGCCACTGTGCCCGGCCATGTTTTTAACATGATTGGTGTTATACTACACATAATTTTGTTCTACTTCTTTTCATATATTAAATTGTGAACATTTTCTCTTGTTATAAATTCTCAAATGTCATTATATTTTCACTATTACAATGTCAAGTTACAGTGCATTTTCTAGTACAGAAAAAAAAATTAAAATTGTTTAAAAAAAAAAAGTCATGAAAAACAGGATTGATATATTTTCAACATAAGTCTTTGTAAGCCGCTGATAAGTTCCTTAAAATAGAATTTCTGGCCCAGGCGCAGTGGTGCACGCCTGTAGTCTCAGCACTTTGGGAGGCCGAGGCAGGCAAATCGCTTAAGCTCAGGAGTTTAAGACTAGCCTGGGCAACACATCAAATCCCTGTTTCTACAAAAAATACAACAATTAGCTGGGTGTGTTGGTGCACACCTGCAGTTCCAGCTAGCTGGAGGCTGAGGCATGAGAATCACTTGAACCTGGGAGGAGGAGGTTGCAGTGAGCCAAGACTGCACCACTCCACTCCAGCCTGGGCGGACAGAGCCAGAATTTGTCTCAAAAAAAAGAATTTCTGAATTTGTCTTAGAAATATTTCTGAATCAAAGGGAATAAATATTTTTAAGGTCCTTGACTTACTGTCAAATTATTTTTCAAAAAGCAATTTATTTCAACATTTCTCTGCAGCTCTTCCTCTTCAAGGCACACTGCTAAGCTGAAGAGACAGGAGCAATTCCACAAAGCACTGTGCGCACGGAAGCCTAGCAGCGGGTGGAAGGAGAGAAAGCTGAAACACAGGAATTAATAAGCACTTAAGGGAGGCCATGACACCTGTGCCCAGCAGGGAGGGCAAACTGAATCGAGTAGTGGCCTCTGCTTCTCTGGTGGAAGACATATCTTTATCTCCTTGCCAAAATAAACAGATGGTGGGAGCCAGTTCATGTGTGGGTGAGTCTGGTAGTGGTTAAGGAGGGCTTCCTGATGGAAAGGGACTCAAAAGGGCAGGTGACAGAGTGGGGAAGAGGCCACACACCAAGGCCAGAAGGGAAAATAGAGTCACGGCTTTAAAAGGAAAAACAGGCTGGGCGTGGTGGCTCACACTTGTAATCCCAGCACTCTGGGAGGCCGAGGCGGGAGGTTCACTTGAGGACAGGAGTTCGAGACCAGCCTGTCCCACGTGGTGAAACCCCGTCTCTACCAAAAATATTAAAAAATTAGCTGGGTGTGATGACAGGCGCCTGTAATCCCAGCTACTCAGGAGGCTAAGGCAGAAGATTCGCTTGAACCTTGGAGGTGGAGGTTGCAGTGAGCCAAGACTGCACCACTGCACTATAGCCTGGGCACAGAGGGAGACTCTGTCTCAAATAAATAAATAAATACATAAAAAAATAAAAATATATAAATAAAATCACACAATAAGTGGTCCTTTGTAACTGGCTTCTTTTACTTAGAATAATGTCTTCAAGGTCCATCCACGTTGTAGCATGCATCAGCCCTTCATTCCTCTTCATGCCTGAGTAACATTTCATTGTATGGATATACCACATTTTGTCTATCCATTCAATGGGTGATGGATACTTGGATTGTTTCCTCTTGGGGGCTGTTATAAATATTGTTGCTGGCCAGGCACAGTGGCTCATGCCTGTAATCCCAGCACATTGGCAGGCTGAGGCAGGAGGATCGATTGAGGCCAGGAGTTTGAGACCAGCCTGGGCAGCACAGTGAAACCCCATCTCTACAAAAAATTTAAAAAATAGTGAGGTGTGGTGGTGCACACCTGTAGTCCCAGCTACTCAGGAGGCTGAGGTGAGGGGATCACTTGAGCCCAGAAATTGGGGGTTACAGTGAGATATGATCCCAACACTGTACTCCAGCCTGGTGACAGAGCAAGACCCTGTCTTTAAAAAATAAATACATAAGAGCCAGGCAAGGTGGCTCATGCCTGTAATCCCAGCACTTTGGGAGGCCGAGGCAGGCGGATCACCTGAGGTTGGTAGTTTGAGACCAGCCTGACCAACATGGAGAAACCCTGTTTCTACTAAAAATACAAAATAAGGCAGGCATGGTGGCGCGTGCCTGTAATCCTAGCTACTCTGGAGGCTGAGGCATAAGAACCACTTGAACCTGGGAGGTGGAGGTTGCAGCAAGCTGAGATCGTGCCACTGCATTCCAGCTTGGGCGACAGAGCGAGCCTCTGTCAGTATAAACGTTTTCTCTTTCCGCGTTTACATTTATTTATTTGTTTATTTATTTTTTAGACAGGGTCTTGCTCTGTTGTTTAGGCTGGAGTGCAGTAGTGCAATCACAGCTCACCACAACCTCTACCTCCCAGGATCAAGTACTCCTCCCACCTCAGCCTCCCAAGGAGCTGGGACTACAGGTGCACACCACTACGCTTGCTAGTTTATGAATGTCTCTAAAACAAGGGTTAGTACCCTTGGTTCTTAAGAAGAAGCACTCAGAATTGCAGAAAAGAGAAAGGCCTGCCTAGTCTACACAGCACTGTGTTTACTGCAGAATCACTAAGCAGGAGCCAAGCAATGCAACCAACATTCACTCAGCACCTACTACATGCCAAGCACCCTGGCTAGGCACTTTCTACGATTTCTTTTGATTCATATGATAAACCTGTTTAGAGAAATATTATTTCATCCATTTTATAGATTCAGATTCAAAGACCTAAGGACCAAGCAAATTACTGAAATTTCCACAACTTACAGAGGGAGATGTAGAGACCTTGTGGGACTCTCTCTGTCACTTCTTGTTGCAACTCTAGACAAGGAAGGGGTGACCCAACTCCTGGCTCACAATGGTCTTGGCGGTTCCCATGCTGGCTACTGCCACCCCACATTCAGCTAGTAGTGGGCTGTGCCATTCAGCAAAAACTGAGTTTCTACTAGTGCATAGAGGACCAGGGAGCCACGGGGGGTGCTCTGGGCGACAGCTTCACCCACAGAATAGGTCTTAGTCAGTGGCTTCCTTCTGTTCAACAAGTAGTTTCAAACCAGCTCTTCCACAAGCTGACAGGGAACAATGGTACTAATGAGACAGACAGGCCAGATGGCCCATGGGCTGAGACCTCACAGGGCACCATATTGGTCATTTCCTCCCCAGCGTTGCTTGCATTTCACCTTGGTGTTAGGTCATTGCTATGCATTTAAGGCTGGTGTCAATCAATTGTGTATTGAGGCCAGGCATGTTGGCTCACACCTGCTATCCCAGTTCTTTGGGAGGACAAAGTGGGAAGATCACTTGAGGTCAGGAGCTCAAGACCAGCTTGGCCAACATGGTGAAACTAAAAATACAAAAAGTAGCTGGGCATGGTGGTGCACGCTCTGTAATCCCAGCTACTCAGGAGGCCAAGGCAGGAAAATTGCTTGAATCCAGGAGGTGGAGGTTGCACTGAGCCGAGATCGTGCCACTGCACTCCAGCCTGGGAGATAGAGCGAGACTCGGTCTCAAAAAAAAAAAGTGTATTGAGCACCAGCTCTAGGTCATCTCTGTGACCTGTGATTGGATATTCATAGCATGTGTTTAAATTCTAGAATGTGGGTAGTAGGGTTACTAAAAACCCACAACACGAACGAGTCAGTAATAATTAGATCCCATCGCTACGGTGACAAAGGACTGTCATGCAGTGTCTATAAACGCATCATAATTATTACACCATTTACAAGATTTCCCATACAGCTTTCTATTGCCCCATGTTGTCTTACAAGGAAGACAAAATCCTTTGGTGCTGGCCTGACATTGTACCATGCCTGCTGCTCGAGACAGGTACACTAGGTTACCCAAGATGCTGCTTTGGACTGAGGGCTTCATGCTTCATTTGTCAGACACCACAAAGAGAGCTGCGTACTTGACTGCAGCGAGCTGTGAAGATGTGCTTGGGTTGGGAGAACCACGGCCCTGCTGCACCTGCTGGGGCTTCCTGTTAGAAAAGAGACCCACCACATCACATAGTACACCTGCATGAGAGGCTACAGGGAAAGTCCTCCTGAGCAGTGACCCACATTGCATGGCTTCACGTTGAACTCTAAGCAACGTCTAGTGTGGGCAGGGTGACTCCACCAGGCCCCTGGCCTCCATAAGGTGACTCCGTGGTTCAAGTAGCTTTTTCTCTTGTCATTCCACCATCTCAATGTACAACTTCCGGGGCCGTCCTGATGGGAAGAAGATTGTTGGAAGGCCCGGCCCTGGCTCTTAAATGCTTTCATCCAGAAGTGACATACATCACTTCCTCTCACAGACCATTACCCGAAGTTAACTTCAAGAGGGCTTAGAAATGTGTGGGAGCCCAGAAACACAGTGAAGGTATGGCTGCTGCAGGTGTCCAGGACTAGCTCAAGGTGACAGGGAACGGGTAGCACAACTGGTGGGAATCTAGTTGCTCAAGAACTTATGACCTATAAACCTGATTTTTTAAAACTGAGGTAGAAGCTGGGCACGGTGGCTCACACCTGTAATCCCAGTACTTTGGGAGGCTGAGGCAGGTGGATCACAAAGTCAGGAGTTCAAGACCAGCCCGGCCAACATAGTGAAACCCTATCTCTACTAAAAATACAAAAATTAGCCGGGCATGGTGGTGCGTGCCTGTAATCCCAGCTAGTCGGGAGGCTGAGGCAGGAGAATCGCTTGAACCCAGGAGGTGGAGGTTGTGGTAAGTAGAGATTGTGCCATTGTACTCCAGCCTGGGTAACAGAGCAAGACTCTGTCTCAAAAAAAAAAAAAAAAAAAAAAAAAAAGAAAAGAAAAGAAAAAAAAAGAAAAGAAAGAAAGAAAAGAAAAGAAAGAAACCTGAGATAGAGACTGGGAGCAGTGGCTCATGCCTCAGGCCGAGGCAGGCAGGATCACTTGAGGTCAGGAGTTTGAGACCAGTCTGGCCAACATGGTGAAACCCTGTCTCTACCAAAAATACAAAAATTAGCTGGGCGTGGTGGTGGGTGCCTGTAATCCCAGCTACTCAGAAGGCTGAAGCAAGAGAATCACTGGAACCCGGGAGGCAGAGGTTGCAGTGGGATAAGATTGGGCCACTGCACTCCAGCCTGGACCACGGAGTGAGAGTCAGTCTCAAAAAACAAACAAACAAACAAACAAAAAAGAACTGAGACAGAATTCACACACCATAAAATTCATCATTTTAAAGTGTAAAATTCAGTGGTTTTCACTATATTCACCCACTGTGCAAGCATCACCACTACCAGATTCCAGAGCATCTTCATACCCCCAAAAAGAAATCCCACACTCATCAGCAGTCACTCCCCACTCCTGAACTGGTTTTTGTTTTTGGGGTTTTTTTTTTGAGACAGGGTCTCACTCTGTCAGCCAGGCTGCTGTACAGTGGCGTGATCACAGCCCAGTCTCCTGCATTGCTGGGACTACAGGCACCCACCACCAAGCCCTGTGAATTTTTTGTATTTTTTATAAGAGATGGGGTTTCAGCCGGGTGCGGTGGCTCACGCCTGTAATCCCAGCACTTTGGGAGGCCAAGGCAGGCAGATCACGTGGTCAGGAGATGGAGACCGTCCTGGCTAACACGGTGAAACCCTGTCTCTACTAAAAACACAAACAATTAGCCGGGCATGGTGGCGGGCGCCTGTAGTCCCAGCTACTCGGGAGGCTGAGGCAGGAGAATAGCATGAACCCAGGAGGCAGAGCTTGCAGTGAGCCGACATCACGCCACTGTACTCCAGCCTGGGCGACAGAGCGAGACTCTGTCTTAAAAAAAAAAAAAAAAAAAAAAAAAAAGATATGGGGTTTCACCATGTTGCCCAGGTTGGTCTCGAACTCCCGGGCTCAAGCCATTAGCCCATCTCAATCTCCCAAAGTGCTGCGATTACAGGTGTGAGCCACCAAGCCCGGCCCTGACTTGTTTTTAACTAATGAACAGAGTAAGTTGTCTAACAGAATACTTTCCCCTCTTATAATGTAATGTACATGTAATAACAAACAGCATGTGGTAAGCACTTACAATAGACAGTCTGCTACTTTATTTCATCCTTACAACACTGCTCTGATGTACAGGAGCTGTAATTACCACAAAGGTTAAAATTCCTTGTCCAACATTAGGGAATCAACAAATGGTGGAACCAGGATTCAAACCCAGGGCAACGGTCTCCTGAGCTATTCTATCAACCATCTGTCTGCCCTTCAAGACCTTTTTAGGACACAGCGAAGTTACAGGTAGACGCAGCCTCACTGGATGACTTGGGGTTCATTTTGCAGCTGACATCCTGGCCACATCATTGGAGGAGAGCATTGCCCAAGATGACATAAGCCCTGCAGAAGGACACGGGATTGGTCTCATGTCTGGGTGAAGCTATTCTGCATCCCTGTAACCCTGGTGCTCATCAGACTTGGCATAACATGGGCACTCAATATTTGCTGCTGTTTTTTTTTTTTTGAGACGGACTTTTGTTCTTGTTGCCCAGGCCGGATGGAATGCAACGGCGCAACCTCAGCTCACCGCAACCTCTGCCCCCTGGTTCAAGCGATTCTCCTGCCTCAGCCTCCTGAGTAGCTGGGATTGCAGGCATGCATCACCACGCCCGGCTAATTTTGTATTTTTCGTAGAAACGAGTTTCTCCATGTTGGTCAGGCTGGTCTCAAACTCCCGACCTCAGGTGATCTGCCTGTCTCGGTCTCCCAAAGTGCAGGGATTAGAGGCGTGAGCCACCACGCCTGGTCGGCACTCAGTAATTGTTTGCTGAATGACTGAATGAACAGAATCTCCCAGACTAGAGTCAATGTTTCGCCCTCCATGGCACGGCACACTGGCCCTTCCACCCGGAAGAAGCATGGGAACAGAGCCGTGCTGCTTTCTAAGGCCTCTTGGCCCTGCCTGAAATCACCTACTAAAGGGCAAGAAGCCCTTTCAAATGTTACAGGAAAAAATGGCAGGGGCCCAGGTACAGTGGCTGATGCCTGTAATTCCAGCACTTTGGGAGGTCAACAGGAGGATCATTTGAGCCCAGGAGTTTGAGATCGGCCTGGGCAACACAGCAAGACCCCATCTCTGAGGAAAGGGGAAGGGAAAGGGGAAGGGAAAAAGAAAGACTAGTCAAGCATGGTGGCATATGCCTGTAGTCCCAGCTACCTGGAAGGGCTTAAGGAGTTTGAGATTGCAGTGAGTAATGATCCTGGGTGACAGAGCAAGTGTCCTGCGTTAAAAACAAAAAAAAAGAAAGAAAAAGAAAAAAAGCAGGACACTGCACGTGGGAGGTACTAAGAGATTCAGAACCTTCACTTTGGACTGGCTGCCTCTCACTCTGGCACAAAATCGCTCCTCGCTCTGCCAGATTCTCAAGCTTCACTCCCGCCTGTTAAAGTAATCACTCTGATTCTATTCTCTTGCTCACACCTCCCAAATAAATGCCCTTACAGAATTTACAACTGAGCCTGAACCTCTCAGCCTCTTATCTAGATGGGACCCAGAAAGGGTCACCTGTGGGAACACTCCTGTTCTTGAAAACTGCGCCTCCACCCTGGCCTAGGGCAACATCATGCTTCATCTTGCTGGTCTTTTCCACACACAACAGTAGTCCCGGCACCTCGAAGAGAGCTTGGCATATATATGGCGCTCTACAAACACTTGCTGAGTACAGGGGCTGCTGCCCATTGCTTTATTCAATGATCCTTGTGTAAAGGCCCAGGGAAAAGCACTTTTTAAAAAACAATTTTAAAGATGGGGTCTTGCTCCATCATCCAGGCTGCAGTGCAGTGGTGCAATCATAGCTTACTACAGCCTTGAACTCTCAGGCTCAAGTGATCGTCCTGCTTCAGCCTCTTGAGTAGCTGGGATTACAGGCGCCTACCACCATGCCTGGCTAATTTTTTAAATGTGTATTTTCTTGTTGAAGAGACAGGTTCTCTCTCTGTTGCCCAGGCTGGTGTCAAACTCCTGGCCACAAGTGATCCTCCTGCCTCAGCCTCCCAAAGTGCTGGGACTTCAGACATGGATCATCGCACCCAGCTGAAAAATACTAACGAGAAACTGATCGGCTTCCTTTTTCCGATAATGTTTGCTATATAATCCCATCCTTCTTTGCCCTGGCATCTAGGAAGCTCTGGGCGGAGTTGTGTGCTCAATTACAAGACCTTCCCGGGACGGCTTTTTGATACCATCACCTCCTAGAGTCCTTCTCTCAATTACTAGGCTCTCAACTTTCAGTTCCCTCTCCGGTTTTTGATTTGGTTGGGGAAAGCATGAAACTTGAAATTCAACAAACTCACAATGCAGCTGAGCTACGAAAGGCTGACAGACCATGGTTCAAAACCCAGATATGCCACCTACGCACTCTGGGATCCTGGGCACACGATTTACCATAGCCCGTCTCCGGGATGACCATCCTCACAGTGCTATGTTGGTTACATGAGACAGAAACACCCAGCGCAGACACTCAACGGTTATACTCAACCCCTTTTATTTTCACTAGAATTTTCTATTATTCATTTATTTTGGGAATTTTCTATTTTTTGTTTATTATTGTATATTTTGAGATGCGGTCTCACTCTATCACCCAGGCTGGAGTGCAATGGTCTGATGATGGCTCACTGCAGCCTCGACCTCCCTGGGCTCAGGTGATCCTCCCACCTCAGCCTCCCAAGTAGCTGGAATGACAGGCGCATGCCACCACACCCTGCTAGTTTTTAAACACTGATGTTTAAAAACACTAATTTTTAAACAGAGATGGTGTTTTGCCACACGGCCCAGGTTGGTCTTGAATTCCTTGGTTCAAGTGATCTGTCCACCTCAGCCTCCCACAGTGCTAAGATTATAGGCATGAGCCACTGCGCCAGGCCCTAGAATTTTTAAAATAAACAAATTTATTCAAGTCTTCAGCATCCAGGTAACTGATCTAGACGGATTCAGAAAGAGTCAGAATATTCTTCAATTATAAAATTATTACTGAATAAATTATCAACTACAGAAGGAACTTGAGACACAATTTTTTTTTTTCAGAGACAAGTGAATATTTATTTTTGTGCCTTTCTTCCTATGTGTATTTCAAGTCTTCTTCAAGGCCCCAGGAATCTCTGGATTCAATTCTGTCCCTGGGCTTGGTCAACTGCTGCAGGAATCTTAGGGAGCCTTGTACAAATGATAGAGTTACCCATTTACCAACATTAAACCCTAGAATAGAAGATGTAACAAAGCAGGACTCCTTCTTCCATGAAATGTGATTTCAGATGAGGCAGCAGCCAATGTAGAAAATCCTGGAATTTTTCCTTGGAACTAGACTGTGATGAGAGGTGCTTGCCATGAACGTAAGCTATTGTCTTTCCTTTTTTTTTTTTTTTTTTTTGAGATGGAGTTTCACTCTTGTTGCCCAGGCTGGAGTACAATGGTGCGATCTCGGCTCACCACAACCTCCGCCTCCCGGGTTCAAACAATTCTCCTGCCTCAGCCTCCCAAGTAGCTGGGATTACAGGCATGCACCACCACGCTTGGCTAATTTTTGTATTTTTAGTAGAGATGGGGTTTCACCATGTTGGTCAGGCTGATCTCAAACTCCCGACCTCAGGTGATCTGCCCACCTCAGCCTCCCAAAGTGCTAGGATTACAGGCGTGAGCCACTGCGCCCGTCCAGCCACTGTCTTTCCTTTGACCTTTCCTTTCCAGTTTTTGAAGATAAAGCAGGAAATAATCTTCTCTGAAGATACTTGATAAAAATCCTGCCCCTCCATCCAAAAAACAACACATGCTTCCACTTCATTGATAAAAATTTACTGCAGTTTGGCACCTGCCTCTAGTTCAGCTGGCGGATGAGCTGACTGATGCACACACCCCCAGACGATGGAGGTGTGCCCATCTCCTTGAGGAAGCCCACTCTATTTCTGGTAGCATGACGGGCTACTGAGAGGTGGAAAGGGCGCAAGAACCATGAGATCTCCTGGAAATGCTTCTCCGGGAAGGCAATTTCATGAATGAGGTCTTCCAAGCAAATGACACCAAACTTTCCCAGGTGCTCCTCAATCACTGTGTTGTCAGAGGGATGGTCTTACTCTTGACCTTGGCTTGTCCATGTTTCAGAACAAGTTCCCAGAGAGACTTCAGATTTGGAAGTCCCCAGGTCACAAAAGATTCCACTATACGCAGCGTTTTTAGGTTCTGGAGGGTGACTTTTACAAAGACACCAGTAAAAATTTTCTTTAGGCGAAGTCTTGCAATGGTTCTCTGCACCAGTAAACTCACGCCATCAATCCTTTCGATGCGTACAACAAAGGCCAATGAGTGTTTATCTGGCGATTCCAAGGCGTGAGGTTTCACTTCTAATCGTCTGAGACGCACCTTGTCATGTTTCTGCCACCAGGAATCAGGTAGGAATGATTCCAGTTGCTTAACCCTGAGCCCTTTTCCTTTCCTCTGCTCCTTCTTTGCCAAAAGTGCCTGCTTTGACTGGGTGGCTTCGAGGGCTTGATAAGCCTTCCTCTCTTTCAGGAGATTTTTCTGGAGCCAAAGGGGTTTTTCTTTGCTCCTGCTTCGCCATCTTTCTAGTGTTGCAGCTACTGATCATGCACAACCCCACCATTGACACAAAATGTTATACCCGGATGGAAAACTAACATCCTACCAAAAGTTCCTACTGTACCTTGGAATAATCTTCAAAAGTACAGATCAGGCCAGGCGCAGTGGCTCACGCTTGTAATCCCAGCACTTCGGAAGGCCCTGGCGGGCAGACTGCTTCAGGCCAGGCGTTCAAGACCAGCCTGGGCAACACGGTGATACATGGTGAAACCCCATCTGTACTAAAAATTACAAAACATTAGCCAGGCGTGATGGCGCACACCTGTAATCCCAGCTACTCAGGAGGTTGAGGCACGAGAATTGCTTGAACCCAGGAGGCAGAGGTTGCAGTGAGCCGAGATTGCACCTGCACTCCAGCCTGGGCGACAGAGTGACAGACTCTGCCTCAAAAAAAAAAAAAAAGAAAAGAAAAAAAGAAAAAAAAGATACAGATCAGACCCAATTTTGACATCTGAGCTCAGTCAATATGCAGGAGAAAGCTCAGCAGTAAACTTGGGGGATAGAAGCCATATTTATTCTTTCACCCATTCATCCAAGTGCCTACCTTATGCCTGGCATTGTTCTATGCCCCCAGCTTACACTTGCAGAAGTGACAGGGAGGTTCCCTGTTCACTGAATCCACCTTCTAGTCCAACCATATTACCACTAGGGAGGGGAGAATGAGACACCTTTAAGTCACTGTTTATCCTTTATGAAAGCAGATGGAGAAGAAAACACGCATTAAGACAGTGACAGTGACCGGGCACGGTGGCTCATGCCTATTATCTCACCACTTTGGGAGGCTGAGCAGGGTGGACCACTTGAGGCCAGGAGTTCGAGAAAGGCCTGTCCAACATGGTGAAACCCTGTCTCTACTAAAAATACAAAAATTAGCTGGGTGTGGTGGCACATGCCTGTAGTCCCAGCTACTCGGGAAGCTGAGGCATGAGAATCACTTGAACCTGATAGGCGGAGGTTACGGTGAGCCAAATCGTGCCACTGCACTCCAGCCTGGGTGAAGAGAAAGGAGGGGTGACAGAAGCAGGGTTCCAAGATCAACTAGCAATGGTACCATGGGCAGATCCTGGGACGTGGTGGGGAGGGAAAGAGAGGGAGAATTATGGGTCAGTTAAGGGTCAGTGCAGCAGGAAGTGACAAGGGGCTACAGTAAGACCATAGCAGTAGAAAGAGATTCAAAGGGCCAGGCGTGGTAGCTCACGCCTGTAATCCCAGCACTTTGGGAGGCCGAGACAGGCAGACTGCCTGAGGTCAGGAGTTCGAGACCAGCCTGGCCAACATAGTGAAACCCTGTCTCTACTAAAAATACAAAAATTAGCTGGACACGGGGCCGCGTGCCTGTAATCCCAGCTACTCGGGATGCTGAGGCAGGAGAACAGCTGGAACCTGGGAGGCGGAGACTGCAGTGAGCTGAGATTGTGCCACTTCACTCTGAGCGACAGAGCGAGACTCTGTCTCAAAAAAAAAGATTCAAAGACTAAAAACTTACAGGACTTGGTGGTGGTGGGAGATGCAGAATGGAGAGGAAGGGAAAAGGGACAGGTGTCTTTTGTCCCTGGAGCTTCAGAGTCCAGGAAGTCGGTGAGGCCACAGACAGACAGCGCTCTTGTTGTGGAGGTTTCGGGGACATGGGCCGGGAGCTTTTGATCACTACTGTGACACTGAATGACTCCTGAGTTTGCAAATCACATTATCTAAGGAATGCGTCCAGCGGGTCCACGGAAGACTGTGTGGTTTCGTAAGGGTCTGAAGCCCTTTACCAAACCAACAGTGGCTTTTCGTCACAAGACCACAAATACCTGCTGGAACATATTCTGATGCCTGGACTGTGTACCAGCCAAACTGCACTCTGAATGATCCCAGGCACCACTGGTTAATACACTCTCCTGTGTATTCAAGAGCTGCCATCCCTGTTTGCAGTGTTGAAAACTCACCCCAGGTGACCTACGGTCATTACACATGAGTTCAGAAAGGTGATCGCAGTTCACGTGTTCCTAACAAACCCTGCAAACCTTTGTACAGACCCGGCCTACCCAACTCACTGATGATGCATGCCCACAAAGATCGAAGTATCACTAGGACACAGTGCTCTAAGAACACTGGCATCAACACCACAGAGGTGATGTGATGCTGAGCTCAGAAACAGGGCTGTAGGAAAAAGTACCGAAGATAAAACAAGGGTAGATAAATAGAATGACTAAGCACTGGTCCTAACTTTCACCTAGAAATAAATTACATCTGTTCCAAGTTAGAGGACACGCCCCACGGCGCCCCATCTTCCTACTCGTTACTACATCCAAGTAGACAAAAGGCAACTTTTCCCCTTCTATTCTCCTACCAGATGTCTCCCAAAGAATTCAATTCTTATGCTGGACACACTGACTCACGCCTGGTAATCCTAGCACTTTGGGAGGCTGAGGCGGGTGGATCACTTGAGATCAGGAGTTTGAAACCAGCCTGGCCAACACAGTGAAACCTCATCTCTACTAAAAATACAAAAAAAAAAAAAAATTCGCCGGATGTGGTGGCACGCGCCTGTAATCCCAGCTACTTGGGAGGCTGAGGCAGAATTCCTTGCACCTGGGAGGCAGAGGGTGCAGTGAGCCAAGATCACACCACTGCACTCCAGCCTGGGTGAAAGAGTGAGATTCTGTCTCAAGAAAAAAAAACAAAAAACAGAATTCAACTCTTGGAGAAGAGTCCACAGATTGGCCACAAACATATTCTAGGTTAGCCTTGAAACTGACGCATTTCGGGAAACTATGTGTACAATTCTCTCAGCTATGTACAGATGCTGTACAAAGGAGGTCCGAATGCCACACCCTCCAGCACTCCAATTAAAGGACAGTTCTTAGATATCCCCCTATCCAAGTCACCTCTTTACAAGTGAAATAAATAAGCTTCCCACATCAACAGTTTGCTGCACAAGCCACCAGAAGGATCAGGTTTCCCGGGGCTCTGTTCACAACACATCTAAGCATCAACTGAGTTGCCACACCGCCCAGCATTCAGAATTAACAGTTACTGGGCTGGGCATGGTGGTGTATGCCTGTAATCCCAGCTTTTTGGGAGGCTGAGACAGGAGGCTCACTTGAGGCGAGGAGTTCGAGACCGGCCTGGGCAACATAGCCAGACCCCACTTCTACAAATAACAATCAATAAATAAATAGAGAGAAAAGCAAAGAAAGAAACAAACTGATGAATGTGGCTCCAGTGAACCCAACCAACTGGAGCCACCAATCCGCAAAGAACCATGGTTTGCCCCATGGAATTTCACCATCTCCTCTCCCTCTCTCATGCATACACACACACACACACACACACACACACACACACACAGACGCAGACAGGTGTGTGCAAACTAATCCCAACAAGAATACAACTGACGTAAACGTCTCGCTTGGGGAGGAAAGACTTTTAAGATGCAGAGCTCTAAAACAGTACAATTACAAATTTAGGCACGGTAAAAATTTCCCAAATGGTTGTTCATTCACCCAGAGAGGATTTTAGGCAGTAAGAGAATATTCAGTCAAGAGAACACTGTTCCTGAGCTGGGCGTGGTGGTGCACACCTGTAGTCCCAGCTACTCGGGAGGCTGAGGCACGAGAATTGCTTGAACTCAGGAAGCAGAGGTTGCAGTGAGCCAAGATCGCACCACTGCACTCCAGCCTGGGTGACAGAGTGAGACTCTGTCTGAAAGAAAAAAAAACACTGTTTCGAGCTAGTCACATAGCCCTGACCTTTTAAAACGCCTCCCCATCTCTTCACATGGTTCCTAAGACCATTTCAGACAAGTGCTACCACGCGACCTCAGCCTCATGCAACCTACACCCTACACGCCCCCAGAGCTGGTGTGCCTGGGTGGGCTCAGAGAACTCCTAGCAATCCTCCGAGACCCGACTCAAACATCACCTCTTCCCTGGAGCCCTGCTGTGGAAACAAACAGCAGGCTCAGCACTAATAAAAGCCTCACCCCATCATCTTGAGAATGAATGCAACACACCGTGCCATTCTTGTCGAATTGTACGCTTGCTTCCCTCCCTGTGAGTTCTCAAGTGCCCGAACCAGAACCTACATATATCCTAAGGCTGAATGTGTGCTTTTTTGTGTGTCATGCTACAGGGATCCAAACAGTGCCAAGAAGAGGAAGAAGGACCCACTGTTGAAAGGGAACATGTTCTCAGCTGTTCCAGAGGCAGGTGGAGTGGGGATTGTTTCTCTGACTTTACTAATAAAGAAACTAAGGTTTGGTACAGATCAGCGGCCTGTGCAAGCAGGTAAGTGACCTCTGACTCTTCTCCCACCTGCCTGGCAGGTCCAAATTTCTGCCCAATGCCAGGTGACAAAACTGCACAGCAAAACAAGTTGTTTTTTTTGAGGGGGGAGGGAGTTGAAACAGAGTCTCATTCTGTCACCCAGCCTAGAGTGCAGTGGCGTGATCTTGGCTCACTGCAACCTCCGCCTCCCGAGTTCAAGTGATTCTCCTGCCTCAGCCTCCTGAGTAGTTGGGATTACAGGTGCACACCATCACACCCGGCTAATTTTTGTATTTTTAGTAGAGACGGGGTTTCACCATGCTGGCCAGGCTAGTCTCGAACTCCTGACCTCAAGTGATCTGCCCGCCTCGGCCTCCCAAAGTGCTGGGATGCCACTGTTCCCAGCCTAGAATTGGCATTTTAAAGTCTTTTAAGACTGTAGCCACCTGGGAGACTGTGTGCTAATGAGCACAAAATCTTTGGCCAGGTGGTGGGTACCTGTAATTCCAGCTACTCCGGAGGTTGAGGTAGAATTCAAGCCAGGAGAATTGCTTGAACCCAGGAGGCAGAGGCTGCAGTGAGCCCACTGCACTCCAGCCTGGGTGACAGAGTGAGACTCCATCTCAAAAAAAATAAAAAGAAAATTGTCATTTCTCCATTTCACCTTTTTCTAACTTTAATTTTTAAGTGAGTCTGACATATAATAAAAAGTTAAATCCCAACACACTCAGCTGAGGCCACACACAGTGCTAGTGCCAGAGCTTGACCTCTGTTTCTCTGGCTCCTCCCTAAAGCACAAGGACGTTGAGGCTCTTGTAGGGGTGGCCAGTCTCTCTGGAACCATGAAAGGTCCTATAACTTCATGAGCTTCCATCAGAAAAAAAAAAAAAAGAAAGAAAGAAAGTAGTAAGAAAGCCAGGCACGGTGGCTCACACCTGTAATCTCAGCACTTTAAGAGGTCAAAGCAGGAGGACCACTTGAACCCAGGAATTCGAGACCAGCCTGGGCAACATGGCAAAACCAAATCTCTACAAAAACATTTTAAAAATTAACTGGGTGTGGTGGTGCGTGCCTGTACTCCCAGCTACTTGGGAGGCTGAGGAGGAAGGATTCCTTGAATCCTGGAGGTTGAGGCTGCAGTGAGCTATGATTCCGCCACTGCACTCCAGCCTGCACGACAGAGTGAGACCTGTCTCAGAAAAAAAAAAAAGTTCCTTAAGAGGTAAATTATTTTTAACTTGAAGTGTTCATGGACTTCATGAGTAAACGTTCTGGATTTGCCAAGCAGTTTTGATTTCAATTGGCCTGTCTCCCATCTATGCACAGACTTACCTAACACAGATCCTAATTTTCAAGAGGTTAAGGGTGGATCAGCTCAGAGTCAACCAACAGCAGGTCCTAAAATTCAGGTTTGTCAGGCAGCAAACACCCTCTGTGGCATTTGCAAACTCCTACTACCCAGGACGATCCACACCTGATTTTCATTGGCTGTGGTCAATGCTGCGGTTTTCAGGAATATCCCTGGGTTGTTGCGTTTCAAATCTACCTATTATTTTTTTCAAGTGCTAGACCAGAAGAATTTTGGAAAATTAAGACCACTCCTAAGTTTCCACACCACCACACAACTGGCAGCTAGCATCCCATTGTCTGAAATGCAGATGTTGTACAAATACTTTTTATAATAAGCTATCTGCTCAGCGAAACAGTTTCCAACATTAGATGGTATGAAGGGCACAAGTAGCTCAAAAACCACTCTCTTAAAAGGAAAATAAGAACTCCTAAGACAGTCCTCCTCCCAAAAAAAAGGAAGTGGACCTTTCTGGGTTCCCTGGTTTACTAACTGGGCCTTTGGAACTGTTCTCCTGACCAAGCCAACCCCATAACCACTCAGAAGGGATTTCCATAGGTAGAACTTGCAAATGGTTAATGAATCAATGCTTTCTCCATAAAACAAGGCCTGAGGAATTACAGCAGTGAACAACGGTGAGGGATACTGGATTCCAGAGGGTTCCGTAAACGTTCTGCTTACAAGAAGGATTAAAGTTCTCGATGCCATCTCTAGGACCCTGTCTTGATCCTCAGAATCTTAACCCTGTGGGGAGAGCAGGGTGGCTGTCTTACTACTCGACCCACTGATCAGGAAACAGAGGCTCCAGGAGGTATCTTGCTATTGCGCCAAGAATCAAAGCCAAGCCAGGGCCACCCAGTCCAGTCCTGTCTCCCTTTGTGCTGGCATCACTCTCCAGCTTGGCCAAGCTCAGAGGGAAGGCAAGGCTGCAGCTTTAAGGGTTTAAGAGAGGAGACAGCCACTTTCATTGAAACAGCCCCAAACTCCTTATTACTGGTCACCAGTTTACACAAGGGTAACTCGCTTTGAAAAACAATACGCAGAAAGTCGAGGTCAAGCTCACCGAAACCTCCACTCTCCTCCCCCTGGCGCCCAAGAGACCTTGAACTCTTATCCAATTGCTCTCCCGAGCTAAGGGTGTCCCGGCTCCCCCAGGAGAGCAGAGTACCTGTGTTGTGGGGGCCGCCAAGACACCTGCCTGCGAGGGGCACTGCCCTCAGGGATGCAGGCCGGACTGGGGGGCTCTCGTGATCCCTCCACTCAGCCCACCTGATGCTGCAGGGTCAGATTTGGGTCCCATTAGCATGCATCGAGCGCCTCTCACGTTAAGTACCCCAGAATTCGCTGCCTCCCGAGGCCCATCGTACAGATGGGGAAACTGAGGCTCGGAGAGTTAAAGTGGCTTAGCCCGTGGGGGGCGGTGGCGCGGGGACTGGACCCCGAGCCCTGAGATACCGAGCCCCGACCCTCAGCCGAGGGCCTGCCGGGCTCTCTCGGCCCAGGCTGTGGAAAAGTCGACCCTCAGGCCGCCGCGGGAGGTCAGCTCTAGGGAAAGGGCGACGCGGAGGAGGGCCAGGGTGGGAGCCATGCCTTCCGCCCGAGCGTCGGGCGAGACGCGCAGCGCCCCGGCCCGAGGGCCCACCCCGAAGGGGAGAGTCAGGCGGCCGCGGCGAACTGAGGCGCCCGGCAAACCCCGAGTCCCGGGGCCCGACCTCACTCACCCCGCCGTCGCCGCCAAAGCTAGCACTCACCGCGGGCGGCCCAGCTGCTCTCTGGGGCACCTGGGCAGGACGCAGGCCCTCACCACTGAGGCGCTACCACCGCCCGCGCCGGCCGCGGGGGTGAGGGCGTGGCCACTGGGCCGCCGCCCCGCCCACTCGAGCCGCGCGCGCATTCCCGGAGCCCCGCGCTTCCCCCTGCAACTCCGCGCTCTTGGTACGGCCCGGCCACGCCCCCTCGCGGCTCCGCAGGGTCGTCCCGCGGAGAAATGAAAGTGAGTTGTTCCAGGGGTGGCGGAGTCGCCTGGCGACAGCGGCTGCGGCTTCTATAGCTCCGACCCTGCAGTTCACCGGGCCGACTGCCCACCCTCCCGGGGGTCACCGCAGAACCGTGGCTGTGCGCCCTCAGGTCTAGCCTCCTCCTTCGGGCCGCCGCTAGCTCGTGATCGCCACATTGTCTCCTCCACGGCCCTGTTTCCTCACCTGAAATTGGCGAGGCTTCAGGCCCAAGTCGTCTCCCTGGGTTCCCTCCCAGCCTGACGGCGGAGGGCACTCGTTTGTTTTTAGAGACAGGGTCTCGCCCTGTCGCCCAGGCTGGAGGGCAGTGGTGCAGTCACAGCTCACTGCAGCCTTCAACTCCTGGGCTCAGGCGATTCTCCCACTTCAGCCTCCCAGGAGCTGGAACTACAGGCGCGCCACCACACCTAGCTAATTTTATTTTATTTTATTTTTGCAGAGATGCGGTCTCGCTATGATACCCAGGCTGGTCTCAAACTGGTCTCAAGCGATCCTCCCTCCTCGGCCTCTCAAAGTGCTGCGATTACAGGCGAGAGGCCCGCACAGGCTGCCTAGGGCTCGCATTCGAAGGCTGGCCTGTTGGGCGTGGGAAGTGACCAAGCAGGAGGCAAGCCCTGGATGGAGGAGGAGTTGGGGGATACAGAGAGCTTCTGGGATTTGAAAAGTCTGGCAGCCTTGGTCGGGGTATGAAGCCCACCTCTGCCTCCTGCTATGGTTTCTACGTTACAGGGTAATGAAGATTGAATGGTATAACCTCTGTTCCTAAAGGATTTAGAGCAGGGCGTTAGTAAGTGTTCTCATCGCCATTGTTATTATTACTACTACTATTATTACTAGGTGTGCTGTGAATTCCTTTTGCGACACTGTGCAACTCACTTCTCTCAGAGTCCCTTCTCCATCTTTTAAAAATAGGCGAGGCGCGGTGGCTCACACCTGTAATCCCAGCACTTTGGTAGGCCGAGGTGGGTGGATCACCTGAGGTCAGGAGTTCGAGACCAGCCTGACCAACATGGCAAAACACTGTCTCTACTAAAAATACAAAAATTAGCCGGACATGGTGGTGGGTGCCTGTAATCCCAGCTACTCAGGAGGCTGAGGCAGGATACTCGCTTGAACCCGGGAGGCAGAGGTTGCAGTGAGCCCAGTTCGCATCACAGCACTCCAGCCTGGGCAACAGAGTGTAATATATATAAAAGAATATATAAATATAATATACAAATATTACATAATATATAATATAAATGTTATATTTGTTATATTTATATATTATATAAATAATATATATTATATAGCATATATATTATTTATTTTTTGAGATGGGGTCTCCCTTTGTCACTGAGGCTGGAATGCAGCCTCGACCTCCTGGGCTCAGATGATCCTCCTGCCTCAGCCTCCCTAGTAGCTGGAATTACAGGCATGCGCCACCACACCTGGCAAATTTTTGTATTTTTATTTTTCATTTTAAAGAAAGTTGATTGAAATTTTTTTGTAGAGATAGTGTTTTGCCATGTTTCCTAGGCTGGTCTCAAACTCCTAGCCTCAAGCAGTCCTCCCACCTTGGCCTCCCAAAGTGCTGAGATTACAGGTGTGAGCACTGTATCCAGCCTAATTTTTTAATTTTTTGTAGAGACAGGGTCTCACTATGTTGCCCAGGCCGGTCTTGAACTCCTGGCCTCAAGGGATCCCTTGCCTCAGCCTCCCAAAGTGTAGGAATTACAGGTGTGAGCCACCATTCCCATCCACTCTTCATCTTTACAATATTGTGAAAATAGCAAAATCCGGCCGGGCGCGGTGGCTCAAGCCTGTAATCCCAGCACTTTGGGAGGCCGAGACGGGCGGATCACGAGGTCAGGAGATCGAGACCATCCTGGCTAACACGGTGAAACCCCGTCTCTACTAAAAAATACAAAAAAGTAGCCGGGTGAGGTGGCGGGCGCCTGTGGTCCCAGCTACTCGGGAGGCTGAGGCAGGAGAATGGTGTAAACCTGGGAGGCGGAGCTTGCAGTGAGCTGAGATCCGGCCACTGCACCCCAGCCTGGGCGGCAGAGCAAGACTCCGTCTCAAAAAAAAAAAAAAAAAAGCAAAATCCTACATAAAGAGATTATTACCGTGGCCCAGGTGCCAGGTTTCCTATGTCCAGGAACTGCCCCTCCAACAGGTTGGATGAATGCAGTAGTCCTCAGGGTGGGGCACAATACCTGTCCAAGTAAGGGACTGAATAGGTAACTCCACACTCACCCCACAAGAGAGCTGGGGAGAAATTCATCACCCAGATATCTGATACTCTGTGCCATCTTTTCAACACCCTGTTGGACACCTCCTCTGGATGTCCCAGTGAGGCTTCAAATTTGGACTCTGACTCCATGCCCCCTGCGTTTTTGTGAAACCAGAACTCCAAAAACACTGAAACTCTGTCTGCTAATAATATTACTAAGGAAACATCAGGAAACAGGCATTTTCCCTCTTTCGCCTTTTCCCATTGAACCCATAACCAGGTCCTATGGATTCTATCTCCAGAACCTCCTCTTGTCATCTTTTCTGCTGTCCCTGTTCCAGTTGGGGCCACGTGGGTTCACCGTTCATCGTTCACCTGGATGATCTCAGCAACTTCCTGACTTTTTTGCGGGGGAAGGAGTCTCACTGTGTCACCCAGGCTGCAGTTCAGTGGCACCATCTCAGCTCACTGCAACCTCCGCCTCCTGAGTTCAAGCGATTCTCCTGCCTCAGCCGCCTGAGTAGCTGGGATTACAGACTCGTGCCACCACACCTGGCTAATTTTTGTATTTCTAATAGAGACGGGGTTTCACCATGTTGGCCAGGCTGGTCTTGAACTCCTGACCTCAGGTGATCCATCTGCCTTGGCCTCCCAAAGTGCTGGGATTACAGGTGTGAGCCAGTGCACCTAGCCAGGTTCCTGACTATTTATGACACTTCTGGTTTCTGCTATACCCACTGGCAAGGAAGCTTCTTTTTTTTTTTTTTTTTTTTTTTTTTTTTTTTTTTTTTTTTTTTTTTGTGTGGCAGGGTCTCTCACTCTGTCACCTAGGCTGGAGTGTAGTGATCTAGGCTCACTGCAGCGTCCACCTCCGGGCTTCAAGCAATTCTCCTGCCTCAGCCTCCTGAGTAGCTGGGATCACAGGTGCGCACCACCACAACTGGCTAATTTTTGTATTTTTAGTAGAGACGGGGTTGTGCTATGTTGGCCAGGCTGGTCTCGAACTCCTGACCTCAGGTGTTCCGCCCACCTCAGACTCCCACAGTGCTGGGATTACAGGCGAGAGCCACCACACAGAGCTGAAAGCTTCTCTTCTTCAGTTACTGTCCTCCTCATTGCCCAACCTTCCTGTCTTTCCCTTCCCACTCCCATCCCAAAAAAGCACTCTCACTGGCCAGCTGGGGGGAAAAAAGTAGGTTGCATCCACATCTCACATATTACACTAATATAAATTCCAGATAGATAAAATATTTAAATGATTTTTTAAGGGAGAAGGAAAAAGCCCCCAAAAGTCCATAGGAGAATTGGTGTTAACAATCCCCAAGAGGCATTTCTAAATTATGAAATTATGACATAAACTCCAGAAGCCATAAATGAAAAGATTGAGAAATAATCTGGGCCAGGTACAGTGGCTCACGCCTGTCATCCCAGCATTTTACGAGGCCAAGATGGGAGGATCACTAGAGCCCAGGAGTTCGAGACCAGCCTGGCCAACATGACGAAACCCTGTCTCTACTAAAAATACAAAAATTAGCCGACAGGGCGCTGTGGCTCAAGCCTGTAATCCCAGCACTTTGGGAGGCTGAGACGGGCAGATCATGAGGTCAGGAGATCGAGACCATCCTAGCTAACCTGGTGAAACCCCGTCTCTACTAAAAAATACAAAAAACTAGCCGGGTGAGGTGGCGGGCGCCTGTAGTCCCAGCTACTCGGGAGGCTGAGGCAGGAGAATGGCGTGAACCCGGGAGGCGGAGCTTGCAGTGAGCCAAGACAGTGCCACTGCACTCCAGCCTGGGCGACAGAGTGAGACTCTGTCTCAAAAAAAAAAAAAAAAAAAAATTAGCCAGGCTGGGCATGGTGACTCATGCCTATAATCCCAGCACTTTGGGAGGCAGAGGTGGGCAGATCATCTGAGGTCAGGAGTTCAAGACCAGCTTGGCCAACATGGCAAAACCCTGTCTCTACTAAACAAATACAAAAATTAGCCAGGCATGGTGGCGGGCGCCTGTAATCCCAGCTACTTAGGAGGCTGAGGCAGGAGAATCGCTTGAACCCAGGAGGCGGAGGTTGCAGTGAGCCGAAATCACACCACTGCACTCCAGCCTGGGCGACGGAGTGAGAGTCCATCTCAAAAATAAAATGAATAAAATAAAATAAAAGCAGTGGAGCTGGGCATGGTGGCTTATACCTGTAATCCTAGCACTTTGGGAGGCTGAGGTGGGGGATTGTTTGACGCCAGAAGTTCAAAACCAAACTGGGCATCATAGCAAGACCCCGTCTCTACAAAAAATAAAAAATTAGCCAGGTGTGGTGGTGCATGCCTGTAGTCCCAGCTACTCAGCTGAGGTGGGAGGATCGCTTGAGCCTGGAGGCTGAGGCTACAGTGAACTGTGTGCTACTGCACTCCAGCCGGGGCAACAGAGCTCTCGGCCAACCCCATCTCTATGTTTTAAAAAAATAAAAGATAAATTAAAATGAGAACAGAGAAACAGGAGGGGTGGGGGCGGTTGCTGTCAAGTGCAAAGCACAGAGGATGGTTGACCCACCTGGCTCTCTTCACTGTCCGAATAACTTCCCCAGACCTTCTTCCTGTCTCCTTGCTGACCCACACCCCTAGGTCCTCCTAACATGGCCAAAGTTTAACCATGTTACGCAACAGAGCCAAAGCCTGTCTCTGAAAAAAAAAGAAAAAAAAGAAAAGAAAAAGTGGATCCCAGATTAGCTTGGCATTGAGAGAAGCTGGATCGGCTTCCCCCACAGATGCTAGAGGGGTGTGGTTGATCCAGAGAGGAGGTGCTTCCATTTCCCCAGGACTCCAGATGTCACACCGGCCTCCGACACCATGTCTCATGTGTCTCCAGTACCACACCATGACCTCTGGACAGGACAGTTCATTTCCCTTGAGAGGCATCCATGAGGGTGCAAGGCAAGTGAGTTTGCAGATTTCCTGGGTTGAGATAACCCAGGGTCAGGGACAAGAACATCACCAAAGTGCAGAAGCACAGAATCTCTCTCTGGAGATCAGGGACCAAATTCCAATTAGATGGAACCAAATGCATGGCCTTGGCCAAATATCTTTTTTTTTTTTTTTTTTTTTTTTGAGACGGAGTCTCGCTCTTGTCACCCAGGCTGAAGTGCAATGGCGTGATCTCAGCTCACTGCAACCTCTGCCTCCTGGGTTCAAGCGATTCTCCTGCTCAGCCTCTCAAGTAGCTGGGATTACAGGCGTGTGCCACCATGACTGGCTAATTTGTTTGTATTTTTAGAAGAGATTCTCCTGCTCAGCCTCCCAAGTAGCTGGGATTACAGGTGTGCGCCACCATGCCTGGCTAATATTTTTGTATTTTTAGTAGAGATGGGGTTTCACCATGTTGGCCAGGCTGGTCTCAAACTCCTGACCTTGTGATCCACCCGCCTCGGCCTCCCAAAGTGTTGGGATTACAGGCGTGAGCCACTGTGCCCGGCCCAGCCAAGTATCTTTTTTTTTTTTTTTTTTTTTTTTTTTTGAGACAGAGTCTCTGTCGCCCAGGCTGGAGTGCAGTGGCTGGATCTCGGCTCACTGCAAGCTCCGCCTCCCGGGTTCATGCCATTCTCCTGCCTCAGCCTCCCGAGTAGCTGGGACTACAGGCGCCTGCCACCTTGCCCGGCTAGTTTTTTTGTATTTTTAGTAGAGACGGGTTTCACCGTGTTAGCCAGGATGGTCTCGATCTCCTGACCTCATGATCCACCGGTCACCGGTCTCGGCCTCCCAAAGTGCTGGGATTACAGGCATGAGCCACTGCGGCGGGCCCAGCCAAGTATCTTTATTACGCTTTCTGGATAAGAAGTCAGTGGTGGCCAGGCATGGTGGCTCATGCCTGTAATCCCAGCATGGGGGAGGCTGAGGTAGGAGGATCATTTGAGGCCAGACAACATAGTGAGACCCCCATCTCTCTCTTTTTTTTTTTTTTTTTAGTGGTGTGATCTCGGCTCACTGCCACCTCCATCTCTGGGGTTCAATTGATTCTCCTATCTCATCCTCCCAAGCAGCTGGGATTACAGGTGCACGCCACCCCACCTGGCAAATTTTTGAATTTTGAGTAGAGATAGTGTTTCACCATGTTGGCCAGGCTGGTCTTGAACTCCTGACCTCAGAAGATCCCCCCACCTTGGCCTCCCAAAGTGTTAGGATTACAGGAGTGAGCCACCGTGCTCAGCCAACCCCATCTCTATGTTTTAAATAATAATAATCATAAAAGAAAATGAGAGCATTTAATAATAAAAGAAAATGAGAAACAGGAGGGAGGCAGTTGCTGTCAAGTGCAAAGCCCAGAGGATGGTTGACCCGCCTGGCTCTCTTCATTGTCCAGATAACTCCCCCAGACCTTCTTCCTGCCTCCTTGCTGCCCCACACCCCTGGGTCTTCCTAATACGGCCAAAGTTCCAAAGTTTAACCCTTTCAAAGAGGCGGCCCTGAACGGAGAAAGCAAACATAGCCTTTAGCTATAGCAGATCAGGTTTCCGGCCAGCTGTATGGCCGTGGATGGGTCCTGGGCACACAGACCCAGGCGGTTGGGTGAGGATTAAATGAGTTGCTGTGTGTGTGACGTGGCCTGGTGCATGCAGCGGCTTCAGAGCCTAGGATGGCTTTTCTCCTTCCTACTTCCACTTACCCCCTCAGTTTCACTCCCATCCTTTGTTCCTCTCTGTTATGCAATCAAAGTTTCAACTCTTCTGGGTTTGCATGCGGGAGCCAGAGTGAGCTTCTGGGGAAATGAGAGGGTGTTTAGGTGAGAGGGGGCTTTGGAAGCCACGCCCTTTCTCCCCCTCTTCCTTCCCATTCGCGTCCACACGCCAATGGGCCAGAACCTTTGCCCTGTCTCCCCAATATGACACAAGCCCCATGATTCTGTGCCCAAAATTGCTTGGCTGCTGCTGGCTGTTGCCAAGGCAACCAGCACCGTTGTGCAAGGGCCGATGAAGAGAAGCCTGCCTGACGTCCACGAACTGTTCAAACAGTGCTGTGGAGGACACCTGCCTGTGCCTCTGAGCAGTCACTTAGCAGAAATGGAAGTTGATGAGATCTGGTCCCTGGCCTCCAGGGGCTGGGAGTCTCCAGGCTGACTCATATCCCAGCTTGTACTGGTCTAGTTCAGTGATTCTCAAATCAAGAGCAGCAGCCTCACCTGGGAACTTGTTAGAAATGTCAAATCAGGCCAGGCATGGTGGCTCAAGCCCATAATCCCAGCACTTTGGGAGGCCGAGGCAGGTGGATCACTTGAGGTCAGGAGTTTGAGACCAGCCTGGCTAATATGGTGTAACCCCTGTCTCCACTAAAAATACAAAAATTGGCCGGCATCGTGGCACATGCCTGTAGTCCCATTTAACTCAGGAGGCTCAGGCAGGAGAATCGCTTGAACCCAGGAGGCAGAGGTTGCAGTGAGCTGACATCGTGCCATTGCACTCCAGCCTGGGCGACAGAGCGAAACTCTGTCTCAAAAAAAAAAAAAAGAAAAGAAAAAGAAAAGAAATGTCAAATTAAGGCCTGGTGTGGTGGCCCAAGCCTGTAATCCCAGCATTTTGGGACTTTGGGAGGCAGGAGTTTGCGACCACCCTGGAGAACACAGCGAGACCCCATCTCTGTGAAAAATCAGCCAGGCAAGATGGCATGTGCCTGTGGTCCCAGCTACTCAGGAGCCTGAGATGAGAGGATTGCTTGAACCTCGAAGGTTGAAGCTGCAGTGAACTATGATTGTGTCACTGTATTCCAGCCTGGGTGACAGAGCCAGACTCTGTCTCAAAAAACAAAAAACAAAAAAGACAGGGGCGGTGGCTCACGCCTGTAATCCCAGCACTGGGGGTGGGATTCACACCCAGCACTTTGGGAGGCCGAGGAGGGCAGATCATGAGGCCATTAGATTGAGACCATCCTGGCTAACACGGTGAAACCTCATCTCCACTAAAAATACAAAAAAAAATTAGCCGGGCGTGGTAGTGGGTGCCTGTAGTCCCAGCTACTTGGGAGGCTGAGGCAGGAGAATTGCTTGAACCTGGGAGGCAGAGGTTGTCGATCGTGACAGAATAAAAGGAAGGGAGAGAGGGCGGGCGGGAAAGACAGAGAAAAAGAAATGCCAAATTTCAGGCCACTTCCCTACTTGATTGAATCAGAAACTCTGGGGGTGGGGCCCTGCCATCTGTGGCTCCCTGCAGGTGATGCTGATACAGGCTGAAAATTGAGAACCACAGATCTGTTCTTTTCTTTTCCTTCTTTTTTTCTTTTTCTTTTTTATTTTTTTGAGACAGAGTCTTGCTCTGTTGCCCAGGCTGGAGTGTAGTGCCGTGATCGCCGCTCACTGCAAGCTCTGCATTCTGGGTTCACACCATTCTCCTGCCTCAGCCTCCCAAGTAGCTGGGACTACAGGCGCCCGCCACCACACACTGCTAATTTTTTGTATTTTTAGTAGAGATGGGGTTTTCACTTTATTAGCCAGGATGGTCCCTATCTCCTGACCTCGTGATCCACCTGCCTTGGCCTCCCAAAGTGCTGGGACTACAGGCGTGAGCCACTGCACCCAGCCTCTTTTCCTTCTTTTTTTCCCTTATCGAGACTCTTGCTCTGCCACCCAGGCTGAAGTGCAGTGGTGCAGTCGTAGCTCACTGCAGCCTCAATCTCCTGGCTTAAGGAAATCCTCCCACTTCAGCCTTCTGAGCAGCTGGGACTACAGGCTCACACCATCTCGGTCAGCTAATTTTTTTGTAAAGACAGCATCTCACTATGTTGCCCAGGCTGGTCTTGAACTCCTGGGCTCAAGCGATCCTCCTGCCTCAGCCTTACCAGCAGCTGGGACTACAGGCGCACACTACCAAACCTGGCTAAGTTTTTTTATTTTTTGTAGAGACTGGGTCTTGCTCTGTTGCTGGTCTTGAAGTCTCGGGCTTAAACAATCCTCCTGTCTTGTCCTCCCAAAGTGCTGTGATTATAGGCGCAAGCCACTGTGCCTGGCCTAAATCCTAGTCTTAAGAGCTTCTCACCGACATACCAGGTTGATCTCTTTCCACACTCCTGCCCCCAGACTCTCAGGTTCCCATCTCATACAACGTACGCCTGAACTCCCCACTCCTTCCCACAATTTTTTTTCTTTTTTTGAGACAGAGTCTCGTTCTGTTGCCCAGGCTGGAGTGCAGTGGCGCAATCTCAGATCACTGCAACCTCTGCCTCCCAGGTTCAAGCAATTCTCCTGCCTCCATCTCCTGAGTAGCTGGGATTACAGGCGCGCGCCACTGCACCCGGCTAATTTTTGTATTTTTAGTGGAGACGGAGTTTTGCCATGTTGGCCAGGCTGGTCTTGAAATCCTGACCTCAGGTGATCTGCCCCCCTCAGCTTCCCAAAGTGCTGGGATTGCTGGTGTGAGCCACCGTGCCCAGCCCCTTCCCACAATTTGGAATCTCCTCTTCAGCAACTAATAACTTCCAAACTGTTTTTGCACACGCCCCGTGACGAGGAGCTGCTAACCTATTCAGGCAACGCATCAGCTTATGAAATCTCCAACTGGTTTAAGTTTCCCTTAGAGTGAACTGAAATGTATCCTCATGTAAATCCACGTTTTATAACATGAGTGTCTAATCAATCCCCTGTAACAGATATTACAGGATTATTTTATTTATTTTAGAGATGGAGTCTCTGTTGCCCAGGCTAGAGTGTAATGGTGAGATCTCAGCTCACTGCAACCTCTGCCTCCCAGGTTCAAGCATTTCTCTTGCTTCAGCCTGCTAAGTAGCTGGGTTACAGGCATGTGCCATCACAGCCGGCTAATTTTTTATATTTTTAGGAGAGATGGGGTTTCAGCATGTTGGCCAGGCCAGTCTCGAACTCCTGACCTCAGGTGATCTGCCAGCCTTGACCTCCCAAAGTGCTAGGATTACAGGAGTGAGCCACAGCACCTGGCCACAGGATTTTTAAAGTAAGGGAGGAAGGAGGGATATCTATGGATTTTTAAAGTATGAGAGGAAGGAGGAATATCTATGCTACCCATTTCCCCTGAATCTACCTCCTCCTCTGCAGGTAGACAAAGCAGGTAGGCCAGGTGCAGTGGCTATGCCTGTAATCCCAGCACTTTTCGAGGATGAGGAGGAGGGATAGCTTGGGGCCAGGAGTTCAAGACCAGCTTGGGCAACAAGGTAGCTCCCATCTCTACAGATAATTGTTTTTTTTTTGAGATGGAGTCTCGCTCTGTCGCCCAGGCTGGAGTGCAGTGGTGCTATCTCGGCTCACTGCAAGCTCCACCTCCCGGGTTCATGCCATTCTCCTGCCTCAGCCTCCCGAGCAGCTGGGACTACAGGCGCCCACCATCACGCCCGGCTAATTTTTTGTATTTGTACAGATAATTTTTTTAAAAAAAATTTAGGCCGGGCGCGGTGGCTCGCGCCTGTAATCCCAGCACTTTGGGAGGCCGAGACGGGCGGATCACGAGGTGGGGGATCGAGACCATCCTGGCTAACACAGTGAAACCCCATCTCTACTAAAAAATACAAAAAAAAACTAGCCAGGCGAGGTGGCGGGCGCCTGTAGTCCCAGCTGCTCAGGAGGCTGAGGCAGGAGAATGGCGTAAACCCGGGAGGCGGAGCTTGCAGTGAGCTGAGATCCGGCCACTGCACTCCAGCCTGGGCAACAGAGCGAGACTCTGTCTCAAAAAAAAAAAAAAAAAATTAAAAGGCCGGGTGCAGTGGCTCATGCCTGCAATCCCAACACTTTGGGAGGCAGAGGTGGGAGGATCACTTGAGGTCAGGAGTTCAAGACCAGCCTGGGCAACACAGTGAAACCTCTGTGTGTCCAAATTTTTTTTTTTTTTTTTTTTTTTTTTTTTGATTAGCTGGGCTTGGTGGCACATGCCTGTAGTCCCAGCTATTCAGGAGGCTAAGATGGGAGGATTGCTTGAGCCCAGGAGGTTGAAGCTGCAGTGGGCTATAATAACACCACTGCACTCCAGCCTGGGTGACATAGCGAGACTCTATTTTGGAGTCTGGGTATAGGAGGAAAGGGTAGGTTGATGGACAGTAACTAAGACAAGGGGAGAGACATGGGTATTCCAGCTTAACACTGCATGTGGACGATCTCCAAAAAAGCCTGCTGGGACAATCAGTGAGCCCAGCTGGCCAGAGGATTCGCTCTCTATCAAAAGACAATGCAGTGAGCCAGATGTGGTGGCTCACGTCTGTAATCCCAGAGCTGTGGGAGGCCAAGGTGGGCAGATCACCTGAGGTCAGGAGTTTGAGACCAGCCTGGCCAATATGGTGAAACCTTGTCTCTACTAAAAATACAAAAGATTAGCCGGGCGTTGTGGTGGGCGCTTATAATCCCAACTACTCAGGAGGCTGAGGCAGGAGAATCACTTGAACCATGAGGTGGAGGTTATAATGAGCCAAGATCGTACCACTGCACTCCAGCCTGGGTGACAGAGCAAGACTCTGTCTCAAAAAATAAAAAAATTAATAATTATTTTTAAAATGCTATCTACAGTGCATGCCTTTTGCAAACAGTTGCAGGGTTGCAGTCCCCTGTCCAGCCCACTGCCATTGGACTCTGTTGCCGTGTGGAAGCTCCTAGTAAAACCCCATGTCTCATCTGCTGGCTCTGGGGCTATTCTTCAGCCTCCTGAACCTGGTGCCATCCCCACTGGAGCTAATATAGGTTCAGCACAACATAATACGGGTTCAGAGAGACTTTTTTTTTTTTTCCTGAGACGGAGTCTCACTCTTTCGCCCAGGCTGGAGTACAGTGGCGTGATCTCAGCTCACTGCAAGCTCTGTCTCCCACAGTTCAAGCGATTCTCCTGCCTCAGCCTCCCACGTAGCTGAGATTACAGGTGCCCGCCACCACGCCTGGCTAATTTTTTGGTTTTTCTTTTTCTTTTTTTTTAAAGTAGAGACAGGGTTTCACCACGTTTGCCAGGCTGGTCTCGAACTCCTGACCTCAGGTGATCCACCTGCCTCAGCCTCCCAAGATGCCATCCCGATATTGCCCAGCCAGGAGAGACTTTTTGTGCCAGAGGCGGTTCTCAAACCTGAGAGAAACACTTTGCTTCTGCTGTTGGGGGTGTGCCACTGGTGTCCCGCAAAAGAAGAAACCTGATCTGATCAGGGCCCTTATGTAGATTCTTGGGGACAATTACAGGATTATTTTAATAGTTTTGGCAATGTTGGTTCTGCAAGTGTGGCAAGAGAAAAAGGTGACGCCGTAGCTCAGAAAACAAATAAACCACCACCCTGACTCTCATTCCCCAGAACATGTTTTTTCCAGAGGGATTAGTGTTTTGCATGAGAAGGAAGGAGCCCCAGAAACTACCCATCTTTGCCTTGGGCTTCCAGAGGGCACATGGCTGTCCGAACCCTTGGTTTGAAGAGGATATCTTTTTTTTTTTTTTTTCTTCTTTTTTGTGATTCTCTTCCTCCTTCCTCCTTTTTATTTAAATTTTTTATTTTTTATTTTCATTTTTATTTTTTATTTTATTTTATTTGAGACAGAGTCTCATTCTGTCACCCAGGCTGGAGTGCAGTGGTGCAGTCTCAGCTCACTGCAACCTCCGCCTCGCAGGCTCAAGCCATTCTCCTGCCTCAGCCTCTGTAGTAGCTGGGGTTACATGCGTATGCCACCATGCCCAGCTAAGTTTTGTATTTTTAGTAGAGACAGGGTTTCGCCATGTTGGCCAGGCATACAGCCAGCCTGCTGTCTGCCCTCCTTCCCTGGAGCCATTTGGAGGGACAAGGAGGGTGGGGCAGCAGGACTGCCACCTCCTATGGCTCCACTTTGGCCCCCATACCCCCATCCTGCCCTGTCCCCAAGCCGAGGAGGCACCCACCTGGAAAGCTGGGGCTGTGGGTGCTCCAGGCAACGCTGACCAGCCAGGGCAGGTCCTGTGCTGAGGGCAGTCTTGGCTTCCCTGCACTTGAGCCTCTTTATGGGCCAGAGAGGCGTGGTGTGAGGGATTAGGGGTGTAGGTCATGATATCTGCACCTGAGAAATGCTCCACCCTGAGTGCCCCTGCCAGGCACCGAAGGCAGCAGCTGAGGCCAGGTCTGGCTCCAGAACAGCCTCTGCCCTGACCAAGGCCCTTCCCTCCTCACGAAAACAAAGAGAAGCCATGGGGCTGGGCAGGGCCCCGGGAGTGAGGCTCATTAGGTACCAATGACTTCTCCAGCTCCCTTTAGTCCTCTTTTCAAGGCTCGGGTCGCTGCATGAGGAGCAGGGGCCTCTGGAGCCAGCCAGACCTGCCAATTGCCACTTACCCTGAAGCCTCAAACAAGTGAGGCTCCTCTGAGCCTCGGCTTTCTCATCTCTAAAATACAAATAATAAGAATAGGCCTGGTGTAGTGGCTCAGACCTGTAACCCCAGCACATTGGGAGGTCGAGGCAAGAAGATCGCTTAAGCCCAGGAGTTCAAGAGCAGCCTGGGCAACACAGTGAGGCCCTATCTCTTCAAAAAATAAAAAATTATCTGGGCATGGTGGTGCACACCTGTGGTCCCAGCTACTTGGGAGATGGAGGTGGGAGGACTGCTTGAGCATGTGAGTCAGAGGCTGCAGTGAGCTATGACGACACCTCTGTACTTCGGCCTGGGCTACAGAGACCCTGTCTCAAAAAAGAATCTATCCATCCATCCAGCTAGCTAGCTATCACTATATATAATTACATCAATATATATAATTACATATAACTGTAAATGTATAACTATATTATATATATACACATAGCCATTTTAACTGCTGGGTCTAGGAATAATTTATTATGCAGCAATAGATAACTAATACAGGAACCTGAACCATCAAGATCTTATTCTCCTCACTGTCCTTTCTAGGATAAGGGGAGGTTTATTTACAGCAGCACTGGGGGTGGAGCTCACCAGTCATTCAGCCCACCACTCTTTACTGCTTACAGGCTATTTTATTTTATTATTTTATTTTATTTATTCATCCATTCATTTTTGAGACAGAGTCTCACTCTGTTGCCCAGGCTGGAGTACAGTGGCAAGATCTTGGCTCACTGCAACCCCTGCCTCCCAGGTTCAAGCAATTCTCCTGTCTCAGCCTCCCCAGCAGTTGGGACTATAGGCACACACCACCATACCAGGCTAATTTTTGTATTTTTAGTAGAGACAAGGTTTCACCATATTGGTCAGGCTGGTCTTGAAATCCTGACTTCAGGCCTTGGCCTCCCAAAGTGCTGGGATTATAGGTGTGAGCCACCACGGCCAGCCTAATATTTTTATTATTTATTTATTTATTATTATTTTTTTGAGCAGAGTCTCTCTCTGTCACCCAGGCTGGAGTTCAGGGGCGCAATCTTGGCTCACTGCAACCTCTGTCTCCCAGGTTCAAGTGACCCTCGTGGCTCAGCTTCCCAAGTAGCTGGGATTACAGGCATGCGCCACGATGCCCAGCTAATGTTTGTATTTTTAGTAGAGATGAGGTTTTGCCATGTTGGCCAGGCTGGTCTCGAACTCCTGACCTCAAGTGATCTGCTCCCCTCAGCCTCCCAAAGTACTGGGATTACAGGCATGAGCCACTGCTCCTGGCCTATTTTTTTTTTGAGACAGGGTCTTGCCCTGTCGCCCAGGCTGGAGTGCAGGGGCACGATCTGGGTTCACTTCAGTCTCTACCTCCTGGGCTCAGGCGATCCTCTCATCTCACGCCTGAGTAGCTGGGACCACAGGCACACTAACTGGGCATTTTCACATAAGCAAGCTTTTCACTGTTGCAACCAATTACAGATGGGGAAACAGGCTCAGAGAGGCAGACTGACTTGCTCAAGACTAGGCAGTTTGTCCCTGATGGGGCCTGAATCACAACATGGCAACCAGGCTGTGGGTAGACCCCGCACAGTGGGCCTTCAACATAACTGGATGTCTGGGTAGCAAAGGTTGGAACCGCTGACAGAGCACCTGCTGCTGACAGAGTTGCTCTGGCCTCCAAGACAGCTGCCAGCAGAAGCCCCTATGTGGACCTCTCCTGGGCGGGGCGGGTGGCGGGGGAGGCAGCTCTATCTAGATTGTGACCTTCTGAGGATGACCTTCACTGCAGGCAGGTTCAGGATGAAAGGTGGCCCTGACATTTGCAGTGATTTTGACCAGCCTGGGTCAGATAGCACCCGCATGTCCTATGTTCTAGATTTAGTGAACAAAAATACAGGACTCAGCTTCCTCTCCTTCCCTGGGACTCATGTCAAGGCCTAGGAGTCCTTGAGGGCAGAAATCCAGGGCCTGGTGCCATCCTTTGAAAATGTGTGAAATGCAGGGGTGAGGGGAGGGAGCCCAGCAGGCAACCTCCTTAGCTGGTGCTGGAGGAAACTGACCATTCCCTGCTTCCTGGCTTCAAACTCATGTTCATTCACGGAGCACTGGGCTGTGGGCTGCAAAGAAAGAGCCCCAAAAGAACTTGGAGGACATCAAGGAAGGCAGACAGATACCGACAGCTGACTGAGCAGAACAGGTGCTCTGTCGGGTATTGGAGATGCCCTGGGTTAGCGGGGACAGAGTGGAGCAGACACTAACCTGTCATTTCGTCCAAGCCACAGCTGGTTAGGGGAGGTCTCCATGCTTGTCCCTGCCAGGGGACATAAAGGGCCTGGTCTCAGCACTGCCCTCTGCAACATCTGATCTATTGTTCCCAAAACCTCTGTACACCCCAATGCCTCCTAGCACTGGCTTCTGTTCCCAGTGCACAGTGTGGCTTCTCACCAACCTCACTCTTACTCATTCTGCAGCCAGAAAGCCTGCAAGGGCCCCCAAGTCATCCCAAGCGTTGGCCCTGGCAATAGCACCTCCATCTTGCTTTTTTTTTTGAGACAGGTTCTCATCTTGTTGCCCAGGCTGGAGGGCAGTGGTGCAATCATAGCTCACTGCAGCTTCAACCTCCTGGGCTCAAGTGATCCTCCTGCCTCAGCCTCCCTAGTAGCTGGGACTACACGTATGCCGCCACACCTGGCTAATTAAAAAAATTTGGGGGGCTGGGCGAGGTGGCTTACACTTGTAATCTCAGCACTTTGGGAGGCCGAGGCAGGCAGATCATGAGGTCAGGAGTTCAAGACCAGCCTGGCCAACATGGTGAAACCCCATTTCTACTAAAAAATACAAAAATTACCTGAGCGTGGTGGCACGCACCTGTGCTCCCAGCTACTCAGAAGGCTGAGGCAGGAGAATCGCTTGAACCCGGGAGGCAGAGGTTACAGTGAACTGAGATCGCACCACTGCACTCCAGCCAGGGCAACAGAGTAAGACTCTGTCTCAACAACAACAACAACAACAACAAATTTTGGCCAGGCATAGCGGCTCACACCTGTAATCCCAGCACTTTGGGAGGCCAAGGTGGGTGGATCACCTGAGGTCAGGAGTTTGAGACCAGCCTGGCCAACATTGTGAAACCCCATCTCTACTAAAAATACAAAAAAAAAAAAGGTAGTCAGGCGTGGTAGTGCGTGCCTGTAATTCCAGCTAGTTGGGAGGCTGAGGCAGGAGAATCACTTGAACCCAGAAGTGGAGGTTGAGTAAGTCGATATCTATCATGTCACTGCACTCCAGCCTGGGCTACAGAGCAAGACTACTCAGAAAAAAAAAAAACAAAATTTTTTTTTGTTTGTTTTTGCTGGGCGTGGTGGCTCATGCCTGTAATGCCAGAACTTTGGGAGGCCTAGGTGGGAGAATTGCTTGAGCCCAGGAGTTCAAGACCAGCCTGGGCAATATAGAAAGACCCAACCTCTACAAAAATTAGCCGGGTGTGGTGGTGTGCACCTGTAGTTTCAGCAACTTGGGGGGCTCAGGTGAGGTGAGAAGATTGCTTGAGCCTGGGAATTCCAGGCTGCAGGGAGCCATGTTTGTGCCACTGTCACTCCAGCCTGGGTGACAAAGTGAGATCCCCATCTCACATAATTTGTTTTATTTTGTAGAGTCAGGGGTCTCACAGTGTCATGCAGGCTGTTCTCAAACTCCTGGTCTCAAGAGATTTTCCCACCTCTACCTCACTAAGCGCTGGGATTACAGGCATCCGCCACCATGCCCAGCCTGTAACACATTGTTAAACAAACAACTATAATTTCATGACAAGGCTGGGTGTGGTGGCTCACACTTGTAATCCCAGCACTTTGGGAGGCTGAGGTGGGCAGATCACTTGAGGTCAGGAGTTCAAGACTAACCTGGCCAACATGGTGAAACCCCATCTCTACTAAAAATACAAAAATTAGGTAGGCCAGGCGCAGTGACTCATGCCTGTAATCCCAGCACTTTGGGAAGCTGAGGCAGTCAGACCACAAGGTCAGGAGTTCAAGACCAGCCTGGTCAATATGGTGAAACTCTGCCTCTACTAAAAATACAAAAATTAGCCGGGCGTGGTGGCATGTGCCTGTAGTCCCAGCTACTTTGGAGGCTGAGGCAGGAGAATTGCTTGAACCCAAGAGGCATGAGCCAAGATCATGCCACTGCACTCCAGCCTGGGTGACAGAAAAAGACTGTCTCACAAAAACAAAAAACAAAAACAAACAAACAAACAATAATTAGCCGGCATGGTGGTGGGCGCCTGTAGTTCCAGCTACTCGGGAGGCTGAGGCAGGAGAGTCGCTTGAACCCAGGAGGTGGAGGTTGCAGTGAGCTGAGATCGTACCACTGCACTCCAGCCTGGGCAACAGAGCGAGACTCTGTCTCAAAATAATAATAATAATAATAATAATAATAATAATTTCATGAGAAACTGGAAGGCTGAGTTCACATTCCTAGTCCTCAGAGTTCCATGCTTGGGGATGTGGTGTCACTTGTCCCCACTCCCCAGTCCCATGGGCCACTTGCTGCCCTTCTCTTCCCACCGCTGCTCAGCCTGCCCCATTTGGGGCCTCCTGCACCCTCTCCCGTTAGATGTCCCGGCCCACACAGCCACACTTGGGGCACACCCTCTGCCAACAGCAGTCCCTGGGCCTGGGATGCTGCTGGGGGATTTGTCCTCAGGAGGATGGACTCAGGTTGAGGTCCACAAAGCCCCTGGAGCCAGGCAAGGAGCCCTAAGAGCAGAGAATTCCAGGACCCAGGGCATGCTCCAGAAGCCAGGAGCCTGGGTTTCAGGCTGGTATGTCCCCTTGGCCCTGAGAAGCACAGGAGCCAGTCAGGGGCCCCTTTGCTCAGGCCCAAGAACTGTAGTGCGCAACGGCATGCCTGCGTGTGCACACACCCCCAACACACACACACGTACACACACTCATACACATACACTTCACATGCCAAGGTTTGTCACTCACCCATTTTTCTAGCTCTCCCTGTCCTGTCCTGGACCTCTGGGCCTTTCCCCAGCACCTTCTCTGCTACCTTTTGTTTTTGAGAGAGTCTTTCTCTGTCACCCAGGCTGGAGTGCAGTGTCACGATCTTGGTTCACTGCAACCTCTGCCTCCAGGGATCAAACTATTCTCCCACCTCAGCCTCCCGAGTAGCTGGGACTATAGGCGCCCGCCACTACACCCGGCTAATTTTTTTGGTATTGTTTGGTAGAGACGGGGTTTTGCCATCTTGGCCAGGCGCAGGTCTCCAACTCCTGATCTCAAGTGACCCGCCAAACTCGGCCTCCCAAAGTGCTGGGATAACAGGCGTGAGCCACCACACCTGGCCCAAATCAGCCGGGCATGTTGGTGCATGCCTGTAATCCCAGCTACTCGGTGGCTGAGGCAGGAGAATAGCTTGAACCTGGGAGGTGGAGGTTGTGGTGAGAGGCAAACCTCCTTCTCTTTGCTGGCTTCCTCGGGAGGGCAGAGAGGGGAAGAGTGTGGGGCACTCAGGTCGTGGAACATCTGGGCTCCCTCCTTTCAGTGGGGAGTCTGGCTCTGTCCTCCCCTACCTCTATTGGTAGGTGACCTTTCTGTGCACCTGGAGCCCTGTAAGGGAACAATTTATGGACCACACCTGGGAGCAACAAAGGACTCACAGGAGCCTCAAGGGTTTTAAATTCCCTTCCCTGCCAACCACAGGAATGCGCCCTGGCTAGGCGTAGAGAGGAGGAGTGGGCCTGTCACGTGGCACTGAGAAAGCGCAGCTCACCTTTCTGCTGAGATGCCAGCCACATGAAAGAGCCCGTCCCCCGGGGAGAGGCCTGGGGCTCAGGCACTGGGCTTAGACTCCCTGGTCCCAGTTCGGTGCACAGTAAAATGATCAGAGAAACCTTATCGTGGCCACTACCACCCACAGCATCAGGTCGAAACCCTCGGGGTTGGCCTTCCAAGCCCTTCCCACCCTGGCCTAGGTGACCTCTCCACGTTCTTCTCTCTGAGCCAGCCCTCTATAACCTCCCACACCCCACTTTCTTGTCCTAACAGGTGGGACACAGCTGTTTTTGGCGCACACCGCCTTCTTCCCCTGGAATGTCTTTTTCTTTCTTTTTTTTCCGAGACAGTATTTCTCTGTCACCCAGGCTGGAGTGCAGTTGCACGATCTCGGCTCACTACAACCTCTTGTGTTCAAGCAATTATCCCGCCTCAGCCTCCTGAGTAGCTGGGATCACAGGTGTTCACCACCACACCCAGCTAATTTTTGTATTTTGAGTAGAGACAGGGTTTCGCCATGTTGGCCAGGCTGGTCTTGAACTCCTGACCTCGTGATCCAACCACCCCGGCCTCCCAAAGGGCTGGGGTTACAGTAGTGAGCCACCATGCCCAGCCTGTAACATCTTTTTCTATGTTCCATAGGTCTGGCCAGCCCTTGAGGCCAGCAGAGACCTTGCCTGGGTCCTACAGGACTGGCTGCTTCTCCCAGAACTCTTGCCTCCGGGCATTACCGTGGGTTTCTGTTTCCCTTAGAGACAGTGCTAGGACCAGGTCTTAGTCATCTCTGTGTCCCCAGCCCCTGGGATAAGGCCAGAATGTAATACATGCTCAGTAATTATTTGATGAGAGAATGAATGAGTAAGCGAATGAATGAATGTGTGAAAGGGTGAGGGAGGGAGTGACCAGGACTCAGGCTCCCGGGATCTGTGGCCTTTGGCCGTGAGTTCCCCATTAGGCCAGGCAGACCAGTCATCAGGGCACACAGCCATGAGCGTGGGTGGGGCCTCCCAAGCCCACGCTGTCCTTGTGCAGATGTCCAGGGCAACAAACATTTATAGAGCACCTGCTGTTTGCATCACCCGTGCCATACTCCTGCAGCCAGTATGTCATGTTGGGTGGACGTGCTTGGCCCATTCCCTCCTGGTTCTCTGTTCTCCCTGTCCACCCGGAAGCTCTTCACTTGCTTCTCGGATTCCTTCAGGTCTCAGCAGAAATGTCACCTTCCCAGGAAGGCCATCTTTGACCACTGGATTTACAGTTGCTGCTCTTTTTTTTTGGTGACGGAGTCTCACTCTGTTGCCCAGGCTGGAGTGCAGTGGTGCGATCTCAGCTCACTGCAACCTCCGCCTCCCGGATTCGAGTGATTCTCCCGCCTCAGCCTTGTGAGTAGCTGGGACAAGAGGTGCCTGCCACCACGCCAGGCTAATTTTTGTATTTTTTTTTTTTTTTTTAGTACAGATGATTTTTCACCATGTTGGCCAAACTGGTCTCGAACTCCTGACCTCAAGTGATCTGCCCGCCTCAGTCTCCCAAAGTGCTGGGATTGCAAGCGTGAGCCACTGCGCCCAGCGTGTTCTTTAAATGAATGATTCAGTAAACAAATGGGCATATGAAGGAATGACACAGCTGGACCCACAGCTCCCACAGCCCTTATCTTGCCTTGTAATTACCTGCAAATCGACTTTCCTACATGGTACTCAGTTCCCTAGAGCAGGGGTCCCCAACCCCAGGGGCCACCAACTGGCACCGGTCTACCCATCTGTCACGGTCTCCCATCACCCCCAGATGGGACTCTCTAGTTGCAGGAAAACAAGCTCAGGGCTCCACTGATTCTGCATGATGGTGAGTTGTACGATAATTTCATTGTATATTAACAATGTAATAATAAAGTGCACAATAAATGGAATGCGCTTGAATCATCCTGAAAGCATCGCCATCCCTGTCTGTGGAAAAACTGTCTTCCACAAAACCGGTCCCTGGTACCAAAAAAGATGGGGACCACTGCCTCAGAGTATAAGGGCAAGCCTTTCTTCTGATTTCTGCGCTGAGGAGCAGAGCCTACCCGAGGTTTGTAGAGCGAGCAGGCCATGATTCTGCTTCTCTGCTGCCCTCTGCTGCCCTCTGGCTGAGCAGGGACACTGATCATGTCTGGAAGCTTCTCTGGCCGCTGTGGGTCCTGCCCTGTCCGGGGATGGGAGGGGAGGGGTTTCTGGCATGCGGGGAGTAATGCTTTCACTTAGGCTCAGTGAGCTGTGCTCTCCATCCTCCTCACAGCCAGAGGACATGCTGTGTGCCCTCTCACCCTCCCTCTGCAGCCCCCTCTCTTTCCACGGAAGGGTCAGTCCTCAGGATCCAGCTGATCCCAGTTTGCCAGGCCACGCTGGGCTGGGGGCCTCCTCTGTGCCCCTGAAGTGCTGCTTTGCCCCATCACAGCTTTGCAGGGCACTGAATGACAGTGTTTTTTTTGAGATGGAGTCTCGCTGTGTCACCCAGGCTGGAGTGCAGTGGTGCGATCTCAGCTCGCTGCAACCTCTGCCTTCTGGGTTCAAGCAATTCTCTTGCCTCAGCCTCCCGAGTAGCTGGGACTACAGGCATGTGCCACCATGCTTTTTTTTTTATTATTATTTTTTTAAGATGGAGTCTCTTGTCACTTATGTTGGAGTGCAGTGGCATGATTTTGGCTCACTGCAACCTCCGCTTCCCCGGTTCAAGGAATTCCATGCCTCAGCCTCCTGGGTAGCTGGGATTACAGACACCTGCCACCACACCTGGCTAAGTTTTATAAGTAGAGACGGGGTTTCAACATCTTAGCCAGGCTGGTCTTGAACTCCTGACCTTGTGATCCACCCATCTCAGCTTCCCAAAGTGCTGGGATTACAGGCATGAGCCACTGTGCCAGGCCAATTTTTGTATTTTTAGTAGAGATGAGATTTCACCATGTTGGCCAGGCTGGTCTTGAACTCCTGACCTCGTGATCCACCCGCCTTGGCCTCCCAAAGTGCTGGGATTACAGGCATGAGCCACTGTGCCAGGCCAATTTTTGTATTTTTAGTAGAGATGGGATTTCACCATGTTGGCCAGGCTGGTCTTGAACTCCTGACCTCAAGCGATCCGCCCACCTGGACCTCCTAAAGTGCTAGGATGACAGGCGTGAGTCACTGTGCCCGGCCTGAATGACGATTATTTGATTATTTATTTTCCATTTCTCCTGCTCCACTGAGCTCTCCAAGGGCGGGCATCACCTATTCACCGTTCGTTCCACTCACATTTATTGAGCGCCAGGCCCCATGGTAGGGGCTCCCTGTGCACATGCGGCTTATCGTCGTCGAGGAGCTCTGGCCCCAGCCTGCGGCTTGGCACAGAATCAGTGGTTTCCAGACATGCGCATGTTAGCGGATGATTTGACAGGCAAATGGGGGAAGGGGTTGGGATGGCCTCCACGGCTTCCAAAACGCACGAGGGTGAGAAAGGGCCCCACTGCCGGGCGCGGTGGCTCAAGCCTGTAATCCCAGCACTTTGGGAGGCTGAGACGGGCGGATCACAAGGTCAGGAGATCGAGACCATCCTGGCTAACATGGTGAAACCTCGTCTCTACTAAAAAAAATACAAAAAACTAGCCGGGCGAGGTGGCGGGCGCCTGTGGTCCCAGCTACTCCAGAGGCTGAGGCAGGAGAATGGCGTAAACCCGGGAGGCGGAGCTTGCAGTGAGCTGAGATGCGGCCACTGCACTCCAGCCTGGGCGACAGAGCCAGACTCAGTCTCAAAAAAAAAAAAAAGAAAGGGCCCCACTGCGAGCTGGCTCCAGGCTGCATTGTGCTTTGTGGCCGGATCAGGGAAAAGTCCCAGGGAACAAAGATATAAAAATCAGGACCAGGCACAGTGGCACACCCCCTCGTCCCAGCACAGGCCCCTTCTTGCTCAGGTCTGAGGCCCCCCAAGGCGTGGGCCCGTCACGGCCCCACCCTCACCAGGCTGGATGGGCTTGGCATTCTGTCTTATACACGTCCAAAGACCTAGGACCTATCAGAAAGCCAGTCTAGAATGGACTATCCAGCTCCTGGGATCAACGAAGGCCACGTGTTATTAGGTCCACAAAACACCAGGCAGCTGGCATGCCTTCTCGACCCTGCCGTGAGGAGCCTCAGCTGTCCTCAAGGGCTGGCTAGGTGAGTGACAGCTCAGCCACACTCCTCATCAGTGCCCTGCACTGTCTCACAGAGAACCCCCGCCCCTCACTCCCAGTTCCTGGTCAACATGGTTAACAGGAGACACTGCTGGTAAAGCCAGAGTCTTCTCCCCTCCGTCTTGCTTCAGGGGACACTGCCAGCAGTGCCTATGTCCTTCTTGGCACAGCCCTGCCAGCAGCCCTCCTAATTGTAGTCCCAGCTTCCGGGCTCTGGCAACACTCCCTCTCCTGCTGGTAACCATCTCACAGTTGTCCACTCCCCACGAGACCACCCCTCTCCTGATCTACTGAGCCCTGGTCACCTGCCCGGCCTGACCCTGGCGCATCTCTCCTCTCTGCTGCCCCACCACACATCGCCACGGCCCAGATCTCAGTGCACTCCCTCTTCCCCAGCCAGACCACAAAGGAAACACACGTCCACACGGCAGGTCACAGACTGTTTCTTTATACAAAGGCAGACAACATGGACCCCTCAGCATGCTGCTGCAGTTCACGGGGGCCCGTCCCACCGCTTCTGGGGACAGGAATCGGGGTGGGGGCGACCGCGGCAGGGGAGAGACACTACACAGGCCTGGGACCACCAAGCACACCAGCTGTGAGCTCCTGAAGGGCAGACGCACGGACACAAGGACACTGTAACCACGAGCACGGCATAGCCACAGGGAGGAACGGTGGGGCTGGGGACAGACATCGGCAGCCACTGCCAACCGCTGCCCTCTTCTGCCACGAGTTCCTTGGCGAGGAGTCTTGTCTGTGTCACTGAAGAGCCACGTGACTTTGTGATGGCAGAACATCTCGCTTTCTGCATCTAAGTTGGGCCAGTACACTGTACTCCACAGGGCTGCCGTGAGTGCAGATGAGACTGAAACAGGGACACTGATCAAAGTACCCAACACAGAGCCTGGCACATAGAGGTGTTCAATAAATAATTTCTGTCAGGAGAATCTTAAGGAGGACCTTCAGAAGGCCAAGTGAGATGACTTCCCTAGCAATTCTCTCAGGGCATGGGGACCCTGGAGGACTCCTTGGAGCCTGCAGCCCCCGGAGTGCCCAAGGCCCCAGAATACACCGTGCCAGGGCTGTTCACAGGGGTGGGGGGCTGGACACCCAGGGAGGTGCCTGCAGAAGCCGGGTAGACACTGGAGGAGGTGGGGTTTGGACCAAAGTGGTTCTGCACATAGCACAGGCCAGAGGCAGGCTGGTACGGAGGCAAGGTGGGCATGTGCCCGGGGGTGCAGGAGGGCCAGGAGGCCAGCTTCTGACCACTGGCGTGCTGCGTCTGGGACACAGGGTGGTTTGGGGACAGATGAGGGTGGCAGCTCTGTGTGGGGTAGGAGCCGGGCACCGGGTTCAGCCTAGAATGGAACGAGAGAGAAAATGGTCATTCAGCGAGTCATGCCAAGGTCACGGCATCTTGTTGTGCTTGAGGTTGACCCCGCTTTCTAGTACAATATGCCTTGGATGTTTTCTGTGACTTGCTCTAAGTACCAAGTGGGAGAAAGGTTAACCTCAACCAATCAGACCACAGAGGCCCAGAGAGGGCGGGACCAGTCGCAGTCCTACAGCAAGGGAGTTGTATGAAAGGACACTGTGTCTGCCACTGAGACCACCGTAGGGATGACCTGCTCACAGCAGCTTCCAGACCAGATGGAGCGTCAGGACTAGGTCACAGCCGCCAGTGCCTATGTGGCTGGCTCGACAATCCTGCCCAAAGAGAAGGGATTCAGGTTGGGCGCAGTGGCTCACACCTGCAATCTCAGCACTTTGGGAGGCCAAGGCGGGTGGATCACCTGAGGTCAGGAGTTCGAGACCAGCCTGACCAACATGGAGAAACCCCATCTCTACTAAGAATACAAAACTAGCCAGGCGTGGTGGCACGTGCCTGTAATCCCAGCTACTCGGGAGGCTGAGGCAGGAGAATCGCTTGAACCCGGGAGGCAGAGGCTGTGGTGAGCCAAGATCACGCCATTGCACTCCAGCCTGGGCAACAAGAGTGAAACTCTGTCTCAAAAAAAAAAAAAAAAAAAAAAAAAAAATTAGCCACGTGTGGTGGTAGGCGCCTGTAGTCCCAGCTACTTGGAAGGCTGAGGCAGGAGAATCACTTGAACCTGGGAGGCAGAGGTTGCAGTGAGCTGAGATCATGCCACTGCACTCCAGCCTGGGCGACAGAGCAAGACTCTTGTCTCATAAAAGAAAAAAAAAAAATTTTTTTTTTAAATTAGCCAGGCCTGGTGGCATGTGCTTCTAGTCCCAGGTACTTGAGAGGCTGAGGCAGGAGGATTGCTTAAGCCCAGAAGTTCGAGGCTGCAGTGAGTTATGACTGTGCCACTGCACTCCAGCCTAGGCAACAGAGCAAGACCCTGTCCTAAAGAAAAAAAAAAGAAAAAAAGGCCAGGCGCGGTGGCTCAAGCCTGTAATCCCAGCACTTTGGGAGGCCGAGACAGGCAGATCACGAGGTCAGGAGATTGAGACCATCCTGGCTAACACGGTGAAACCCCGTCTCTACTAAAAAATACAAAAAAACTAGCCAGGCGAGGTGGCGGGCGCCTGTAGTCCCAGCTACTCGGGAGGCTGAGGCAGGAGAATGGCGGGAACCCGGAAGGCGGAGCCTGCAGTGAGCCGAGATCTGGCCACTGCACTCCAGCCTGGGCGACAGAGCCAGACTCCGTCTCAAAAAAAAAAAAGAAAAAAAAAAAAAGAATTTTTATCAACAAGAGCCTCTGAAGAGACAAGCTGTCCAAACGGCCATCTTGCTGCCAAAATAAACATGTGTGTCGTGACATGGCCCAGAACCCATTGTCAGGCTACCTGAAACACAACACTCTGTTCTGAGTGTCTGCTGCAGGCCCCAGACCTGAGGGACTGGACTCCATGTCACGTGGGGAACACAGAAGGAACACCATCTTCCTCTTAAACCCTAAGATCTGCCTGTCACGGCGAGGCAGGATCAGACCCAGCACTGGCTATGGCAGTGTCTGTGGGGCTGATTGCAATCAGCATGGAAGAACTTTCTCATCAGGGGCAGTCTTGGAGAGTGAGCTCTTGTTAGGAGGGGTATGCGACGTACAGCTGGAGACCACCATCAGCTATTACAGAGGGGATTCCTTGGTGACAGACAGTTCTCCAGATTCAATGAGAATGACTAAAAACCACAAAACACCTGGTCCTAAATGTACAGTCTCCCCCACGTTGAGACCCCAGGAATTACTTGTCTGAAGCAATAATGCAGTGAGTCCACATTTCTGTTTTCCCAGCGGCCCTCCTGGCCTTTTAGAAAAATAGTCCAGGCCGGGCGCAGTGGCTCAAGCCTGTAATCCCAGCACTTTGGGAGGCCGAGACGGGTGGATCACGAGGTCAGGAGATCGAGACCATCCTGGCGAACATGGTGAAACCCCGTCTCTACTAAAAAATACAAAAAAACTAGCCGGGCGAGGTGGCGGCGCCTATAGTCCCAGCTACTCGGGAGGCTGAGGCAGGAGAATGGCGTAAACCCGGGAGGCGGAGCTTGCAGTGAGCTGAGATCCGGCCACTGCACTCCAGCCCGGGAGACAGAGCGAGACTCCGTCTCAAAAAAAAAAAAAAAAGGCCGGGCGCGGTGGCTCAAGCCTGTAATTCCAGCACTTTGGGAGGCCGAGGCGGGCAGATCATGAGGTCAGAAGATCGAGACCATCCTGGCTAACACGGTGAAACCCCGTCTCTACTAAAAATACAAAAAAATTAGCCGGGCGTGGTAGCGGGTGCCTGTAGTCCCAGCTACTCTGGAGGCTGAGGCAGGAGAATGGCGGGAACCCGGGAGGCGGAGCTTGCAGTGAGTTGAGATCCGGCCACTGCACTCCAGCCTGGGCCACAGAGCAAGACTCCGTCTCAAAAAAAAAAAAAAAAAAAAAAAAAAAGAAAAATAGTCCAAGGGCTCTGAGCTGTTGACAGCTGGGAGCACCTCCTGGAAGATGCTCCACGGGGCAGCTTCCTATTCAACAAAAACCCCACATCCAGGCTAGCGTGCAGCAGAAAATTTACTCTGCAGCTGGTGGTGGGCCAAAAAGGGCCATGACCAAGCACCTTGCCTTCTGATACAGTTTGGATGTTTCCTCTGCTCCAAATCACGTGCTGAAATGGATCTCTGGTCAGGTGTAGTGGTGGGCGCCTATAATCCCAACTACTCGGGAGGCTAAGACAGGAGAATCGCTTGAACCCAGGAGGTGGAGGTTGCAGTGAGCTGAGATCACGCCACTGCACTCCAGCCTGGGCCACAGAGTGAGGCTCCGTTTCAAAAAAAAAAAAAAAAAAGAAATGTGATTCCCAGTGTTCCAGCACTAGAGGTGGAGCTGAGTGGGAGGTGTCTGGGTCATGGGGGCAGATCTTGCATAAGTGGTTTGGCTTCCTCCCCGCAGTAGAGTTCTCCCTCTGCATTTAGATGAGAGCTGGGTGTTTAAGAGCTGGCACCGCCCTCCCTCTCTCTCTCAATGTGTGGTGCCGCCTCCCCTTCCCCTATGATTGGAAGCTGCCTGAGGCCCCAACTGAAGCAGATGCAGGCGCCATGCTTCTAGTGTAGCCTATGGAGCTGTGAGCCAAATAAACCTCTTTTCTTATAAATGACCTAGGCTCAGGTATTTCTTTTTTTTTTTTTTTTTTGAGACGGAGTCTTGCTCTGTCTCCCAGGCTGGAGTGCAGCGGCACGATCTCGGCTCACTGCAAGCTCCGCCTCCTGGGTTCATGCCATTCTCCTGCCTCAGCCTCCCAAGTAGCTGGGACCACAGGTACCCACCACTACGCCCAGCTAATTTTTTGTATTTTTTAGTAGAGACGGGGTTTCACTGTGTTAGCCAGGATGGTCTCGATCTCCTGACCTCATGACCCGCTTGCCTCGGCCTCCCGGAGTGCTGGGATTACAGGCGTGAGCCACCGCACCTGGCCTACATATTTCATTATAGCAATACAAAATGGATGAACACGCCTTTCCCAGCAAGCTCCTTTTTTTGGGGGAGGACCACTGAAGGAAAGAAAAAATCCTACACTGTGAGGTCTTGGCATGGACAGAAACCAGCAGAGAACTCAGAGGCAGGAGGCGCTGGGAACAGTGGGGAGGGAGGGAGGTGGCCTCCTAAGCAGGGGACGTGCTTCCAGATGGCCCTTCTCGATAGCCAGGCTCGTCTCAAATTCCTGACCTCGTAAGATGTGCCCACCTCAGCCTCCCAAAATGTTGGGACTATAGGTGTGAGCCACTGCACCCAGCCCTGTCTGCACTTCTTATCAAGGCTACTGTGTGTCACAGCCCAGGCTGACCTGCAGTGGGTATGTCAATTAGATAGGGGGCTAATGTCAATTAGATAGGGGCCCTCCTGCCCAGCCTGTCTATAAGTCACTCAGGATCACATGTGAAGTGTCCTCAAATGCCTTCCCTTTCCTGCTGTCGCTACTTCAGGAGCAGTTGTGCAGAATCCAGAATGCTCAGAAGACGTCTGTGCATGATTTTCCAATCTGCTGCACCTCATTTCTTTATCACTCATGGCAATAAACCAGCCACACCCTCTACATGCCCTGGAGTTGCTTTAATAATAAGGTTAGGCCAGGCTCAGTGGCTCACACCTTAATCCCAGTACTTTGAGAAATCAAGGAAAGAATGCTTGAGACTAGGAGTTTGAGACCAGCCTGGGTAACATAGCAAGACCCCGTCCCCACAAAAAAATTTAAGTTAGCCAGGCATGGTGGTGTGTGCCTGTAGTCTCAGTTACTTGGGAGGCTGAGGTGGGAGGATCACTTGAGCCCACGAGTGTGAGGCGGTAGTGGGCTATGATCATACCACTGCAATCCAGCCTGGGCAACAGGGCAAGACCCTGTCTTCGAAAAAAAAAAAAAAAAGAACAAAAAAACACAATAAGATTTAAGAGCATTTGGCCAGGGGCAGTGGCTCACAACTGTAATCCCAGCACTCTGGGAGGCCGAGGCAGGTGAATCACAAGGTCAGGAGTTCGAGACCAGCCTGGCCAACATGGTAAAACCCCATCTCTACCAAAAATACAAAAAATTAACTGGACGTAGTGGTGGGCACCTGTAATCCCAGACACTAAGGAGGCTGAGGCAGAAGAATCACTTGAACCTGGGAGGCGGAGGTTGCAGTGAGCTGATTGCGCCACTGCACTTCAGCCGGGGCGACAGAGCAAGAGTCCGTCTCAAAAAATAACAATAACAATAAATTAAAAAATATATATATATTTAACAGCACTTAAGAGTTCTGTCACTTACTTCCGGCTCTGGGCTGCCCTCCTTTCGGCTGAAGACCCTGAGATGTACTTGAACACGGATATCCTCCTCATCAGGCTGAAGGGGAAGGTCTGATCGAGCTTCAGCGCCACTCGCTCTGAGAGGTCGATGGAATAGCAGTACGTGAGGCCATCTGAGGTTGGCGTGTTAAGTGAAATCTGAGGCAGCAAAGGGAGGAGAGCCAAACACTCCCCAGGAGAACACAGGTTCCCACTCACTCTACAGAAGCCTTCATGCTTAGCACATCGCACACTCTGGCTAGAGTTTGCGAAAACCCAAAGCCAAAGGTGTCTTTGCTTTTTTTTTTGAGACGCAGTCTAGCTCTGTCGCCCAGGCTGGAGTGCAGTGGCACGATCTCGGCTCACTGCAAGCTCCGCCTCCCGGGTTCACGCCATTCTCCTGCCTCAGCCTCCTCAGTAGCTGGGACTACAGGTGCCCGCCACCACACCCGGCTAATTTTTGTATTTTTAGTAGAGACGGTGTTTCACCATATTGGCCAGGCTGGTCTCAAACTCCTGACCTCGTGATCTGCTTGCCTTGGCCTCCCAAAGTGCTAGCATTACAGGCGTGAGCCACTGCGCCCGGTCCAGAGCCAAAGGTTTCTATTCACTGTAGAATTCACCGGGAATTAATGTGACCAGCAGCAGGAGGGCATTAATGCTGTCCCTTCTCCTACACCCACCCGTGCCATCACTTGCACCCTTCTAGCCACTGCAGTCAGTCAGAAACCAGCACATGCCTCTGCTGGTGTAGCGGGATGAGGCAGGAGGCGGTCCCAATATCCTCCCGAGGGACTAACACCTCTTGTCTTTTTATCCCAAATAGAGGGCACCTGCCTCAGTGCGACCATGTGAGCTTCACGTGGGCCTCTCTGGCTGTGCTTCCTCCATACCCTGTCACCATCCCCAGCGACTTGGTGGCATCCTGGTCGGCTGACCTAAGTCACCCATCACTGATTAGGCAGCCACAAGGATTCAGCCTTTGAAAAAAGGCTATGTTAGACTCTCCCGAAAACAGTTTAGAAACAAACCTCAAGTTTCAAGCTAATCTTCAAGTAGGTTAACTGCCTATCAGAACAAAAGTCAACATTTTTTAAAGGAAAACGACAAAATCTAGAGCCCCTAATACAGCATTGAGTGCCTAGCATAAAATAAAAAATTATCAGATATGAAAAAAAAGTTAAAAAAAATTATGATCAGTTGTGAGTCGAGCACGGTGGCTCACACCTGTAATGCCAGCACTTTGGGAGGCCAAGGCAGGTAGGTCTTCTGAGGCCAGGAGTTTGAGACCAGCCTGGGCAACATGGTGAAACACTGTCTCTACTAAAAAGAAAATATAAAAATTAGCTGGGTGTGGTGGTGCACACCTCTAGTCCCAGCTACTCGGAGGGCTGAGGCAGGAGGATTGCTTGAGCCCAGGAGGCAGAGATTGCAGTGAGTTGAGATCACACCATTGCACTCCAGCCTAGGTGACAGAGACTCTGTTTCAAAAAAATAAAAAATAAGCCTAACTCTTATTTACTTGACACCCCAGACCCTCCAGCCTGGTTCACCCTTTGACATGCATTGTTCCACAGCTCTCTGCTAGGAAGGATACAGGCCAGCCCGATGGAAAGCCCACAGACATTACTGAGGAAAGAGGTCTGGGGAATGAGCCACGAGGCGCCCAGCAGCAGCCATGGAACCAGGACTGAGGGCACAACCATGCCAAACACCAGGGCCCGCCTCATCCGAGAACGGACGGTGGTGACTCCTAGCATGGCAAAGGCCACTGGGGTGAAACCTCTGGCATCCTCCACTTCTCCCAGCTTCGACAGTGATGACACAGCCTCGAATGACAGGAAGATGATAGCAGAGAAGATGGCGAAGATCACGGTGAAGAAGCAGTGGCGGACAGTGCCCACGGTTCTCTCGAAATTGCCAGCAAAGCGCCAGATGATGATAGCGCCACAGAGCAGGGAGATGGGATTCTCGTAGACAAAGATGTAGGTTACCAGCCTGTAAACTGCAGAGGGAGCCGGGTTAGAGGCCTGGCGGTGGGTTGCTCCCAGGAGGGAAGCCAGGTTATAAGCCGCTTAGGAAAGGCAGAGAGCCCCCGTGACAGAGAAGTGACAGCCAGCGAGTCACAGCAGGAGGCGATATAAGCAGTGCGTTCCACAGTGAAGGACCCACAGCCTCAAAGGAGAGGCAGGAATATCTAATTCCTACACTTCCCCAGGCCTGGAGCAACTCTTAGTGGTAACTGACTTCCAGAGGGAAAAAAATAATACTTTTCGGTAGAGGGCAGTCTCTGAATTTGTAAAGTGCTTTATAATCCTTTTTTAGGTTTTCATACTGACCTACCTCACTAGGCAGTCTGAGGGTTAATTAAGTGTAACAGCTTCGGGGTGGATTGAGTGGGTGTCACTTAACACTCTGTGTGCCAGTCTCCTCTGCTGTAATCCTGACCCCTCCTTCCATAGTGGCTGTTCAGAGGAAGAAAAAAGGGACGATGAATTATTTTGCAGCTGTAAGAATTATAACACTATCATTAACAATAAAGGTTATAGAAATTAGAAGTCTCCCTGGAAAGCGCTTATCCGATCTTACAGGTAGACTGATACTTTATATGTAATAAGACATCAAAGAATCCTCCTTTTTCCTTTTTTAAAATTTTTATTTGTAGAGATGAGGTCTTGCTATGTTGCCCAGGCTAGCCTTGAATTCCTGGCCTCAAGTGATCCTCCTGCCTTGACTTCCCAAAGTGCTGAAACTACGAATGAATTCGTATGTTTTGAATCATCATTCCTGGCCTACTTTTATTTGTCTAAAAGCACTTATCGCCAGGCATGGTGGCTCACACCTGTAATCCCAGCATTTTGGGAGGCTTAGGTGGAAGGATCACTTGAGCCCAGGAGTCCAAGACCAGCCTGGGTAACACAGTGAGACCCCTGTCTTTAAAAACACACTTTAAAAATTAGTCAAGTGTGGTGATGTGTACTTGTAGTCCCAGCTACTTGGGAGGCTGAGGCAGGAGGCTCGCTCGAGTCCAGGAGTTGAAAGCTGCAGTAAGCTATGATTGCATCTCTGTACTCCAGCCTGGGTAACAGAGAAAGACCCTATCTCTAAAAAAATTTTAGAAGTGGTTATCTCTAAGTACTTTTATGTCCCTGCAGGCCAAAACACGACTAAACTCAAGGAGGGAGACCAAAGAACTGACAGTAGTACTGGACTTGGGAGTCTAAAGACTTGGAGTGGAATCTCGGCTCTATTACATCCAGGCTGGCTGAGTTTAATCATGTCACAGGTCCTCTAGGCATCAGTTTCCTCACTGTAAAGTAACAGAATTAGATTGAGGCCTTTAAATGTCCCTTACGTCTCTAATGATCATATATCCACAAAACTCACACCCAGGGAAGCAGTGAACTCCAGAAAGTGGGAGGTTAAGGTTAGGGTTGGCATTTTGCTTCTGTCCGTGAGGTGGTCTGTTTAGGGTGGGGGGAACAGTTTTAGATTTCAGTAGGGAAGCAGGCTATGGAACCATATACCTCAGTCTGGCCATCTCCAGAGGCTTCATTATCTGAAGAGTACTTCATTATTTGTTGAGTACTTCCAAAACTGAAATTCCCAGTATAAACATGAAAAGATTCTAAGAAGCAACTCTACATGATTTGGAGATTATCTACCCGAAGGCTCTAGTTCCAAAACATCACAGAATAAAAACAAAAATCTAGATTCCTATCTCAGTTGTACGACGCAACAGCTCTGCCATTCTCTGCATGAAACCTCAATCTTATCTAGGTCCTACGTCATGGGATCTTCGTGAGGGTTGAATGAAATTAATACATATGAGCGCGTGTGCTTTGCAAAACAGCAGGAGATGCACAAATTTCCTGTGTTCCTGAGGAAGACACGGAGATTAGGAATGTCTTTTAGGAATGGATGTTTATACTTAATTGGTTTGCAAAATGTCTCTCCCTAGAGAAAAACAAACACTTCTCTCTAAAGACAGAAGACGCCCCGGTACCCCCATGAGCTGGGAATGACAGTCAAGATTAAGATACAAATGAAAAAGCACAAGAAATTCCAAATCTCAAGAGGGCAGGACGTTTATAGGGCTTATAGGGGTTTGTAGATAAAGTCCAATTGTCGTGATGTAGGTGAGAGAAAATGTTTTTCAGTGGGGCTTAGGCCTAAAGCAGACGTAGGTGTGTATGTGAAACGGGAGGGGGAGAAGAAAAATCTTTACCCTTGGAAAGTGAGCATGGGTTTGCTAGCGAATGGATTTGGGGCCTAGACCAGTCTGGTGGCGACAGGGAAGGGAACAAATTCGGGCAGGGAAGGGATTACAGTGATGACGAAGATGAGGTCTGCAGACAAAGGTGTGGAACATGGAGAGCAAGAGACGGTGCTGGAGGTCGGTCCTCCGGGGGGCGGGCACGGTGATGCGACGCGAGACAGGGGGAGATTGGCGGTGAGGCCTGAAGGGGCGAGTCCTGGAGGCTGGAGCCCAGGGACCGGCAAAGTCGGAGGACAAGGGCTCGCCCCGCGATCCCGGCCCGCCCCTGCTCACCTTGCCAGTTGCGCAGGGCCTCGGACTTCAGCGTGAGTCCCGAGGGCGCCAGGGGCGGCTGCAGCAGGAACAGACGAGGCCCGGAAACCAGCAGCGAGAGCAACGCAGTGAAGAAGGTGGCGGATGGCACCTCGGGACACAAGCACCAACTGCGACACCCGGGCCCCGAGGCCGCCATGGCCGCCGTCGTTCCCGCGCTGCCTCGACGCCGGCTGCCGGTCCTCTGCTCCTTCCGCCTCCTCGCGGCAGTTTCCCTTGGCAACAGCGGAGGAGCCGGCCGGAAGCCACACCTCCCCGTGGCCCCGCCCCACGCCAAGTTGCCCAATCCGGTCTCGCCGATCAGCCCGCCCCCGCGCGTGGGAGGCCGGGAGTTGAGGGAGGTCGGGGCCACTTCCGGGCAGGAATGTTCCAGCACCGTGTTTGATTCCGTCCTGCCCGCGCTGGAATTGAAACTGCTGCTATAAACTTTATGAAATTAATCAGGGAAGAAGGGAGGGGGGAAAACAAAAATAAAGGAAGCTTGCAGCACACTCAGCGTTCATCACTAGGTCACCTTGCTCTCCTGCCTGCTTGCTCGTAGCTCTGCCTGTCAGCTATGATAGGTGCCCATCGTTTGTCCTAGAATCAGGTAGACCCTGTCACAAGATAACGATTCCCCTTAACTCCATAGGTAACAACTTGAACATTATGAAACGTTTTCCCTTTGAGATATTCTTTCAGGTCCCGCATACCAGCATAATTACATCAGTTGTTCTGAAGGAGCTCACAGAAGCAGACTCATTGGGGACTGCAGTTTCCATATCCTGAGGATTTCATCCTCCTTACCCTGACCAGTCAATGACCCCAATTTTCCAGCCCCTTACCCTTCACAATGCCCTTTAAAATCCTAGCCTGGAACTCCCTAGAGAAGATGGATTTGATGGTCTCCCCCTATCTCCTCCTAGGCACCCTGCCATGATTAAACCCTTTTCCTGCTGATAACCCTGCTTCCTCAGTGTAACTGGTCGGTTACTGCACAGCGGGCAGAGGCACCTGTTGGTCCTGTTATGTCTTACGGCTCACAGAACTCTTTCATATCACGATCGCCCCATCTGTATTCATCCCTATTAACCAAAGAGGGAACAGGACTAGGGAGGGCCCTGGGTAATTCAGTTACATGGCAGAGACAGAATTAGAACTCAGTTCCTCCTGCTGTGGCCTGAAATTGGCCTCCAGTACAGCCAGGCGCAGCTTCATCTTCAGATTGAAGAAAAGGGGCAGGAGGCTAGGCGCGGTGGCTCACGCATGTAATCCCAGCAGTTTGGGAGACCAAGGCGGGCGGATCAAGAGGTCAAGAGTTGGAGACCAGCCTGGCCAACATGGTTAAACCCCGTCTCTAATAAAACTACAAAAATTAGCTGGGCACGGTGGTGTGTGCCTAAAATCCCAGCTACTTGGGAGACTGAGGCAGGAGAATTGCTTGAACCCGGGAGGCAGAGGTTTCAGTGAGCCAAGATCGCACCACTACGCTCCAGCCTGGGTGACAGAGCAAGACTGTATCTCGGGGGGAAAAAAAAAGAAAAAGAAAAGAAAAGGGACAGGAAATGGGTGAGGGATTCTATGGAAGGGATTCAAAAGTTAGGGATATAATAGAACACTCATAATCGAGATCTATTTTCAAACTTTACAGTTTGAAATGTCATTCAACTGTATGTTGAATGGATGCTGGAATGTCATTCCCCCAATTACAGATGTTTCTAAAGGGGAGGTAACTTGCCCAAGGTCACCAGTGGGAAGTAGTAAAACTAAGATTTGTTTCGTTTTGTTTTTTCTTTTTTAGACGGAGCCTCACTCTGTTGCCCGGGCTGGAGAGCAGTGGCACGATCTCAGCTCACTGCAACCTCCACCTCCCGGGTTCAAGTGATTCTCCTGCCTCAGCCTCCCCAGTAGCTGGGATTACAGGCACCCACCACTAGGCGCAGCTAACATTTTGTATTTTTAGTAGAAACGGGGTTTCACTATGTTGGCCAGGCTAGTCTCAAACTCCTGACCTCGTGATTCACCCACCTTGGCCTCCCGAAGTGCTGGGAGTACAGGCTGAGCCGCCACACCCAGCCCTAAAACTAAGATTTGAATACAAGGTTGTTGAGTCCCAGCCTTCTGATCTTTTCACTGTTTTCCTAAAATATGTTGCCCACCGACTGTACATAAATTTGACTTGAGGCTGCATAGACTACTGAAAAAATACTGGTGGCTTCACTGTCTGCGCTGATACGGTGGATAACAGGTCTATTCTTTTTTTTTTTTTTTTTTGAGACAGAGTTCTCTCTTGTTGTACAGGCTGGAGTGCAATGGCGCGGTCTCGGCTCACTGCAACCTCCGCCTCCTGAGTACAAGCGATTCTCCTGCCTCAGCCTCCCGAGTAGCTGGGATTATAGGCGCCTTCCACCATGCCAAGCTAATTTTTTGTGTATTTTTAGTAGAGACGGGGTTTCACGGTGTAGGCCAGGCTGGTCTTGAACTCCTGACCTCGGGTGATCCACCCACCTCGGCCCCCCCTTTTTTTTTTTAATGGAGTTTCACTCTTGTCACCCAGGCTGGAGTGCAATGGCGCAATCTTGGCTCACTGCAACCTCCGCCTCCTGGGTTCAACCGATTCTCCCACCTCAGCCTCCCTAGTAACTGGGATTACAGGTGCCTGCCACCACGGCCGGCTATTTTTCGTTTTTTTTAGTAGAGATGGGGTTTTGCCATGTTGGCCAGGCTGGTCTCAAACTCCTGACCTCAGGTGATACGCCCGCCTCAGCCTCCCAAAGTGCAACAGGTCTATTCTTGACCCTCTCCTTCCCATCCACCCCTTCTGCAGTTCACGCAGTGTTTGTCTTCCTCTCCAGATACGGATCCTGTCACCCAACCCCTCTTCCACGAGGTCACCTCCTGTGAGCTCTGAACCCATCATTTCCTCCTTTTCTCTTTCAGACTAGGAGTGCTAGTGGCTCCCTGCCAATGCTAGTCCCTGAATCCCCCCACCATCTGTTCTTTGTTCTCCTTAACTCTGCAACATCTTTTATTTTTTTTCAGTTAGACCTTCCTTTTTTTTTCCTTTTTCCTTTTTTTTTTTTTTTTTTTTTTTTTTGAGACAGTCTCACTCTGGCTGGAGTGCAGTGGCGCGATCTCCGCTCACTGCAACCTCTGCCACCCAGATTCAAGCAATTCTCATGCCTCAGCCTCCTGAGTCCCGAGTAGCTGGGACTACAGGTGTGCATCACCATGCCCGGCTAATTTTTGCATTTTTAGTAGATATGGGATGGGATTTTACCATGTTGGCCAGGCTGGTCTTGAACTCCCGACCTCAGGTGATAAGCCCGCCTTGACCTCTCAAAGGGCTGGGATTACAGGCATGAGCCACCGTGCCCAGCAGTACCTTCAAGGGTGCTACCTATTTCTCTTTCTTTTTTTTTTTTTTTTTTTTTTTTTTGAGATGGAGTCTCACTCTGTCGCCCAAGCCCAAGCTCCGCCTCCTGGGTTCATGCCATTCTCCTGCCTTAGCCTCCCAAGTAGCTGGGACTATAGGCGCTCGCCACCATGCCCGGCTAAATTTTTTTGTATTTTTAGTAGAGACGGGGTTTCACCATGTTGGCCAGAATGGTCTCGATCTCCTGACCTTGTGATCCGCCCACCTCGGCCTCCCAAAGTGCTGGGATTATAGGCGTGAGCCACTGCGCCTGGCCGGCCCTATTTCTCTTTCTCCAGTGACCCTGCCCAGTACTCCCTCCCCTCACATGGTAGAGGTATTTGGCTCCTTCCCCATACACTCACCCTAGTGTTATCAGCTCCTTGCTTATGGCCGCAGGCTTTGGTTTGACTCAGCTGTAACTGCTGCCCCCACAGCTTAGAAGCTCCTGCTGGCTCTGAAGGAAGGAGGCTAAATTTTGGGGCTTGTGTGTTCTGCTTCATTAGCACAAACATAGCTCACTGAAGCCTTGACCTCCTAGGCTCAAGGGATCCTCTTGACTCAGCCTCCCAAGTAGCTGGAACCACAGGTGCGTGCTACCACACCTAGCTAGCTTCTTCTTTTTTGTAGAGATGGGATCTTGCTCTGTTGCTCAGGCTGGTTGTGAACTCCTGGGCTTGAGCAATCCTCCCGCCTTGGCCTCCCAAATTGCTGGGATGACAGGTGTGAGCCACCATGCCTTGCCTGTTGTGTGCTTTTCACATAGTTACTCATTAAATTTTCACATTGCTTGTGAAGCTGGTTCTGTAATTACCCCCATTTTACAGATGAAGCAATAGAGATACAGAGAAGTTAAGTAACTTAAAATTAGGCAACTAGTCTTCCAGGAATTTTTTATTTTATTTTTTTATTTTTTGAGACGGAGTCTCAGTCTGTCACCCAGACTGAAGTACAGTTGTGTAATCTCTGCTTACTGCAACCTCCTCCTCCCTGGTTCAATCAATTCTCTGCCTCAGCCTCCCAAGTAGCTGGGATTACAGGCATGCCACCACGCCCAGCTGATTTTTGTGTTTTTATAGAGACGGTGTTTCACCATATTGGCCAGGCTGGTCTTGAACTCCTGACCTCGTGATCCACCCGCCTTGGCCTCCCAAAGTGCTGAGATTACAGGCGTGAGCCACTGCGCCCAGGCTCTTCCAGGAATCTTTTCAGACTTCTTCCCCTCTGATCTTCCCTGAGTTTCCATCATGCATCCTGTGACATCATAGCTGTGGTAGCACTTCCTGTATTATACTATCATTGCGTATTTGTGCCAGTAATTGTGAGCTTAACCAAGGGCAGAAGCCATGTCTGATTTATACCTGTGTCTGTATCCACAGCCCCGGCACCTAACACACGGTGGGGCCACAGAAAATGTTCAATGCAAAGTTCTTAGCCCTGATGCCTTTGGAATGTGACCTTCTACTTCCCTTCCTTGTCTCTTCCCCAGAAGCCGAGGGTTCTCATGTAATCGAGACCCCTGGGGACTGTTATAACAACAGCCACCATCCCAGATGCATTTCACGTTGGATTTCTGGCAAGAATTTCAAGATATTTTTTGAAGAAGAGACCAGGGCTACACCAGTCTAGGATGGCATGACCAGTCAGCCCACCTAGCTCTCTGTAGAAAGAGTTTTCTACATTTGCTGTACAGAGGGTTTTGGCTCGGAGAGGGCAGATGCAGAATATATTCACATTTCCCTTAAAGGAAACCTGGGATTACAGGTGTGAGACACTGTACTCGGCCTTTTTTTTTTTTTTTTTTTTTTTTTTTTTGAGATGGAGTTTCGATTTTGTTCCCTAGGTTGGAGTGCAATGGTATGATCTCAGCTCACCGCAACCTCGGCCTCCCGGGTTCAAGCGATTCTCCTGCCTCAGCCTCCCAAGTAGCTAGGATTACAGGCATGTGCTAGCATGCCCAGCTAATTTTGTATTTTTAGTAGAGATGGGGTTTCTCCATGTTGGTCAGGCTGGTCTCGAACTCCCGACCTCAGGTGATCCACTCACCTCAGTCTCCCAAAGTGCTGGGATTACAGGTGTGAGTCACCGCACCTGGCCCACTGGGCCTTTTGTTGTTGTTGTTTGTTTGTTTGTATAGACAGAGGTCTCACTGTGTTGCCCAGGCTGGTCTCAAACTCTTGGGCTCAAGTGATCCTCCTGCCTGGGCCTCCCAAAGTGTTGGGATTACAGGCATGAACAAGCCACTGTGTCCAGCCAAAAACCAGGACATAAATACCATGTTATACTGGCCATTTTCTGTAATGTTCCCTTAAAGGAAACATTAATGGCTCCTACATTAGCATTTGAGAAGAGGCCAGTGTGGAGCTGGTGGAGCTCAGGCTGGAAGTCAGGAAGAAGCAGGACCTCGAAATCCTGGCCTCAAGTGATCTGGCTGTTTCACTCACTGCCTGAGTGATCTTGCGTAAGGAAGCCTCAGTTTCCTCATCTGTAAAATGAGAGCTAAGTCTTATCTTGCAGGGTTTTGATGAAGAAAACAGATGAGAAGACTGACCGAGGGGCTAACAGGATGTGAGGAGGTCCCACTGTGAGTTAGTGGAAGGGCTAGGATTTGAACTTGGGTCGTTAGGTCTCTAAAGTTGTTCTATTTCTTTTTATTTTTTTGAGACAGAGTCTCACTCTGTCGCCCAGGCTGGAGTGCAGTGGCGTGATCTCGGCTCACTGCAACCTCCACCTCCCAGGTTCAAGTGATTCTCCTGCCTTAGTCTCCCGAATAGCTGGGATTACAGGCACGCACCACCACACCCGCTAATTTTTGTATTTTTAGTAGAGACGGGGTTTTACCATGTTGGCCAGGCTGGTCTCGAACTCCTGACCTCAAGTGATTTGCCCGCCTCAGCCTCCCAAAGTGCTGGGATTACAGACGTGAGCCACTGCACCCAGCCAAGTTGTTCTATTTCTACCACTACACACATCTCTATCATGGCAGTTATAACATGGTATTTACGTCCTAGTTTTTGGCCAGTCACAGTGGCTCACGCCTGTAATGCCAGCACTTTGGGAGGCCCAGGCAGGAGGATCACTTGAGCCCAAGAGTTTCAGACCAGCTTGGGTAACACAGTGAGATTCCTGTCTGTACAAACAACAAACAAACAAAAAAGAAAGGCGAGGTGCAGTGGCTCACACCTGTCATCTCAGCACTTTGGGAGGCCAAAGCAGGAGGACTGCTTGAGCGACGAGTTTGAGACTAGCATTTGGGCAATATAGTGAGACCCCCATCTCTATTATATTTAAAAAATTATTTTAAAAGAAGTCCTGGTTGTTGTGTCTCTCTCTCTTCCCAGACTGGGAGCTTCTTGAGGGACAGGTCCATATAGGGTCCTGCACATAGTAGGCCCTCAGGAAATGTCTGAAAGGAAGGAAGGATGGAAGAAAGGAAGGAAGGAAGTCTCTTTGAATCCTTTGACTTTTGGCAGTTCTTACTCCTTTTTGTTATATCTGACATACCCGATGAAACCTAGGGACTCCTCATGTGAACGATGCTTTTTTTTTTTTTTTGAGACAGGATCTCATTCTGTTCTCATTCTGTTGCCCAGGCTGGAGTGCTTGGTACAGTCATAGCTCACTGCAGCCTTCAACTTCTGGGCTGAAGCGATCTTTCTGCTTCAGCATCCTGAGTAGCTCAGACTGCAGACATGCGCCACCACGCCCGGCTAATTTTTGTATTTTTTGTAGAGACAGGGTCTCTCACTATGTTGTCTAAGCTGGTCTCGAACTCCTGGCCTCAAGCAATCTTCTCGCCTGGGTCTTTCAAAGTGTTTGAATTAAAGGAGTGAGCCCCCACACCTGGCCAAGAATGTTGCTTTTTAAGTGGACAAAATAAAATATGTTGAATTACCAAGGAAGCCTGTAGTTATCAAAATATTAATAAAAACAAAATTGTGCCTGTAATTCCAGCACTTTGGGAGGCTGAGGCAGGTGGATCACCTGAGGTTGGGAGTTCAAGACCAGTCTGACCAACATGGAGAAACCCCTGTCTCTACTAAATATAAAAAAAAAAAAAAAAAAAAAGAGCTGGGTGTGGTGGTGGGCGCCTGTAATCCCAGCTACTTGGGAGGCTGAGGCAGGAGAATCGCTTGAACCCAGGAGAAGGAGGTTGTGGTGAGCCGAGATTGCACCACTGCACTCCAGCCTGGGCAATAAGAGCAAACCTCTATCTCAAAAAAAAAAAAAAAAAAAAAAAAAAAAAAAAAAAATCGTACTATATGTGCTGCTTTATGGATGCATTAAATAATAAGATCTAACAGCAGGCGTGATAGCTACCATAATTTTGAAGCATAAGTGATTTTTTTTGAGTTCTCTATAAGTGGAACATGGTATGAACATACCTGTGACTTCTACTGGTGACAAAGTTACTGGTACTGGTAATAGGACTGTGTTTGGTTGCCTAGATCCATAACTGACGAAATTGCTAAAGTTCAGTTAAAGATTAAATTGACATTGCTCATAACGCAGCAGTGGGCATGAAAAAAAAATAAGTTTTTTTTTGGAGACAGAGACTTCCTCTGTGCCCAGGTTGGAGCACAATGGTGCAATCTCGGCTCACTGCAACCTCCACCTCCTGGGTTCAAGTGATTCTCCTGCCTCAGCCTCCCGAGTAGCTGGGTCTACAGGCATGTGCCGCCACACCCGGCTAACTTTTTGTATTTTTAGTAGAGATGGGGTTTTGCCATGTTGGCCAGGCTGGTCTTGAACTCCTGACCTCAAGTGATCCGCCCGCCCCAGCTTCCCAAACTGCTGGGATTATAGGTGTGAGCCACCATGCCCAGCCAAAAAATATAATTATATAATTAAGGTTTCACCCAACAGGAAGTAGAATATGAATCAAGAGCAGGCTGAAAATAGCATCTTGAGAACTTGGATGCTGAGCTGTTGTCACTGAGGTCTGGGGCTTGGAAAAAGGAAGAGGTGGGTGGTCTCTTCCTCTCTGTGCCAGTCAGGCCACCCTAAGAACCACTCAGTCTGGTTCTTCTTCTAGACACATACTCTGAAAAAAGAGGTAGGCAAATTGGAACTTCTGCAATAAAGTGACCAGGACCGGGACAGAGGGGAACCTTCCAATGACGTCTGATGAGGAACAGCTACAGGGACCAGGAGGCCTCCCTGGAGAAGCTTCAGGGGTCCTGGCCACTGGCTGAACTATCTGAAGGGCTCACTGGGAGGAGAGGAAGACAGTTGATTCTGTGTCACTCCAGAGGGGAGAGCTAAGGCAGGAAGCTAGAAATGATGCGGAGACACATTTGACTTAAGAGATAACTTTCTTTCTATTTTTTTTCGGAGACAGTCTTGCACTGTCGCCCAGGCTGGAGCGCAGTGGTGTGATCTTAGCTTGCTGCAACCTCCGCCTCCTGAATTCAAGCAATTCTCCTGCCTCAGCTTCCCAAGTAGCTGGGATTATAGGCATGCACCACCACGCCCGGCTAATTTTTATATTATTAGTAGATACGAGGGGTTCACTATATTGGCCAGGCGGGTCTCAAGCTCCTGATGTTGAGGGATCTGCCAGCCTTGGCCTCCCAAAGTGCTGGGATTACAGGCATGAGCTACTATACCTGGCCACTGATTTATTCATTTGTAAAGTATTTATTTAGTGCCTCCTGTGTGCCTAGCACTTTGTGCTGAGCACTTTGGGTTTACAAAAGGAGGACAACAGAAGAGTCTTTTTGAGGACTTTCTAGTTTACAAAGCACTTTCCAAAAGTACCACTTACCACCTTTTTTTTTTTTTTGTGAGACAGTTTCACTCTTGTTGCCCAGGCTGGAGTACAGTGGCAAGATCTCAGCTCACTGCAACCTCTGCTTCCCGGGTTCAAGTGAGTCTCGTGCCTCAGCCTCCCAAATAGCTGGGATTACAGGCATGCACCACCATGCCTGGCTAATTTTTTGTATTTTTAGTAGGGACGGGGTTTCGCCATGTTGGCCAGGCTGGTCTCAAACTCCTGACCTCAGGTGATCCACCCGCCTCAGCCTCCCAAGGTGCTGGGACCGCAGTCATGTGCCACCACACCCGGCTAATTTTTTTAAAAATGTTTTCGTAAAGAAGGGTCTCACTATGTTGCCCATGCTGGTCTCAAACTCCTGGGCTCAAGCCATCCTCCCACCTCGGCCTCCCAAAGTGCTAGGATTACAGGCATGAGTCACCACGCCTAGCCCATGTTTAATTTTTACAGCAAATCTGGAAATTGGATATAACAGCTCCATTTTCAGGAGAATCTCAAGGCTCAGAGAGGTAAAGTGACTTGGCAAGCGCACACAGCCATAGAGCGGCAGAATCCACAGCAGCTCACCTGACGGTAGGTTCATGGTTCTCGCTACACCAGGGGTTCCTAAACTTTGTGGATTAATAGGCCCCCCACACTACACTATATGTTTTCACTTTGTAACTTGGGGATGAAGAAGAGGAACTTGGCATTTGCAATTGAGTCACTGCACAAGGGAAAAAATGTGGGTGGGAGGATGGGGCTGTGATTTATCTTTTTAAAATTATTTATTATTTATTATTTATTTATTTACTTACTTATTTGAGGTGGAGTCTCACTCTGTCACCCAGGCTGGAGTGCAGTGGCGCGATCTCGGCTTACTGCAAGCTCTGCCTCCCAGGTTCACGCCATTCTCCTGCCTCGGCCTCCTGAGTAGCTGGGATTATTGGTGCCCGCCACCACGCCTGGCTATTTTTTTCTATTTTAGTAGAGACAGGGTTTCACCATGTTGGTTAGGCTGGTCTCAAACTCCTGACCTCAGGTGATCTGCCCGCCTCGGCCTCCCAAAGTGCTGGGATTATAGATATGAGTCACCATGCCTGGCCATAGCCAGCCTTCTTGGATAGGTGTTGAGGAAGCATTCTAAATGCCAGAAATCTGCTGGTTTCAATTTATCAATCTAAACCTATATGACCCTCTATAATCCAGAAGATTATCAATAAGTAGCTCATGTCTGTAATACCAGTGCTTTAGGAGGCCGAGGCAGGATCGCTTGAGGCCAGGCATTTGAGACCAACCTGGGCAACAGAGTGAGACTCTGTCTCTACAAAAAATTTTAAAAATAAGCCTGGCATGGTAGCAGATGCCGGTAGTCCCGGCTACTCGGGAGGCTGGTGGGAGGATTGCTTGAACCCAAAAGTTGGAGGCTGCAATTAACTGATATCGCACCACTGCACTCCAGCTTGGGCAATAGACTGAAACCCTGTCTAAAAACAAAAAAATAGGTAACCTTTGGCATATAGAGAAATGAAAGTAATGTAAATGGAATTGGTTGTAATTCACCCATGAAGACCAAACTTCTGTCTCTAAGATCTGAGTGCTATGGGGGATTTAAAGCTGACAAACATCAAGCATCACAGAACAGAGTAATTAATTTCTCCATTCACTCAAAAACATTTATAAAAATGTTATAGGCTGAGCGCGGTGGCTCATGCCTGTAATCCCAGCATTCTGGGAGGCCGAGGCAGGTGGATCACAAAGTCAGGACTTCAAGACCAGCCTGGCCAACATGGTGAAATCCCGTCTCTACTAAAGATATAAAAAGTTAGGTGGATGTGGTGGCACGCACCTGTAATCCCTGCTACTCAGGAGGCTGAGGCAGGAGAATTGCTTGAATCTAGGAGGCAGAGGTTGCAGTGAGCCGAGATCATGCCATTGCACTCCAGCCTGGGCGACAGGGTGAGACCCCGTCTCAATCTTGTCCTGACTTTGCTGTAATAAGCATGCACGGTTTCAGCAATAAAAGCAGTATATTGTAGGATTGACACTGAGCCTTGATCATCTTTACTGACCCAAATTATTCCATTCCCCCATTCCCCACCTCATTCAGTACACATGGCAAAGGAAGATATTAAAATTTGAGCCGGTGATGAAAAATATTTATTTCTGACACATCAGCATTTTTTTTTTGGCAAACAGAAGGTCTAGCTATATTGCCCAGGCTGGTCTCGAACTCCTGGCCTCAAGCAATCCTCCTGCCTTGGCCTCCCAAAGCACTGGGATTACAGGCATGATTATATTGGCATTTAAAAAAAAGTTTTATTAAAATTTTATTTACTGAGGCCGGGTGTGGTGGCTCATGCCTGTAATCCCAGCACTTTGGGAGGCCAAGGCAGGAGAATTATTTAAGGCCAGGAATTCAAGACCAGCTTGGTCAACATGGTGAAACCTTGTCTCTACTAAAAATACAAAAATTATCCAGGCGTGGTGGCAGGCACCTGTAGTCACAGCTACTCAGAAGGCTGAGGCATGAGAATCGCATGAACCCAGAAGGCGGAGGTTGCAGTGAGCCAAGATTGTGCCACTGCACTCCAACCTGGGCAACGGAGCAAACTCCATCTCGAAAAAATCAAAAAGGTTTAATTTACTTACAGTAAACTACATATAATTACAGTATAGATTTTGATAAATTTTGACATATATGTATATACACACACTCTCATGAAACTATCACAATTTAGATAATGATACATCCACCACCCCAAAAAGTTATCTCTCACCCCTCTTTAATCCCTTCTACTCTATAATCCCTGCCTTCTTTATCCCCAGGCAACCAATGGCTGCTTTCTGTCACTGTAGATTCATTTGGATTTTCTAAAATGTTATATGAATGGAATCATATAATATGCACTTGTGGTTTTGGTCTAGTTTCTTTTACTCAGCCAGATGATCTGAGATTCATCATGTTGTTGCTTGTATCAATACTTCTTCCCGGCTGGGCGCCGTGGCTCACGCCTGTAATCCCAGCACTTTGGGAGGTTGAGGAGGAAGGATTGCTTGAGTCCAGGAGGTCCAGGCTGCAACAGTGAGCCATGATCGTGTCACTGCACTGCAGCCTGGGTGACGGAGCAAGACCTTGTCTAACACAAAGAGAGAGACGGAGACACAGAGAGCAGAGAGTGTGTTGTGTGATTCAGCCTTTAAGCTTAACTTTCCCTTTGGCATAAGTTTCGGGGGTCCTGAGATTTCACATTTTCCCTTTACAGGTGCATCGTAGGGTTTAGGAGGTGATATCTCACTTTACACAGCTAAGACAGCTCTGGGACCGATGCCAGGCACCCCACTTAGCCAGTGGTTCCTGGATTGACCCCCCAACTCCATTGCACATCTGCAGACCCCTTGGGAAGGCACGGAATGACTGCAGGAATGGAATGGTTGAGGGTTGGGTGGGACCTAGACCTCATCCACCCCCGGGCATCCCAGGGGAACAGGACATCAGGTCCCTCTGGCCCCCCACCCTAGTGGTCTCAGCCTCTCAGGCCCGTGCCCCAGGGAGCAGCGCGGCTCCTTGTTCAACTGGAGGCTGTCATCAGTAGAACGCAGGGGGCGGTTGCCAGCTCCGGACTCCAGCTCGTTTAACTGCTCTGCAGCCCCCATGCTGGGTCCCCACTGCCTCCTGGTGGACAGCTGTGTGCGGCTTCCTCTGATCTGATGGAGAAATGGCCTCATCCCAAAGTGGAATACGGTCCTCTGCTGGCTGGCCTGTGACATGGCTCACTTACAGACGATGGCTTTAAACAGGCACCCCAATGCCCCAATTTCCCCAGGTCCATCGTACTGGATGGCAATCCCTCGAAGTTATGAAACTGCAGCCTGCCTTCCCTAGCATTCATGTGCCATGCTCTCTTTCCCCACATTCATAGGATGGGCACAGGCTGCAAGTCCACTGCCCAAGCACACATCCCCTTGGGAAGAAATGCCAACTTCCCCCCAACCCTTCTGGCTGGCATCCCTTAGATGTCCCCAACACTTGCCTTCAACAGGGCATGGTAGGAGTCAGATAATGTAGGCAAGCCCTTGGAGGCCGCAGTGAGGAAAGTAGACACTATTTCCAAGGACAGTGGGAAGTTGCTTAGAGAGGTTAAGCTGGGAGGATAATGATTAATGACCCGTTTATGTTTTAGAAGGAATGGGAAACAAGCACTCGAAAACATTGCTGATGAGATCGAAAATGGGTGCAATTTTTTTTCTTTTTTTTGAGACCGAGTCTTGCTCTGTCACCCAGGTTGGAGTGCAGTGGTGCGATCTTGGCTCACTGCAGCCTCCATCTCCCGGGTTCAATAGAATCTCCTGCCCCAGCCTCCTGAGTAGCTAGGATTACAGGTGCATGCCACCATACCTGGCTAATTTTTGTTTGTTTGTTTGGTTTTTGAGATGGAGTCTCCCTCTGTCACCCAGGCTGGAGTGCAGTGGCGTGATCTCGGCTCACTACAACCTCTGCCTCCTGGGTTCAAGCAGTTCTCCTGTCTCAGCGCCCCAAGTAGCTGGGACCACAGGCACATGCCACCACACCTGGCTAATTGTATTTTTAGTGGAGATGAGGTTTTACCATATTGGTCAGGTTAGTCTCGACTCCTGACCTCAGGTGATCCACCCACCTTGGCCTCCCAAAGGGCTGGGATTATAGTCATGAGCCACCGCACCTGGCTGGGTGCAACTTCTGTAGAAGGGAATCTGACAATATCTAACAAAATGACAAATGTACATATCTTTGATCAATTTCACTTCTAGGATTCTAACTTGTAGATATTTGAGAAGTTATTCATTACAGCATTGACTGCAATAATAAATAATTAGAGATGACCCAGATGTCGATCAATGTGGGAATGATTGATAAATTATGGCGTGTTCTTTTTTTTTTTTTTTTTTTTTTTGAGACATATTGCTGTGGTGGGATCTCAGCTCACTGCAACCTCCACCTCCTGGGTTCAAGCGATTTTCCTGCCTCAGCCTCCCAAATAGCTGGGATTACAGGTGTGTGCCACCATGACCCGCTAATTTTTTGTATTTAGTAGAGACGGGGTTTCACCATGTTGGCCAGGCTGGTCTCAAACTCCTGACCTCAGGTGATCCACCCACCTCAGCCTCCCAAAGTGTTGGGATTACAGGCGTGAGCCACTGCGCCCGGCCAATAAATTATGGTGTGTCCTCTTGAAGGAATCCTCTGCAGTCATAAAAACAAAACCGAAAAAATCCCAAACTAAGGAAGCTAGTATCCATATGGAGTGCTACCTAAAATATTTTATTGAGAGAAGCAAGGTTCCCAACAGTGATTATAGTGTGTTACATAAATAATAAAAGGCTTCAAAAAGTATAGGAGAGGCCAGGCGCAGTGGCTCATGTCTGTAATCCCAGCACTTTGGGAGGCTGAGGTGGGAGGATCACTTGAGCCTGGGAGTTTGAGGCTACAGTGAGCTATGTTCACAACACTACACTCCAGCCTGGGTGACACAGAGAGATCTTGTCTCAAAAAAAAAAAAAAAAATATATATATATATATATATGCACACACACACACACACACACACACACACACACACAGACATACACAAACAGGCCAGGCACAGTGGCTCATGACTGTAATCACATTGCTTTGAGAGGCTGAGGCAGGAGGATCTCTTGAGTCCAGGAGTACAAGACCAGCCTTGGCAACATAGTGAGACACCATCTTTACAACATTTTTTTTTTTTTTTTTTTTTTTGAGACGGAGTCTCGCTCTGTCGCCCAGGCTGGAGTGCAGTGGCCGGATCTCAGCTCACTGCAAGCTCCGCCTCCCGGGTTCACGCCATTCTCCTGCCTCAGCCTCCCGGGTAGTTGGAACTACAGGCGCCCGCCACCGCGCCCGGCTAGTTTTTTGTATTTTTTAGTAGAGACGGGGTTTCACCGTGTTAGCCAGGATGGTCTCGATCTCCTGACCTCGTGATCCGCCCGTCTCGGCCTCCCACAGTGCTAAAATTACAGGCTTGAGCCACCGCGCCCGGCCACAAAAATATTTTTTATGTTAGCCACGCATGCTGGTGTGTGCCTGTAGTCCCAACTACTCAGGGGGCTGAGGCAGGAGGATCGCTTGAGCCAAGGAGGTTAAGGCTACAGTGAGCTATGATCATGCCACTGCCCTCTCGCCTGAGTGAGACACAGTGAGACCTTGACTCAAAAAAAAAAAAAAAAAAAAAAAAAAATTAATTAATTAATTTAAAAAGAAACAAAAAAGATTACTGTGGCTGTTGTGTGGAAGGAGGCAAGTGAAAATGGTTCGTTTCACCATTTTCTTTTTTCTTTCCTTTTTTTTTTTTTTTTTTTTTTTTTGCGACTAGAGTCTTGCTCTGTTGCCCAGGCTGGAGTGCAATGGTGCGATCTCAGCTCACTGCATCCTCAACCTCCCAGGTTCAAATAATTCTCCAGCCTCAGCCTCTCGAGTAGCTCACCAGCATGCCCAGCGAGTTTTTGTATTTTTAATAGAGACGGGGTTTCACCATGTTGGCCAGGCTGGTCTCGAACTCCTGACCTCCAGTGATCCACCCACCTCAGCCTCCTAAAGTGCTGGGATTAAAAGCATGAGCTACCATGCCTGGCTCATCTCACCATTTTCTGTAGGTGTTGCAGGAATCCTGGAAAGAGACAACTGTGGTTGGATGACGGGAGTAGCAGCTGAGGAGGGGAGAAGCAAGTGCATTTCTAATATATCTGGAAGTGGAGTCTATGAGATGGCTGATGGAGTGGGTATGGGGGTAAGAGAAAGAGAAGTCAGGCCAGGTACGATGGCTCATGCCTGTAATCCCAGCACTTTGGGAGGCTGAAGTGGGTGGATCACTTGAACTCAGGAATTTGAGACCAGCCTGGGAAACATAGAAGACCTCATCTCTACAAAAAATACAAAAATTAGCAGGGCATTGTGGCATGCACCTGTAGTCCCAGCTACTTGGGAGGGTGAGGTGGGAGGATTGCTTGGGCTTGGGAGGTCGAGGCTGCAGTGAGCCCTGATTGTGCCACTGCGCTCCAGCCTAGGTGACAGAGTAAGATACTGTCTCAAAAAAAAAAAAAAAAAAAAAAGAGAGAGAAATCAAGGAGCACTCCTACATGAACGGTGGTGCCCTTGAGTCTGGGGGAAGCTAGAGGGAGAAGAAGATTGGGATTGGGGTAGGGGTAGGAAAGGTACAATTGCATTTTGGAGAGGACAGATTTGGAGAAGCTGGGAGGGCAGGGAAGGCATGGGGGCAGAGAAGCAGGATAATTGAGAATGAATCTATTTAGGCCAAGTGCAGTGACTCACACCTGTAACCCCAGCACTTTGGGAGGCCGAGGCAGGTGGATCACCTGAGGCCAGGAGTTCGAGACCAGCCTGGCCAACATGGTGAAACCCCATTTCTACTAAAAATACAAAAATTAGCCGGGCGAGGTGGTGCCAGCTACTTGGGAGGCTGAGGCAGCAGAATGGCTTGAACCTGGGAGCCAGAGGTTACAGTGAGCCGAGATAGTGCCACTGCACTCCAGCCTGGGCGACAGAGAGAAACTCTGTCTTAAAAAAAAAAAAAAAAAAAAAGAGCAGTGAGTTTACTCAAAGTGATTCAAAGTGACAATAGTCAAAATGGTGTAGAACTGGCGCAAGGACAGAACTGTGGACCAATGAAATAGAAGAAAGAACACAGAAATAAACCCTCACATTTATGGTCAATTGCCTTTTGACATGAGGGCCAAGACCATTCAATGTGGAAAGGACAACGTTTTTAACAAACAGTGCTGAGAAAAGTGGGATATCCATATGCAAAAAAATGCCATTTGACCCTTCCCTCACACCATATACAGAAATTAACTCCAAATGGATCAAAAACCTAAATACAAGGGGTAAAACTTACAAGACTCTTAGAAGAAAACACATTGGCTTTGGCAATAATTTCTTGGATGTGTCACCAAAAGCCATAAAAAGGCAATAAAAGAAAAAATAGATAAGTTGAACTTTATCAAAATTTAAAACTTTAAAACAAAATTTTTTTAAAGCAGAGACGGGGGTCTCTCTGTTTTGTCCAGGCTGGTCTCAAACTCCTGGGCTCAAGCAGTCCTCCTGCCTCAGCCTCCCAAAGTGCTGGGATTAGAGGTGTGAGCCACTGTGCCCGACCACCAAATTTTAAACTTTTGTGCATCAAAAGAAATTTATCAAGAGAGTAGAAAGACAACCTACAGAAAGGGAGGGAATATTTACAAATCAATATCCAATATACATAAATAATTCCTACAACTCAACAACGAACAAACCAATTGAAAACTAGTTCCAGGTGCAGTGGCTCATGCCTGTAATCCCAGCACTTTGGGAGGTCAAGGCAGACAGATCACTTGAGGTCAGGAGTTTGAGACCAGCCTGACCAACATGGTGAAACCCTGTCTCTACTAAAAATATAAAAATTGCTGGGTGTGGTGGCACAAGCCTGTAATCCCAGCTACTCGGGAAGCTAAGACAGGAAAATCGCTTGAACCCTGGAGGCAGAGGTTGCAGTGAGCTAAGATTGTGCCATTGCACTCCAGCCTGGGCAACAAGAGCGAAACTCCATCCCAAAAAAAGAAAAAGAAAATAAGAAAGAAAATTGGGCAAAGAACTTGAATAGATATTTCTCCAAAGAAAACAGACAAGTGCCAATAAGCACATGAAAAGATGCTCAACATCACTAATCATTAAGGAGATTCGAATCGAAAAGGCAATGAGATACCACTTCACACCTTATTAAAATAGCGATGATGTATTTTAAAAAACCGGAAAATAACAAGCGCTGGCAAGGATGTAGAAAGACTGGAATCCTTTTGCACTGCTGATGGAAATGTAAAATGGTGAAGCTGCTGTAGAAGACAGTTTGGCAGTTCCTCAAAAAGCTAAAACATAGAGTTACCATATGACCTAGTAATTCCACTACTGTATGTAATTCCACTAGCATGTGTATTTCCACTTGCGATAATGGATAGGACAGCTAGACAGAAAATCAGCATGGTTATGGAAGACTGGAACAATGCTGTCAACCAACTAAACCTGACAGGGACAAACAGAACATTCAACAACAGCAGACTATATAGTCTTCCCCAGTATACGTGGAACATTCTCCAGGATGAATAGAACACACATTAGGCCATAAAGTGAATCTCAATAAATGTAAGAGGATTGAAATGATGTGGCTCATGCTTATAATCCCAGCACTTTGGGAGGCCAAGATGGAAAGATTGCTTGGGCCCAGGAATTTGAGACCAGCCTGGACAACATGGCAAAACCCTGTCTCTACTAAAAATACAAATAGTTGGTCAGGCACGGTGGCTCACGCCTGTAATCCCAGCACTTTGGGAGGCTGAGGCGGGCGGATCATGAGGTCAGGAGTTGGAGACCAGCATGGTCATCATAGTGAAATCCTGTCTCTACTAAAAATACAAAAATTACCTGGGTGTGGTGGTGCATGCCTGTAGTCCCTGCTACTTGGGAGGCTGAGGCAGAAGAATCGCTTGAACCTGGGAGGTAGAGTTTGCAGTGAGCCGAGATCACGCCACTGAACTCCAGCCTGGGCGACAGAGCAAGACTGCGTCTCAAAAAAAAAAAAAGGAAAAAAAAAAAAGCAAACAGTTAGCCAGCTGTGGTGAGGCATGCCTGTGGTCCCAGCTACCAGGGAGGCTGAGGTGGGAGGATCTCTTGAGCCTGGGAGGCAGAGGTTGCAGTGAGCAGAGATCCCGACCACCACACTCCAGCCTGGGTGACAAAGTGAGACCTTGCCTCAAAAGGAAAATCATGCCAAGTATGTTCTCCTATTACAGAGAAATGAAATTAGACTTCAATAACAGAAAAAAATATGAAATTAAAACAACACAGTTTTCAATATCCAATTGATCCAAGGAGAAATCACCAAGGCAATCAGAAAATATACCTGGGTGCGGTGGCTCACACCCATAATCCCAGCACTTTCAGAGGCCAAGGTGGGAGGATCATGTGAGCCCAGGAGTTTGAGACCAGCCTGGGCAACATAGTGAAACCCCATCTCCACACACATATAAAAAAAGCAATTATAAAATACTTCCAGATGCTTAAAAATAAAAATATAACATACTAAAACTTGTAAAATGTATTAAAAACAGTGCTCAGAGGCCGGGCGCAGTGGCTCATGCCTGTAATCCCAGCACTTTGGGAGGCTGAGGTGGGTGGATCACTTGAGGTCAGAAATTCAAGACCAGCCTGTCCAAAACGGTGAAACTCCATCTCTACTAAAAATACAAAAATTAGCTGGGGGTGGTGGCATGCCCCTGTAATCCCAGCTACTCAGGAGGCTGAGGCACGAGCATGCTTGAACCTGGGAGGCAGAGATTGCAGTGAGCTGAGATCACTTTGCTGCACTCCAGCCTGGGCAACAGAGTGAGACTCCATCTAAAAAAAAAAAAAAAAAGATTAGAGTGGAAATAAATGAAATAGAGAATAGGAAAGCAAGACACAAGATGAATAAAACCAATATTGGCATATTAGTTTTCTAGGGCGCTGCTGTAAAAAAAAATTTCCTACCAACCAGGCGGCTTAAAACAACAGAAATTTAGTTTCTCACAGTTATTTAGAAACCTGAAATCTAGGTGTCAGCCCGGCTGGTTCCTTCCAGAGGTTCAGAGGGAGAAACTGTTCCATGCCCCTCTCCTAGATTTGGTGGTTGCTAACAATTCTTGGCATTCCTCGGCTTGTAGACACATCACTCTGGTCTCTGTTTCCATCTTTACATAGCATTCTCCACTGTGTGTCTGTGTCCACATTTCTTTTCTTTTCTTTTTTTCTTTTTTTGAGACAGAGTCTCACTCTGTTGCCCAGGCTGGAGTGCAGTGGCTGGATCTCGGCTCACTGCAAGCGCCGCCTCTTGGGTTCATGCTATTCTCCTGCCTCAGCCTCCTGAGTAGCTGGGACTACAGGCACCCACCACCATGCCCGGCTAATTTTTTGTATTTTTAGTAGAGATGGGGTTTCACAGTGTTAGCCAGCATGGTCTTGATCTCCTGACCTTGTGATCCGTCCGCCTCGGCTTCCCAAAGTGCTGGGATTACAGTGTGAGCCACCGCGCCTGGCCTCTTTCTTCATATGAAGACATCAGTCATTGGATTAAGGCCCACTCCACTCCACTATGACCTCATCTTCACTTGGTTGTATCTATAAAGACCCTATTTCCAAATAAGATCACATTTGCATATTCTGGGGGCTAGAACTCAAATACATCTTTCTGGAGGAAACAATTTAACCCATAACATTGATTCTTTGAAAAGATAAACATAATTGACAAACCTTTAGCCAGACCAAACTGAGAGAGAGAGAGAGAGAGAGAGAGGATTCAAATAAGAAAATCAGGAATGAAAGAGGAGATACTACTACCTACCTTACAGAAATAAAAAGTATTGGAAGGGAGCCAGACACAGTAGCTCATACCTGTAATCCCAGCACTTTGGGAGGCTGAGGTGGGAGGATCACTTCAGGCCAGAAGTTCAAGACCAGCCTGGGCAACATAGGAGGCCCTGCCTCTACAAAAATAAAAAAATTAGCCAGGCATGGTGGTGCACACCTGTGGTCCCAGCTGCTTGGGAGGCTGAGATGGAAGAACTGCTTGGGCCTGGGAGGTTAAGCCTGCAGTGAGCTATGATCATGCCACTGCACCCCAGCCTGGGCAACAGAGTGAGATCCTGGAAAAGAAAAGAAAGAAAGAGAGAGAGAGAGAAAGAGAGAAAAAGAAAGAAAGAAAGAGAAAAAGAAAGAGAAAGAAAAATGAAAGGAAGAAAGGAAGAAAGAAAGAAACAAACAAACAAACAAACAAACTACCAAAATTGACTCAGGAAGGAATAGAACAGACACATAACCAGCAGAGTTATCCAACAAATAAAGGTCCAGGACCAGATGGTTTTATTGGTGAACTGATTTTGACAACAGTGTCAAGATCATTCTAGAGGGAAGAGTCTTTTCAACAGATAGTGTTGGGACAACTGGATACCTACATGCAAAATAATAAAGAACTCCATGTCATGTGCAAAATCCATTCAAAATAGAAGACAGCTAGATATAAGTGCTAAAACTATAAACTCTTTTTTTCTTTTTTCTTTTTTTTTTTGAGATGGAGTCTCGCTCTGTTGCCCAGGCTGGAGTGCAGTGGCACGATCTCAAAAATTAGCTGGGCATGGTGGTGCATGCCCTGTAATCCCAGCTACTCAAGAGGCTGAAGCAGGAGAATCACTTGAACTTGGGAGGCGGAGGTTGCAGTGAGCTGAGATCACACCACCGTGCTCTAGCCTGGGCAACAGAGCAAGACTGTCTCAAAAAAAAAAAAAGAAAGAAAGAAAAGACAACCCACCTAAATGGGAGAAATGTGTGTAAATCACCTATCTGATAAAGGCTTAGTATCCACAATATATAAAGAATGCCTACAACTCAACAATAACAAGACAGCTCAATTAAAAATTGGTCAAAGGGCTGGGCAGTCTGGCTTACATTTGTTGTAATCCCAGCATTTTGGGAGGCCAAGGTAAAAGGATCGCTTGAGCCCAGGAGTTCAAGATCAGCCTGGATGACATAGCCAGATCATATCTCATTAAAAAAAAAAAGAATAAGAATAAGAAGAAGAAGAAGAAGAAGAAGAAGAAAACAAAATCTCAGTTAGAATTGTACACCAAAAAGAATAAATTTCCCTGTATGTAGATTTTCAAGTAAAATTTAAATATGAAGATATTTCCAGTTTCTTGAGAGTAGACCCTAAATCTGGATCAATTTCATTCCTCTCAGGGAGCTTAGTACACTGCCTGATGTTTAGTAGTTGCTTATTAAAGTAAACAATAATTAAATGGACATATTTTCTATGGGTAAGCATTAGCACCTTTAGAGCAACTACTTTTTTCATTTCCATAGCCCATGGGGCTAGGAAGAGGTTCCTATTTCTTAGCAATTTTGACAACCATTTAATGACAGTAAGAACATAATGACCTAGCAAATCATTTTCTGAAATGTTACCAGAGGCTAACATAGGTCAGTGTATCCTACGCTTTCGAGAGAAACCTCAATCTGACTAGACAGACTTTCTTCTACCCACAACTTCTCCATCTTCTTCTTCTCCTTCTCCTTCTCCTTCTTCTTCTTTTTCTTAAGGTGGGGTCTTGCTCTGTTGCCCAGACTGGAATGTAGTGGTGCGATTTTGGCTCACTTCAACTTCCACCTCCTGGGCTCAAGCAATCCTCCCACCTCAGTCTCCTGAGTAGCTGGGACTACAGGCCCACACCACCATGTCCAACTGATTTTTTGTAGAGATGAGGTTTCGCCATGTTGCCCAGGCTGGTCTTGAATGAACTCCTGGACTCAAATGATCCTCCCTCCTCAGCCTCCCAAAGTGTTGGGATTACAGGCATGAGCCACCATGCCCGGTAAACCTTTGCTTTTATAAGCTTGCTGAAGTTTGAAGTTGTTATTGTAGCATAATAGTGAACACCGATCTATACAAAAATTGATACCCAAGTACAAAAATCTACAGGCAATATTAGCTTTGGGGCCAGATAGTGGCTGTCATTGGAGGTTGGAAAAATGGCAGCCCACGTCATGCAGTGGAACAGCCTTTGTCAAAATCCTCACTTGAAATAACATGGAAAGAAGATAACTTAGCAAATGAATTTTTTGGCTTTGGGTAAAGAAATGGGAAAAGGAATTTTGGTAACATGAGTTGGTTTCTATTGGTTACATCTGACAAGCTGCAATAAAAAAGAATGAGCCAGTTTGCAAGCAGAATTTTTTTTTTTTTTGAGATGGAGTTTTGCTCTTGTCACCCAGGCTGGCACGTGATGGTGCAATCTCAGCTCACTGCAACCTCCGCCTCCTGGGTTCAAGCGATTCTCGTGCCTCAGCCTTCCAAGTAGCTGGGATTACATGTGCCCACTATCACACCCAGCTAATTTTTGTATTTTTAGTAGAGACGGGATTTCACCATGTTGGCCAGGCTGGTCTCGAACTCCTGACCTTAAATGATCTGCCCACCTTGGCCTCCCAAAGTGCTGGGATTACAGGGGTGAGCCACCACACCCGGTCGCAAGCAGAATTTAAAGGTAATATAGAAAGTCCAGAAATTCCAGGGCTTACAAAGTAGAAAGGTGAGTCTAATTCCCAAAAGGTGAATGATAAAACTGAGAAGTCTTTGTGAGAAAAAGCTTTATGTATAATACTCAGCCTCATGGTTATGACCAAATCAAGGATAAACGGGTTGAACTCTGTTAAAACTTCTGAATCCATTAATAGGGTACCAAGTAAAATTTTTTTTTTTTTTTGAGATGGAGCCTAGCTCTGTCATCCAGGCTGGAGTGCAGTGGCGCGATCTTGGTTCATTGTAACCTCTGCCACCCGGGTTCAAGCGATTCTCCTGCCTCAGCCTCCTGAGTAGCTGGGATTACAGGTGCCTGCCACTATGCCCTAATTTTTTATTTTTAGTAGAGATAGGGTTTCACCATCTTGGCCAGGCTGGTCTTGAACTCCTGACCTCATGATCCACCTGCTTCAGTCTCCCAAAGTGCTGGGATGACAGGTGTGAGCCACTGGGCCCTGCCGTAAATACTTTCAACTGGACAAAATGACCAAGGATTATGGGGCCAAGAGCGCACTCAGACACTGTGGCTCACATCTGTAATCTCAACACTTTGGAAGGCCAAGGTGGGTGAGTCACTTGAGCCCAGGAGTTCGAGATCAGCCTGGACAACATGGCAAAACTCTCTTTTTATAAATTACAAAAAATTAGCTGAGCATGGTGGTGCATGCTTGTAGTCCCAGCCACCCAGGAGGCTGAGGTGGGAGGATCACTTGAGCTTGGGAGGTCAAGGCCATAGTGAGCCATGACTGCACCACTGCCCTCTAGCCTGGGTGGCAGTGTGAGACCCTGTCTAAAAAAAAAAAAAAAAAAAAAAGAGGCCGGGTACGGTGACTTACTCACGCCTGTAATCCCAGCACTTTGGGAGACCAAGGCGGGTGGATCATGAGGTCAGGAGATCGAGACCACCCCAGCCAGCATGGCAAAACCCCGTCTCTACTAAAGATACAAGAAATTAGCTGGATGTGGTGGTGTGCGCCTGTAATCCCGGTGACTCAGGAGGCTGAGGCGGGAGAATCGCTTGAACCCGGGAGGTGGAGTTTGCAGTGAGCCCAGATGGTGCCACGGCACTCCAGCCTGAGCAACAGAGTGAGACTCCATCTCAAAACAAAACAAAAAAGAGAGAAAGAGAGAACGGCCCTCCGAGGAAGACTGGAAGTTCAAGGATCTGCAATGAAGTCTAGAGAGGCATGTCTCAGAAAGTGTCACTACCACTTAGAGCTGGCCAGAACCACATATTTATGAAATCAATTAAAATTTTTTTGAGACAGGGTCTTCTTGTTCTGTTACCCAAGCTAGAGTACAGTGGCACAATCCCTCAGCCTCCCAGGCTCAAGTGATACTCCCACCTAAGTCTCCCAAGTAGCTGGGACTACAGGTATGCATCACCATGCCCATCTAATTTAAAAAAAACTTTTTTTTTTTTTGTAGAGATATGGGGTCTTGCTATCTTGCCCAGGCTTGTCTTGCCCTCCTGGGCTCAAGTCATCCTCCCTCCTTGGCCTCCCAAAGTGTTGTAATTACAGATGTGAACCACCATACTTATCCCAAAACCATCTAAATTTTTGGGAAATGTGTACCATCCAAAGAGGCATTCATCTGAACTCCAAGAAACAGTGACCATTTCAATACTTAAAATGACTCTCTGACTTACCAACATTCTGCAGCAGGAAGCAAGGTGAGAACGCCACTCAGCTCCATGGAGAACATACAGGCAATGGTGACCTCAGATATGGCCATTGAGTTTAATGAGCCTCCCAGTGGGTGGAGCAGAGACAGCCATCAAGAACAAGGGACCTGGCTGGGTACGGTGGCTCACGCCTGTAATCCTAGCACTTTGGGAGGCTGAGGGTGGGCAGATCACTTCAGGTCAAGAGTTCGAGACCAGTCCGGCCAACATGGCAAAATCCCATCTCTACTAAAAATACAAAAACTAGCTGGGTGTGGTGGCGTGCACCTGTAGTCCCAGCTACAGGGGAGGCTGAGGCAGGAAAATTGCATGAACCCGGGAGACGGAGGTTTCAGTGAGCTGAGATCGTGCTACTACACTTCAGCCTGGGTGACAGAGTGAGACTCCATCTCAGCAAAAAACAAAAAACAAAAAACAAAACAAACAAACAGAAAAAACCACAAGCGATCAGGCAGCCACTTCCAGGGACACATCAAGACCTAGTCAAGAAATTTTCCCCATTCCCAGGTAGGGAACTTTGGCAAGGGATGCCCAGGGCATATGTCTTTTTTTTTTTTTTTTTTTTTTTTTTTTAAGAGATGGGATCTTTCTATGTTGCCCAGGCTGGTCTCAAACTCCCGGGCTCAAGCGATCCTCCTACCATGGCCTCCCAAAGTGCTGGGATGACAGGTATGAGCCACTGTGCCGGGCCAGCATATGCCTTTTAGAACTGCTACGGGCCAGTCGGCTCCTGCGTTCCACGCTTCCCGTATATGAGTGGGAGTGACCAGCAGGGCTAACCCTTTCTATTTCACTATTGTATGCTGGTAAATACTGGAGAGGAGATCAGATAACTTCCCTGTTTAGTTCATTGCTCCATGGATCGAGGACAGCCAAAACTGATCTGAAACGGAGACTATCACAAGACCCTAGACTTTGAGCCTCATGCTATGACTGGGTGGGATTTGGGGTGTTTTCCTAGAAGAGGGGAATGACTATATTTTCATGTGTAGGGCAGGAAGCGTGTTTTCTTTGAAGAGGGGAGTGACTGTATTTTCCCGTGTAGGGCAGGAAGGAAAGCACTCACCAAGAGGGTGGACTGTGGTCTGTTGCCTCATTATTCCAAATATTTGCTGCTCTTCCCTGTAAAAGGAGCATCAGCCTGCCCCTTGGTATACTGCTATGGTAACCCTTTATGTGAGAATTCATATGAAGAATTATCTGCCTGGCGTGGTGGCTCACGCCTGTAATCCCAGCACTTTGAGAGGCCAAGAGAGGAGGATTGCTTGAACCCAGGAGTTCAAGACCAGCCTGGGCAACATGCTGAAACCCTGTCTCTACAGAAAAAACAACAACAAAAATTAGTCCGGCGTGGTGGTCGCACGCCTATAGTCCCAGCTACTCAGGAGTCTGAGGCGGGAGGATTGCTTGAGCCCAGAAGCTCAAGACTTCAGTGAGCTGTGATTGCACCACTGCATTCCAGCCTTGGCGACTGAGGGAGATGCTATCTCAACCCTCCCCCATCCCCCCAAAAAATATGAACAAATGCAACATTACTGGTGTAGATCCTAAATCTGAATCATCTTTGTACTTCCCATATAGCCTGGGACATTATCATCTATGCACAGTAGTTACTAAGATAAATGATAATCAGGCCGGGCGCGGTGGCTCAAGCCTGTAATCCCAGCACTTTGGGAGGCCGAGACGGGCGGATCACGAGGTCAGGAGATCGAGACCATCCTGGCTGACATGGTGAAACACCGTCTCTACTAAAAAATACAAAAAAACTAGCCAGGCGAGGTGGCGGGTGCCTGTAGTCCCAGCTAATGGGGAGGCTGAGCCAGGGTAATGGCGTGAACCCAGGAGGCGGAGCTTGCAGTGAGCCGAGAACGCGACACTGCACTCCAGCCTGGGCGACAGAGCGAGACTCCATCTCAAAAAAAAAAAAAAGATAAATGATAATCAGAATCAACCTAGGTACCCATCAATGGTGGACTGGATAAAGAAAATGTGGTTCAGCCAGGCATGGTGGCTCACGCCTGTAATCCCAGCACTTTGGGAGGCTGAGGCAGGTGGATCACCTGGGGTTGGGGGTTCGAGACCAGCCTGACCAATACGGAGAAACCCCGTGTCTACTAAAAATACAAAATTAGCTGGGCGTGGTGGCACATGACTGTGAGGATGAGGCAGGAGAATCGCTTGAACCCGGGAGGCAGAGGTGGTGGTGAGCCGCGATTGTGCCATTGCACTCCAGCCTGGGCAACAAGAGCAAAACTCCATCTCAATAAATAAACAAATAAATAAAACAAAAAAAATGGTCCATATATATCATGGAATATTATGCAGCCATAAAAAAGAATGAAGCAATGTCATTTGCAGTCAGAAGAATGCAGCTGTAGGTCATTATCCTAAGCAAACGAATACAGAAACAAACAAATAAATACTGCATGTTCTTAGAAAAGGGAGCTAAGCACTGGGTATACATGGACACAAAGATGGAAATGATAGGGCACAGTGGCTCATGCCTGTAATCCCAGCACTTCGGGAGGCCAAGGTGGGTGGATCACTTGAGGTCAAAACCAGCCTGGCCAACATGGTGAAACTCTGTGTCTACTAAAAATACAATAATGGGCCAGATATGGTGGTGGGCACCTGTAATCCCAGCTACTCTGGAGTCTGAGGCAGGAGAATTGCTTGAGCCCAGAAGGCAGAGCCTGCAGTAAACCGAGATCACGGCACTGCACTTCAGCCTGAGCAACAAAGCAAGACTCTGTCTCAAAAAAAAAAAAAAGATGGGAGCGATAGACACTGGGGACTACTGGAATGGGGAGGGAGGGAGGCAAGGACTGATAAACGACTTATTGGGTCCAATGTTCACTACCTGGGTGATGATGGGATCATTCAAACCCCAAACCTTAGCATCTGGAAGTATACCCAGGTAAAAAACCTGCCCGTGCAGCTCTGAATCTAAAATGAAAGTTGAAATAAAAAGTCATTTAAGGCCAGGCACGGTGGCTCATGCCTGTAATCCTAGCACTTTAGGACGCTGAGGCAGGTGGATTGCCTGAGGTCAGGGGTTTGAGACCAGGCTGGCCAACATGGAGAAACCCTATCTCTACTAAAAATACAAAAACTAGCTGGGTGTGGTGGTGGCACTTGTAATCCCAGCTACTCAAGGGGCTGAGGCAGGATAATCATTTGAACCCGGGAGGTGGAGGTTGCAGTGAGCCAAGATTGTGCCACTGTACTAAAGCCTGGGTGACAGAGTAAGACTCCGTCTCAGAAAAAAAAAAAAAAAAAAAAAAAAGGCATTTGACTTATTTTTAAAAATTTCAAAATAAATGATAACTAAATTAAAAATCATCTTCATTGGGTGACCATTAGCAACTTTAGGGCAAATATTCTTCCATTCCCATGGCCTGGTGCTAACAAGAGGTGACTATTTCTCAGCGAGTACAAACCTTCAATCACAGTGAACACACGCTGACTTAGGAGAGTCCCACTCTGAGATATTGCTGCCAACCGAGGTCAATGGACCCCATGCCTTCCAGAGAAATAGACCCTCAGCCATAGTCCCTCAACCACCACTTCTTCTATACATTTTGACCTTACTTCCTCTGCCACTTCCCAGCTGCAGCTGAATTGCTAAACACACACACACATATACATGCACACACACTCCTACCTCAATCTGTTGAAAACTCCCCAGACCAAAATGTTCTTTTTTTTTTTTTTTTTTTTTGAGATGGAGTCTCGCTCTGTCACCCAGGCTAGAGTGCAGTGGCACAATCTCGGCTCACTGCAACCTCCCAGATTCAAGCGATTCTCCTGTCTCAGCCTCCTGAGTAGCTGGGATTACAGGCACATGCCACCACGCCTACCTAATTTTTGTACAAAATGTTCCTTTCTTGCTAGATAGTCCTAAGATCAGCTCTCCGGCAAATCACAAGTCTACTGACAACCCAACTTTTGATATATCTCTTTCTTTAAAAAAAAATTTTTTTTTTTAGAGATGGGGTCTTGCTATGTTGCCCAGGCTGGTCTCCAACTCCTGGCCTCAAGTGATCCTCCTGCCTCAGCCTCCCAAAGTGCTGGGATTACAGATGTGAGCCATTCCACCTGGTCTCAGTTTATCTCTTCCTTGTTAAATACTTGCAAATACTTTTTCACAGAGAGTCCCAGAGTCTGAGAGTCTGAGTCACAAGTAGAAGTACAAGGTGTGCAAAGTTTGCCCACTACAAGGAGGTGCTGGAAGAAAATATCCCAGCCCAACACACTGGGCCAACAGTGGGTGGAGTCTTTTCTTTGAAACTGTATGAAATTACAATTGGTCCTTAAACAACATGAGTTTGAACTATGTGGGCCAGTTATATACAATGTTTTTCTTTTAAAGATGGGGTCTTGCTATGTTGCCCAGTCTGGACTCAAACTCCTGGGCTCAAGCAGTCCTCCTGCCTCAGCCTCCTAAAGCATTGGGATGATAGAAGGGAGGCACCCAGCTGCTTATTAAGTCATCAATTCCCTTTTATAATCAACCAAAGTCCTGAATTGTCTCACATGGGCTACAGTTAAGCTACAATTACCAAGTAGTCTGCTGGGTTTATGGGCTTAGGTTTAGGTGTTTACAAACCTCCCTGTTAAAATTCTTTTTTTTCTTTCTTTTTTTTGAGACAGGGTCTCACTCTGTTGCCCAGGCTGGAGTGCAGTGGTGCAATCTTGGCTCACTGCAACCTCTGCCTCCCGGGTTCAAGTGATTCTTCTGCCTCAGCCTCCTGAGTGGCTGGAATTACGGGAGCACACCATCACGCCCAGCCAATTTTTGTATTTTTGGTTGAGACGGGGTTTTGTCATGTTGGCCAGGTTGGTCTCGAACTCCTGACCTCAGGTGATCCACCCACCTCGGCCTCCCAAAGTGCTAGGATTACAGGCATGAGCCACTGCACCTGGCCTCTGTTAAAATTCATCTTACCAATTTCACACCACTGTTTTCACTGCCAAGACACATTTGGATTCCACTGTCCTACAAAACTGCTCACCTGGCAGAGTGGGCTTATTTTGAGGCTGGCCAGTGGATCATTCAAAAGTCCATCCAGACCAGATGCTCACGCTTGTAATCCTGACACTTTCGGAGGCTGAGGCGGGAGGATCGCTTGAGCCCAGGAGTTTGTGACCAGCCTGGGCAACATCTTGAAATCCTGTCTCTACAAAAAATTGTAAAAACTTAGCTGGACATGATGCTGCATACCTGTAGTCCTAGCTACTCAGTAGGCAGAGGTGAGAGGATCTCTTGAGGCTAGGAGTTGGAGGCTGCAGTGAGCTATATGATTGCACCACCGCACTCCAGACTGGGTGACAGAGTGACAATCTGTCTCAAAATAAAACAAAATAAAAATAAAAGAAGGCCGGGGGTGGTGGCTCACGCCTGTAATCCCAGTACTTTGGGAGGCTGAGGCAGGCGGATCATCTGAGGTCAGGAGTTTGAGACCAGCCTGGCCAACGTGGTGAAACCCATCTCTACCAAAAAATACAGGTGGCATGCACCTGTAATCCCAGCTACTCAGAAGGCTGAGACATAAGAATTGCTTGAACCCGGGAGGCAGAGGTTGCAGTGAGCTGAGATAGTGCCAGCGTACTCCAGCCTGGGTGACAGAGTGAGACCCCTCTGGCTGTCTCTAGTCTGAGACAATTCGAGTAACCTCCCTGCCCAGCCAGTGTGGCCCCTTGGGACTGCAAGCCCAGCCCTCTAACAGAGACAACCAGACAGATGCAAACCAGGACACCTAGGGATGGACAGCAGGGCTCCATCCTCCTGTTCAATGTTGCCACCGGGATCTCAAATGAAGATGGAGAAGCTCTCATTTTTGCCAGACACTGTGGCTCACTCCTGTCATTCCAGCACTTTGGGAGACTGCGGCAGGAGAATTGCTTGAGGCTGGGAATTGGAGACCAGCCTGGGCAACTTAGCAAGGCTCTGTCTCTACACACATGAAAAATAGCTGAGGGTGGTGGCTTGTGCCTCTGGTCCCAGCTACTCAGGAGGCTGAGGCAGGAGGATCGCTGGAGCCCAGGAGGTTGAGGCCGCACCACTGGTGCGAGCCATGGTCGCACCACTGCACTCCAGCCTGGGTGATGGAGCAAGACCCTGTCTCTAAGAAAAGCCCTGATTTTCATGAGTGTGTGCCCAAATCTGGAGGTGGGAGAGGAGACATTCAGGATCCTAACAGGCTAGAGAAAAGGTCCAAATCTTAGGAGATGAAATAGCTAAGCCTCTGGTCACAAAGCCATGACCAAGTCCCAGAAAGGAGAGGCGTGGCACTGCACGAAAAGACTCGGGGGTTTTAGAAAAGAAGCTGTGAACCGGGTGCGGTGGCTCATGCCTGTAATCCCAGCACTTTGGCAGGCCGAGGGGGGTGGATCAACTGAGGTCAGGAGTCCAAGACCAGCCTGGCCAACATGGTGAAACCCCGTCTCTACTAAAAATACAAAAATTAGCCAGGTGTAGTGGTGGGTGCCTGTAATCCCAGCTACTCAGGAGGCTGAGGCAGGAGAATCGCTTGAACCTAGGAGGCCGGAGGTTGCAGTGAGCTGAGATTGCCCCACTGCACTCCAGCATGGGTGACAAGAGCAAGACTCTTGTCTCAAAAAAAAAAAAAAAAAAAGACTAGCCTGGCAACATAGTGAGACCCATCTCTACCAAAAATTTTTTTAAAATTAGCTAAGTGTGGTGGTACGTACCTGTAGTCCCAGCTACTAGGGAGGCTGAGGTAGGAGGATCGCTTGAGCCTGGGAGGTTGAGGCTGCAGTGAGCCAAGATTGCACCACTGCACGCCAGCCTGGGTGACAGAGTAAGACCCTGTTTCTGAAAGAAAAGAAAAAAAAACATTGATTATTTTTACATACTTTTTTGGGTCAGGGATTCAGAAATGACTTAGGTACATGGTTTGGATTTAAGGTTTCTCTTAAGGTTGTAGACAAGATGTCGGCCAGGTCTACAGCCATCTGTCAGCGTCACTGAGCTGGAGACACTGAGGCCTTCCTGCCCTTTCACAGTCTTGACATTTTCAAAGACTACTGGACAGTTAGTTTGTAGAATGTTCATCAATTAGGGTTTGTCTGATGTTATCTTGTGGTTAGATTGAGGCTATACATTTTTCTCAATGAGACCATAACAGTATAGTTGTGTCCTTTTTATTTATTTTTTGAGACAGGGTCTCACTCTGTCACCCAGCCTGGAGTACAGTGGTGAAATCATAGTTCACTGCAGCCTTGACCTCCCAGGCTTAAGCAATCCTCCCACCTCAGCCTCCCGAGTAGCTGGAATTACAGGCATGCCTCATTGTGCTAATTTTTGTAATTTTGTAAAGACAGGGTCTCATTATGTTGCCCAGGCTGATCTTGAACTCCTGAGCTCAAGGGATCCTCCTGCCTCAGCCTCCTAAAGTGCTGGGATTACAGGTGTGAACTACTGTACTCAGCCTCCAAGCTGTGTCCTTTTTAGTGTATCACATTAGTGGGTTCATGATGTCATTATATCTCATTGCTAGTGATGTTCACCTTGACCATTTGGTTCAAGTGATGTCTTCTGAGATTTTCCACTGTTACGTTACCATGTTTCACTTTGTACTTAATAAAATCATGAAGTCTCCTAAAGCTTTCTCAGGCGTCTACATTTGTCAAAGCTCCCTGGGTGATTCCATTGTGCTACCAGGGTTGAAAACCACTGAATAGGTAGATCAAGTTCATGCAGGAGCTAACAAGATGGGTGAGATGGGGAATTGAGAAGAGGTGACATGAGGAATGGCTGAACACCTGGAGAATATAAGAGTCAGGGACTGGCCGGGCACGGTGGCTCATGCATCTAATCCCAGCACTTTGGGAGGCCGAGGTGGGTGGATCACCTGAGATCAGGAGTTTGAGATCAGCCTGGTCAACATGGTGAAACCCCATCTCTACTAAAAATACACGCAAAAAAATTAGACAGGCGTGGTAGCGGGTGCCAGTAATCCCAGCTACTCAGGAGGCTGAGGCAGGAGAATCGCCTGAGCCTGGGAGGTGGAGGTTGTAGTGAGCCAAGATCACACCACTGCACTCTAGCCAGGGCAACAAGAGCAAAACTCTGTCTCAAAAACAAAAAACAAAAAACAAAGTCAGGGACTAACATGTCTGAAAATATCTGAAGGGTTGTCAAGTGTGAATAGTTGCTGTGCAAACCAAAAACAAAATTCTAAGCACCCCAATCAACAGAATGGACCCCTGTTTCAGCCAAGGGCATTGCAAAGTTAACCTGAAACACTAGTACAGGCCATCACGGGAATGGGTGTGTGGACATGCCTCATTATACCCACCTCCCTTTGAAATTCAGGTGCAGCAAAAGAGCATGAACATTAAAAGACAGACCTTAAGACTGACAAAACAGACTCTTTGTAGCAATAAGATACCAGCATGACAGATAGCAGGCCCTGAAAGGAATCAAAGTATTTTACCCATAACTATATTTCTTTCAGATACATACATATATACACACACACACACACACATATATATACGTGTGTGTGTATATATATGTGTGTGTATATATATAGGAAAGTAATGGTGTGATCTCGGCTCACTGCAACCTCTGCCTCCCAGGTTCAAGTGATTCTTGTGCCTTAGCCTCCCAAGTAACTGGGATTACAGGTGCCAGCCACCATGCCCAGCTAATTTTTGTATTTTTAGTAGATATGGGGTTTTGCCGTGTTGGCCAGGCTGGTCTTGAACTCCTGACCTCAGGTGAACCGCCCACCTCGGCTTCCAAAGTGCTGGGATTACAGGCGTGATCCACTGTGCCCGGCTTCTTTGACATATTTTGAAATGGCCCTGCAAAACTGTCTTTTGTGTGGAACATCTACATTCTATAGGGAATCCCCTTCCCTTTCCAGGTCTTTTTCCTGATTCAGGAGGGAATTAACTAAGAGTTTGGCATTATTTTAAGTCTGATAAGAAACATTTACCATCTATTCTCTCTGAAGCCTGCTACCTGGAGGCTTCATCTACATAATAAGAACCTTGGTCTCCACAACCCCTTATCTTAACCCAAACACTTCCATCTCTTGATTCCAAGTCTTTAGATAATGACCTAACTCTTTCAACCAATTGCCAATCAGAAAATCTTTGAATCCACCCAGGATCTGAAAGCCCTCCCCACACCCTGCCTTTGAGTTGTCCTGCCTTTCCGGACTGAACCAGTGCATACCTTACATGTATTGGTTGATGTCTTATCTCTCCCTAAAACATATAAAACCAAGCTGCAGCCCCACCACCTTGGGCACAGATTCTCAGGACCTCCTGAGGCTATGTCATTGGTCATGGTCCTCACATTTGGCTCAGAATAAACCACTTCAAATATTCTGCAGAGTTTCATTCCTTGTTGACAAAATAAGTAGAATCTGGGAAAACTAGTCTTTTAAAGTTGCAAGAAGTTTCTACGATCTCAGAACGGGTAGCCTTGGGTTTACCTTCTGGATGATTATTTTTTATGGGAACCATATTTTTCTTTTTGTTACTTAAAAAGCTTTTTTTTTTTTTTTTTTTTTAGGTCAGACACAGTGGCACACGCCTGTAATCCCAGCACTTTGGGAAGCTGAGGCCGGTGGATTGCTTGAGCTCAAGAGTTTGAGAGCAGCTTGGGCAGCATGATAAAACCCTGTGTACAATTTTTTTTTCTTTTTTAATACAGAGTCTCACTCTGTCACCCAGGCTGGAGTACAGTGGCATGATCTGGGCTCACTGCAACCTCCACCTTCTGGGTTCAAGTGATTCTCCCGCCTCAACTTTCTAAGTAGCTGGGATTACAGGCGCCCACCACCACACCCAGGTAATTTTTGTATTTTTAGTAGAGATGGGGTTTCACCATGTTGGCCAGGCTGGTCTTGAACTCCCGACCTCAGATGATCCACCCACCTTGGCCTCCCAAAGTGTTGGGATTATGGGCGTGAGCCACCGCACCCAACTCCAAATTTTCTTTTTTAAAATTAGCCATGTGTGGTGGTGAGCACCTGTAGTCCCCACCACTCAGGAGGCTGCGGTAGGACGATTGCTTGAGCCCAGGAGGTCGAGGCTGCAATGAGCTGATTGTGCCACTGCACTGCAGCCTGGCAATGACAGTGGGACTATCTCAAAAAACACAAAACAAACAAACAAACAAACAAACAAAAAAGACAGGGTCTCCCTATGTTGCCCAGGCTGGTCTCGAACTCCTGAGTTCAAGCAATCCTCCTGCCTCAGCCTCCCAAAGTGCTGGGATTGTAGGCATAAACCATCATGCCAGCCTCTACGGGAGCCATAAAGTGGTCTATTTAATCACACACTTGTCAAACCAATTCTATCCGTGATTCTTGGGGAAATCTGTGAAGTCCCATCTATCTGGAAAGATGTTGTGGAGGCTGAAATAACTCCCTCTTGGAAGCCAGGCTTCTGATTAACCCTGGTTCCAGGAATGCCTCTAAGATTTCCAGTTTATCTATCATTCCTTGTATAAAAGCACATACTTACCATTAATCCTGCCCTTATGCCAGAGGCGTTTGAACCAGAGTGACTCCATCTTGAGTGAGGGCTAAGAAAAATGAGGCTGGGGCTTGCTGGACTGCATTCCCAGAAAGTGGGGTATTCCTAGCCTACAGATGTTTACAGTTAAGGGAACAGATTGATAATGTTTACTAAACAGACCCAGATTTAGGAGTGTCCTGATATCCTGGTATCTTGAGAACAGAAGCATTCCTACGATAATTTCGATTCCTGCAAAATACAGTAAGAAAATTAATCCTTTATCACAAACCCTTGTAGCAGAATACATCTCCTCATAATCTTTTCTTATGCTATATATAAACGAGTATTATCCCTAGGGTGGACGCGTTCGTCCTCTGCCTTTTGGGAACACCCTAATCTGTCTGTGGAGTAGCTGTGTCTTTCTCCACGTTACTTTCCTAATAAACTTGCTTTTACTTGACTCTATGAACTCGCCCTGAATTCTTTCTGGTGTGAGATCCAAGAACCCTCTGCTGGGGTCTGGATCGGGACCCCTTTCTGGTAACACTTAGATCAAGTCAACCTTGATAAACTCGTACATACTGTAAATCCTGCCCTTAAGCAAATTCCTACACATGCCTTCTGGAGCATGTGCATTCTTTCCTTATGGTATATAGTTCCTGGGTCCGGGATGTAACAGCATGGAGATCTACCTGCCTTGTGGCCACCCAAGACGACGCTTCTGTCCATAGCTCCCCCAGTGAAACACCCCGTGATGACAAACTGGATTTGTCTGCTTCGTTCTTTGGTTTCTTGGCTCCTTCTGTACTTAGGGGCCGTTTTGCACGTAAGGTCCTATGGTGAAACAGAGGTTTAATATGAGTCACTGTTCAGTTTGGAAATATACGTTGTTGTTCCTATCGATCTCCACTTCTGCAGGGGTGTTTCCCGTTCTGGAAATCTCTCTGCTGGCCCCTGGGGCACCTCTATGAACGGTGGAATCAGAGGCTGGCACAGTGGCTCACATCTGTAATCCTAGCACTTTGGGAGGCCAAGGTGGGAGGATTGCTTGAGGCTAGGAGTTCAAGACCAGCCTGAGCAACATAGTAAGATCTCATCACAGATATATACATATATGTGTGTGTGTGTGTGTGTGTGTACATATATGTATATATGTGTGTATATATATTTTTTTTAATTAGCCAGGTGTGGTGGCAATCTCTTATAGTTTCAGGTACTTGGGAGGCTGAGGTAGGAGGATCACCAGATCCCAGGAGTTCAAGGCTGCAGTGAGTTATGAATATGCCACTGAACTCCAGCCTGAACGATAGAGTGAGGTCCTATACCTATTAAAAAATGAAAAACAAACAACAACAACAACAAAAAAAACGCCAGGCGCAGTGGCTCACATCTGTAATTGCAGCACTTTGGGAGGCCAAGGTGGGCAGATCACTTGAGGTCAGGAGTTCGAGACCAGCCTGGCCAACATGGTGAAACCCTGTCTCTACTAAAAATATAAAAAAATTAGCCAAGTGTGGTGGCTCACGCCTGTAATCCCAGCTACTTGGGAGGCTGAGGCAGGAGAATCGCTTGAACTTGGGAGGCAGAGGTTGCAGTGAGCTGAGATTGCGCCACTGCACTCCAGCCTGGGCGACAGAGTGAGACGCAGTTTCAAAAACAAAACAAACAAATAAATAAAAACAACAACAAAGTGACAGCAGGATGGTGGCATCTGTCTTGCTTACAGGCTCTCTTGAGGGTTAGATACAGTGTCTGGCATGCAATAGACACTTGTCACTGGTAAATACTCATTACTTGGCAGGGAGACTTTCAGCTCTGAGTCCAGCCTGCAAACACCCCATATTACTTTTTGGACAGAAATACAGGCACTGTGACACTAGGCTGGAGGCAAGGTATGTGGGGAGGGCTGGCCTGGGGAAATAAAGTTATTTTCAGATCCAAAAAAGCTTCCTAAAGCTGAGGCCACCTAACAGGTATCCATCAGATACTTACCTTGTGTAGGATTCTTCTGTGTATTTTGGTCCAGTGGTCAGCGAGAGGCCGGGAGCTACTGAAATACCCATCCAGGGCCCCAGGGAGGGTTAAGGACAGGGTTAAACCGGACTTCAATTCTCATCATCCTGACGCAGCAAGAAGGAAATGTCTCTTATCAGTGTGGGTGGGAGCTGTGCTTCTGCTGAAAAGAGTGGAAATTTCAGCAAAAGTTGTCCTGGAAAGAGGCCAGTCTTTGGAACAGGAAAAAAAAAAAAAAAAGAAAGAAAGAAAAGAAAAGGCCGAGCACGGTGGCTAATGCCTGTAATCTCAGAACTTTGAGAGACCAAGGTTTGCGGATCACTTGAGGTCAGGAGTCCAAGGCCAGCCTGGCCAGCGTGGCAAAACCCTTTCTTTACCAAAATTACAAAAAAATTAGCCGGGCATGGTGGCACACACCTGTGGTCCCAGCTACCTGGGAGGCTGAGGCACGAGAATCGCTTGAACCTGGGAGACGGAGGTTGCAGTGAGCCAAGGTCACACTATAGGACTCCAGCCTAGGCGACAGAGTGAGACTCAGTCTCAAAAAAAAAAAAAAGAAGCTTGGGGAAGTGGGTCTCAAATCAAAGAGAAAACAAAAGCGTTTTCTCTCCCCAGGGCTGCTAAACTTGGATTTTGAGGCACAGACAAAAGAGCTATGTTGTAGCTACTTTTCTGACAACTTGGCTATGCTAAGGTGTCTGTCTAGACACCAGTTTAGATGTTAACACCAGTCTAGGTGCTACTACAAAGGTAATTTTCAGACATGATTAACTTTTTTTATTTTTATTTCAGAGACAGAGTCTTGCTCTGTCACCCAGGCTGGAGTGCAGTGGTGCAATCATAGCTCACTACAGCCTCAACCTTCCATACTCAAGTGATCCTCCCACCTCTGCCTCCCAAGTAGCTGGGACTAGAGGCTGGCACTACCATGCCTGGTTTTAGTTTATTTTTTGTAGAGACAGGGTCTTGCTATGTTGCCCAGGTTGGTCTCAAACTCCTGGACTCAAAGCGATCCTCCTGCCTTGGCCTCCCAAAGTGCTGGGATTACAGGTATGACCCACTGTGCCTGGCTGTGATGAACATTTAAATCAGCAGACTTTGAATAAAGACGAGGACCCTCCACAAAGCAGGTGGGTCTCATCCAATCAGTTGAAGGCTTTAAGGTCAAAGAGTGAGGTTTCCTGAAGAAGAAGGAATTGGGCCTTAATTCCACTGCAACATAGAAACCCTGGCTGGGTTTCCAGCCTGCTTGGTCTGCCTGAACAATTTAGACGTGAGGCTGCAAAACCACCTCTTCCCTGGATCTCCAGCCTGCCAGCCTGCCCTACACATTTTGAACTTGCCAGCCTCCACAATTACAGAAGCCAATTCTTTTTCTTTTTCTCCCGAGACAGTCTTGCTTTTGTTGCCCAGGCTGGAGTGCAGTGGCATGATCTCAGCTCACTGAAACCTCCGCCTCCCAGGTTCAAGTGATTCTCCTGCCTCAGCCTCCCAAGTAGCTGGGATTACAGGCGCCCATCCACCACCACGCCTGGCTAATTTTTGTATTTTTAGTAGAGACAAGGTTTCACCATGTTGGGCAGCCTGGTCTTGAACTCCTGACCTCAGGTGATCCGCCTGCCTTGGCCTCCCAAAGTGCTGGGATTACAGGCGTGAGCTACCGTGCCCAGTGTAAGCCAATTTTTTTTTTTTAGACCGAGTTTCGCTCTTGTTGCCCAGGCTGGACTGCAATGGTGTGATCTTGGCTCACTGCAACCTCCGTCTCCCAGGTTCAAGCGATTCTCCTGCCTCCGCCTTCCGAGTAGCTGGGATTATAGGCACGTGCCACTACATCCGGCTAATTTTTTGTATTTTTAGTAGAGACAGGGTTTCTCCATGTTGACCAGTCTGGTCTTGAACTCCTGACCTCAGGTGATCTGCCTGCCTCGGCTCCCAAAGTGCTGGGATTACAGGCATGAGCCGCCGTGCCCAGCCTAAGCCAATTCTTTAAAATAATGAAAGGAGGCCGGGCGCGGTGGCTCAAGCCTGTAATCCCAGCACTTTGGGAGGCCGAGACGGGCAGATCACGAGGTCAGGAGATCGAGACCATCCTGGCTAACACGGTGAAACCCCGTCTCTACTAAAAAATACAAAAAACTAGCCGGGCGCGGTGGCGGGCGCCTGTAGTCCCAGCTACTCCGGAGGCTGAGGCAGGAGAATGGCGTGAACCCGGGAGGCGGAGCTTGCAGTGAGCTGAGATCCGGCCACTGCACTCCAGCCTGGGCGGCAGAGCGAGGCTCCGTCTCAAAAAAAATAAATAAATAAAAATAAAATAAATAAATAAATAAAATAATGAAAGGATTATTTTTCTCTCTCTGTATGTATATCCTATTCATTCTGTTTCTTTGAGAGCCTTGACTAATACAGTTTCACCAGAAATTGGCTCCTATTGCAATGACTGAGGCTGGGAGTTGGGGAGGAATCATATTGGAAGAGATCCTGTGGGCAGGTTGGTACCTGTGGCCTCTGACTGCAGCCCCTTCCAAGACTCAGCTGGAAGCATCTGGATCAGGGATTGGAAAACTCTAGCCTTTTCTAGATTGGAAAACTTGCAGGCCACAGTGTAGAGCCCACAGAGTTGATTGTTTTTGTATTTTTAAAGGATTGTTAAAAACAAATAGACAAGCCGGAGGCAGTGGCTCACACCTCTAATCCCAACACTCTGGGAGGCCAAGGCGGGAGGATTGCTTGAGCTCGGGAGTTCCAGACCAGTCTGGGCAATATAGCAAGACCCCATCTCTATTAAAAATCAATCACAGGTGAGTCAGGTGAGTGAGGTGGTGCAGGCACCTGTAGTCCCAGGTATTCAGGAAGCTGAGGCAGAAGGAGCACTTGAGGCCAGGAGTTTGAGACCAGTCTGGGCAACATAGCAAGACCCTGCCTCTATAAAAACTGTTTGAAATAGCCAGGTATGGTGTTACATGCCTGTAGTCCCAGCTACTTGGGAGACTGAAGCAGAAGGATCACTTGAGCCTGGGAGTTCAAAGCTATAGTGAGCTCTGATCGCACCATCACACTGCAGCCCGGACAACAGAGTGAGACTTTTTTTTTGTTCTGAGATGGAGTCTTGCTCTGTCGCCCAGGCTGGAGTGCAGTGGTGTGATCTCAGCTCACTGCAAGCTCCGCCTCCTGGGTTCATGCCATTCTTCTGCCTCAGCCTCCCGAGTAGCTGGGACTACAGGCACCCGCCACCACGCCCAGCTAATTTTTTTGTATTTTTAGTAGAGACGAGATTTCACCGTGTTAGCCAGGATGGTCTTGATCTCCTGACCTCGTGATCTGCCCACCTCGGCCTCCCAAAGTGCTGGGATTACAGGCATGAGCCACCGTGCCCGGCTACTCCATGTCTAAAACATAAAAAATCAGAACAAAACAAAAAGGTATACCCCTAGCCATCAACCACCTCCACACTTCAGCCTACTCCAAAACCCTGAAACACCCCTAACTATAAGTTGTTTGTTATCTCTTGGTATTAGCCAACCCTGGGAGGATCAGTTTCCTCGTCTAGCACCAGCAAGCCTCCAGATGTCAAAAAATAGAACCAAAATACAGACCAGGCACGGTGGCTCATGCCTATAATCCCAGCACTTTGGGAGGCCGAGGCGGGCAGATCACCTGAGGTCAGGAGTTCAAGTTCAAGGAGGTCAAGGAGTCTGGCCAACATGGTGAAACCCTGTCTCTACTAAAAATACAAAAATTAGCTGAGTTTAATGGTGCGTGCCTGTAGTCCCAGGTACAAGAGAGGCTGAGGCATGAGGATAGCTTGAACTCAGGAGGCAGAAGTTGCAGGGAGGCAAGATGGCGCCACTGCACTCCAGTCTGGGAGACACAGCAAGACTCTGTCTCAAAAACAAAACAAAACAAAAAGAATCAACATACAGAAAATAAAGACACATGCTCAATATACTGGATCATCTAGTGATTCTGGGTTTGTTTGTTTTCTGAGACAGAGTCTTGCTCTGTCACCCAGGCTGGAGTGCAGGGGCACGATTTCAGCTCACTGCAACCTCCACCTCCCAGGTTCAAGCGATTCTCCTGCCTCAGCCTCCCCAGTAACTGGGATTACAGGTACGCACCATCATGCGCAGCTAATTTTTTTTTTTTTTTTTTTTTGTATTTTTGGTAGACACAGTGTTTCACCATATTGGCCAGGCTGGTCTTGAACTCCTGACCTCAAGTGATCCACCCACCTCAGCCTCTCAAAGTGCTAGGATTACAGGCATGAGCCACTGCACCCAGCCTAGTGATTCTATGTTTAACAGGAGGAACTGCTTTTCCACGGCACCGCACCATTTTTCATCACCACCAACAATGTAATGTATCCGGAGACAGCTCCCTTGTCTGATGTTCACGGCAAGTCAATACACAGATACAACAGGTTGCAGTAGAGAAGGAGGTTTCTTCATAAGACCACCAAACGAGGAGATGGAGGAAACCTCAAATTGATCTCCCCAGGAATTTGGAGTTAGGGTTTTTCAGGGTTTTGGAGTGGGCTGAAGTGTGGAGGTGGTTGATGGGTGGAAGTGTGCTGGGTGAAGTCACGGGACAGGGAGATGAAGAAGCTGTGTTCTCACGCTTATTCTCTTCCTCTGCAGGGGTCTTCAAACTGGTTGGCATCAGCTGTTTTGCTGGAATTCAGGATCTGAAAAATATCTTAAGTAAGTCTTTTTTTTTTTTGAGACAAGAGTTTTGCTCTTGTTACCCAGGCTGGACACGATCTTAGCTCACTGCAACCTCCGCCTCCCGAGTTCAAGCGATTCTCATGCTTCAGCCTCCCCAGTAGCTGGGATTACAGGCACATACCACAATGCCCAGCTAATTTTTTTTTTTTTTTTTTTTTTTTTTTTAGTAGAGACGGGGTTTCATCACGTTGGCCAGGGTAGTCTCAAACTCCTGACCTCAGGTGATCTGCCCACCTCGGCCTCCCAAAGTGCTGGGATTACAGGCTTGAGCCACTGTGCCCGCCCAGCAATTCTTAAGCAAAAGTCTTATGATTCTTTCTTTTTTTTTGAGATAGGGTCTTGCACTGTTGCCCAGGTCAGTGTGAAGTGGTAAGATCACGGCTCACTGCAGCCTCGACCTCCTGGGCTCAAGTGATTCTCCCACCTCAGCCTTCCGAGTAGCTGAGACTACTTGTGTAGCCACCCTGCCCGGTCCCAATTTTTTTTTTTAATTTTTCTTATAGCCTCCTTATTATTTTGAAATAAATTTCAAGTGTCACAAGGCAGAAGGATCACTTGAGGTCAGGAGTTTGAGACAAGTCTGGGCAACATAGTGAGACCTCATTCCTATAAAAAAACGACCAAAATTAGCCAGGCATGGTGGTGTATGCCTGTAGTCTCAGCTACTTCTGAGGCTGAGGTGGAAGGATCACTTGAGCCCAGGTGTTGGGGACTGTAGTGAACTATAGTCATGCCATGGCACTCCAGCCTGGGTAACAGAGGAACAAATTTACCCCTATATTTCTTCCCTATGTTTTATAGTTTTAGCTCTTACATTTAGGTATTTGATCCATGTTGCGTTAAATTTTTTTTTTTTTTTTTTTTTTTTTTTTTTGAGACAGAGTCTCGCTCTGTAGCCCAGGCTGGAGTGCAGTGGCCGGATCTCAGCTCACTGCAAGCTCCGCCTCCCGGGTTTATGCCATTCTCCTGCCTCAGGCTCCCAAGTAGCTGGGACTACAGGCGCCCGCCACCTCGCCCAGCTAGTTTTTTTTGTATTTTTAGTAGAGACGGGGTTTCACCATGTTAGCCAGGATGGTCTCGATCTCCTGACCTTGTGATCCGCCCGTCTCGGCCTCCCAAAGTGCTGGGATTACAGGCTTGAGCCACCGCGCCCGGCCTTTTTTTTTTTTTTTTTTTTGAGATGGAGTCTGGCTCTGTGGCCCAAGCTAGAGTGCAGTGGCAGGATTTCAGCTCACTGCAAGCTCCGCCTCCCAGGTTCACGTCATTCTCCTGCCTCAGCTTCCCCAGTAGCTGGGACTACAGGCGCCCGCCACCATGCCTGGCTAATTTTTTGTATTTTTAGTAGAGACGGGATTTCACCGTGTTAGCCAGGATGGTCTCGATCTCCTGACCTTGTGATCCGCCCGCCTCGGCCTCCCAAAGTGCTGGGATTACAAGCGTGAGCCACCGCACCCGGCCGAGATAATTGAAGTCTCGCCATGTTGGCCAGGTTGGTCTTGAACTCTTGGCCTCAAGCAATCCTCCCACCTTGGCCTTCCAAAGTGCTAGGATTACAGGCATGAGCCAGCGCGCCTAGCCAAGTTAGTTTTTGTATATGGTATGTGGTAGCAGTTGCACTTCTTTCTTTTGCGGGTGGATATTCAATTATTCTAGCACCATCTGTTGAAAATACTTCTTTCCCCATTGAATGGCCTTGGCATTGTTGTCAAAAATCAACTGACTGTAAATGTGAGGGTTTTTTTCTAGACCGTCAATTCTATTCCATTGATCTATGTGTCCATCCGTATGCCAGGATCAAGCTGTCTTGATTATTGTAGTTTTGTATTAAGTTTTGAAATCTGGGTCCTTTGAATTTCCATATGAATTTTAGAGTCGCTTGTCAATTTCTGCAAAGAAACCAGTTGAGATTTTGCTAGGGGTTGTGTTAAATCTGTGGGTCATTTGGGGACTATTGTCAACGGTATTTCAATCTTTCAACACGGGAACGTGGGATTTTTTTTTCTGTTTCAGAAAAAAGAGAAAGAAAAGAAAAGAGAAAAGAAAAGAAAAAAGAAGAAAGAAAGAAACCTTTACATGAGTTTTAAAATCCTATTTTAAAACATAAACAAATCCATCACTGGCCTCACAGCCGCAGCCACCGCCTCCCCACCATGCAGCAAGAGGAGACCCTGGGTCCTGTTTCGCATGCTCTTGCGCACACAGATTTGCTGGTCTGCTTAACTGGTGTCCATTCTCGCATTATAGGCGTCCCCCTCCTCTGCCGCAAAGCTGCTGCTTTGAATTCCTGCCGGCGCCTCTGTCTCTTTCCTGGGCGCCTCCATGGGTGCCTCCCCGGGTGCCTCCGCTACCACCAAAACCTCCAGCCTCACGGTTTCTAGTCATGCCACCTCTGTTTACGCTCTGTGCAGGTGTCTGCTGTGTTTCGATCTGTGATGTGACAAGCTGAATGTTCACGGGGCAGCCAGCCAGAGGGGCGCAGTGGTACTGCTTCATGGCTTTCAGGGCGTGTGCCTTCCGCTCAAAGTGCATGTCTGCTGATCCTAAGGGGCGGCCAGAGCGATTATAGTGCACAGTCGTCTTCTTCAGCGTTCCGGATTCTGCAAGGAGTTCCCGAATATCGGCGTCTGACACTCCAAAATCTAGATTGGACACCAGCAGTTTCCCACCCGTCCCCACGCCGGCACCACCCGCTGGTCCGCAGCTGGCGAGGCCCAGAAGGCAGGGAGTCCCAGGACAGAAGGGGGCAGGAAGCCCTAACCACCCGGTTTTCCTGTCATGCCCCGAGACGAGGCGTCATCCTTCTCCTTGTAGAAATAACTCCTGGGCCAGGCGCTGTGGCTCACGCCTATAATCCCAGCACTTTAAGAGACCCAGGCAGGCGGATCACCTGAGGTCGAGATTTCTAGACCAGCCTGACCAACATGGCGAAACCCCGTCTCTACCAAAAATACAAAGTTTAGCCGGGCATGGTGGCTCACGCCTGTAATCCCAGCACTTTGGGAGGCCGAGGGTGGTGGATCGCCTGAGGTCAGGAGTTCGAGACCAGCCTGGCCAACATGGGGAAACCCTGTCTCTACTAAAAATACAAAAATTAACGGGGCATGGTGGCAGGTGGCTGTAATCCCAGCTACGTGGGAGGCTGAGGCAGGAGAATCGCTTGAACCCATGAGGCAGAGGTTGCCGTGAGCTGAGATCGTGCCATTGTGCTCCAGCCTGGGCAGCAAAGAGCAAAACTCTGTTTAAAAAAATAATAATAAATTAAAAAAAAAAAAAAAAGATACCTCCTGATTAGAGGCCAAGAAAGGACCAGATTTTGCTAATCCACAAAATCTGGTGGTCAAGAACTTCACTAAAAGAAGAAGTGAAAGGATTTCCTTCCTGAAGGACCCACACAGCTGGATTGCTTCCCTAAGACCAAAAAACCCTGGAGCCCTGCTTGCGGACACCAGCCCCCTCACCACACTGCCACAAGACACTGACGGCCTGAGGCTGGAGATGGACACATTCTGCCCACTTATTTGACCCCAACACTCATGGGGGCAGTTGGAATAGCCAGGAAACGTGTGCATTCGGGGTCCCAAGAGACAGATGTGTGGGCCGGGCACAGTGGCTCTCGCCTGTAATCCCAGCACTTTGGGAGGCCAAGGTAGGTGGATCACTTGAGGTCAGGAGTTCAAGACCAGCTTGGCCAACATGATGAAACCCTGTCTCTACTAAAAATACAAAAATTAGCCAGGTGTAGTGGGGCACCTACAGTCCCACTACTCGGGAGGCTGAGGCAGGAGAATCACTTGAACCCGGGAGGTGGAGGTTTCAGTGAGCCAAGATCATGACACTGCACTGTAGCCTGGGCCACAGAGTGAGACTCTGTCTCAAAAAAAAAAAAAAAAAAAAAAAAAAAAACCACAAAGAGAGAGAGAGAGAGAGAGACACAGAGAGAGAGAGAGAGAGAAAGAGAAAGAGAGAGAGAGTGCATGGCAGGAAAACCCTGTGTGGTGGAGAGCAGCTTCCGGCTGCTGGAGCCAGGGCCCAGATTCTACCGTTTGGGAGGATATGAATTTGGACAGCACTTTCTTCTTCCATGCACTGGCACTAAGGTGCTTGCTTGCAACACCTTATTTTACTATTGGGAGACTTGAAAGAGACAGAGTCACAGGAGCACTTTGTTTTTTGAGACAGGGTTTCGCTCTGTCACCCCAACTGGAGTGCAGCCACGTGATAACAGCTCACAGGCAGCCTCAATCTCTCCAGGCTCAGTTGATCCTTCCACCTCAACCTTCCAAGTAGCTGGGACTACAGGCACACGCCACCACGCCCAGCTCATTTTTGCTTTTTTTTTTTTTTTTTTTTTGTAGAGATGAGGTTTTGCCATGTTGCCCAGGTGGATCTTGAACCCCCGGGCTCAAGCCATTTGCCTGCCTTGGCCTCCCAGGATGCTGGGATTACAGGCGTGAACCACCACACCCACCCCACACAGGAGCACTTTGCAAACTGCAAAGCATTGCAGAGAAATGAACAGTGAAATACGGGTGATGCCCCAGCCACCCAACCCCACTGGAAATCAGCTTCTGTTCATTAGCTCAGCAGCTCAGGCCACAAAGGAAGTCTTTGGACAAGCTGGAAAGTCAGTCGCCCAGTGAGTTTGGAAGCCTGGGGAAGGTAGAATCCCCAGGGAGCCCCACGGGGAGGCAGGAGACACCAAGACAGACAAAGGCACTGAGAGGGGAGATAGGAAGATTCTCAACACCAACCCTTCTGCGGCATCCGGGAGCATCTCTGCCCTCACAAGGCTTTTAACCTCGCCAGGAAGGCAAGGGGCACAGGACAGACCACTTTGCTCATCCTCTTCTCCAGAATGTCTGAGAAATGCCTAGTGATTCCTGCTTCCCCTGCCCTAGTCTGTCTCCCTGCTTTCTGCCACTATGGTCCACAGCCCTAAAGAATGACTCCTCCCAAGGAATGGTCTCCTTAGGAACACAGTCCCCAGAATGTGCCAGCTCCAATTGGAGAACATCTATGTGACATGAGTTCTGACTATTTTGCATTTCTTTCTTTTCTTTTCCCTCCCTTCCTTCCTTCTTCGTTCGTTCCTTCCTTCCTTCCTTTCTTTTTTTTTTTTTTTTTTTGAGACAGGGTCTCGCTTTGTTGCCCAGGCTGGAATGCAATGGCACTATCTCAGCTCACTGTAACCTCCCTCTCCCAGCCTCCCAGGTCCAAGCAATTCTCACGCCTCAGCCTCCCAAGTAGCTGGGACTACAGGCGCACACCACCATACTTGGCTAATTTTTGTATTTTTAGTAGAGATGGGATTTTACCATGTTGGCCAGTCTGGTCTCGAACTCCTGACCTGAAGAGTTCTGCTCGCCTCAGCCTCCCAAAGTGCTGGGATTACAGGCATGAGCCACCACACACAGCCATATTTTGCAGTTCTTGAGACACGTAGGGAGATGCTGGACTGAGAGTTGATAGACCTAGATTCCTAGATCCTTCCTTCCTTCCTTCCTTCCTTCCTTCCTTCCTTCCTTCCTTCCTTCCTTCCTTCCTTCCTTCCTTCCTTCCTTCCTTCCTCTTTTTTGAGATGGAGTCTCGCTGTGTCTCCCAGGCTGGAGTGCAGTGGCGTGATCTCAGCTCACTGCAAGCTCCACCTCCCGGGTTTACGCCATTCTCCCGCCTCAGCCTCCCAAGTAGCTGAGACTACAGGCACCCGCCACCACGCCCGGCTAGTTTTTTTTTTTTTTTTGTATTTTTAGTAGAGACGGGGTTTCACCATGTTAGCCAGGATAGTCTCGATCTCCTGACCTCGTGATCCACCCGCCTCGGCCTCCCAAAGTGCTGGGATTACAGGCTTGAGCCACCTCGCCCGGCCTCTCTCTCTTTCTTTCTATACAAGGTCTTCCTCTGTCGCCCAGGCTGGAGTGCAGTGCTGCTGTCTTGTCTTACTGCAGCCTCCATCTCCTGGGCTCAAGCAATCCTCCCACCTCAGCCTCCTGAGTAGCTAGGAATACAGACACACACCACCATACCTGGCTAATATTTTGTATTTTTAGTAGAGATCAGGTTTCACCATGTTGCCTAGGCTTGTCTTGAACTCCTGAGCTCAAGCAATCTGCTCACCTTGGCCTCACAAAGTGCTGTGATTACGGGATGGAGCCACCGCTCCCAGCTGATAGACCTAGATTTTGATTCCAGTTCTGCTGCTTACTAGTTGAGAGGGGAAGTGGCTAACTCTCTCTAGGCCTTGGTTTGTCCATCAGTAAGATGGGCATAGTGATCCCCACGCCGTGTTCTGGCCGGACAGCATTATCATGTCAAGAACTTCGCTGGGCATGGTGGCTCACGCCTGTAATCCCAACACTTTGGGAAGCTAAGGAAGGAGGATCACTTGAGCCTAGAAGTTTGAGGCCAGTCTGGGCAACATAGTCAGACCCCATCTCTACAAAAAAATTAAAAAATTAGTTGGGTGTGGTGGTGTGTGCCTGTAATCCCAGCTACTTTGGAGGCTGAGGTGGGAGGATGGCTTGAGCTGGGGAGGTCAAAGCTGCAGTAAGCTATGATTGTGTCACCCTACTCCAGCCTGGGTGACAGAGTGAGACCCTGTCTCAAAATAAAGAAGACCCAGATCTTCAGGAAAGAAGAAAGGACATGACAAACAGTAAACATGAGCAAATATGAAGGCAATCTTTTCACGCTTAATTTGTTTAAAATATATATGACAATTTAAGTCAAAAGTAAAAACGTTTGCCGGGTGCGGTGGCTCACGCCTATAATCTCAGCACTGTGGGAGGCCAAGGCGGGAAGATCACATGAGGTCAGGAGTTTGAGACTAACTTGGCCAACATGGTGAAACCCCATGTCTACTAAAAATACAAAAATTAGCCGAGCATGGTGGTACATGCCTATAATCCCAGCCCATGTGATCCTTTATGGGAGGGAGAGAGCATAAGGAAGTCTGCACTTGGATTCCTCCAGATTCCTATGACTTTTTTTTTTTTTTTGAGACACAGTTTTGCTCTTGTTGCCTAGGCTAGAGTGCAATGGCACAATCTCGGCTCACTGCAACCCCCGCCTGGCAGGTTGAAGCGATTCTCCTGCCTCAGCCTCCCGAGTAGCTGGGATTACAGGCGTGCACCACCACGCCAGGCTAATTTTTGTATTTTTAGTAGAGACGGGGTTTCACCATATTGTCCAAGCTGGTCTCAAACTCCTGACCTCAGGTGATCCACCCGCCTCAGCCTCCCACAGTGCTGGGATTACAGGTGTGAGCCATCGCGCCTGGCCACTATGACTTTTTCCTTTATGATCCAGCTGAGGTAGGACGTGGGACTCAACTCCAGAGGGAGGGAATCCAACTTTGGACCAGATTGAGGACTAGCTAAAACAGAAAAGAGGCAAAAGCACCTCTGCATGAGGCAGAGGGAAAGAGGACTTCTTGCTCAAGAGTTTGAGACCAGCCTAGGCAATATGATGAAACCCTGTCTCTACTAAAAATGCAAAAATTAGCCAGGCATGGTGGAGTACCCCTGCAGTCCCAGAAAAAGAAAACGAAAAAGAAAAAAGGATTAACCACCAATTCTTCACCAACTCTTCCAAAACATAGAAGAGGAGAGAATATTTTCCACCTCATTCTATGAGGACAGTATTACCCTGATACCAAAAGCAGACAAAGATATCACAAGAAAAGAAAAATACATACCAATATCTCTTATAAAATAACTAGGAATAAATTTAACCAAGGAGGTGAAAGAATTATATACTGAAAACTACAAAACATTGTTGAAAGAAGTTAAGGAAGACCCAAATAAAGTTTTTAAAATCTCACATTCAGATTTTTCAGCTGTGGACCTCTCAAGAACTCCAAAATATGGCTGTGTGTGGTGACTCACGCCTGTAATCCAAGCACTTTGGGAGGCCAAGGTGAGCGGATCACTTGAGGTCAGGAGTTCGAGACCAGACTGGCCAACATGATGAAACCCCATCTCTACTAAAAATACAAAAATTAGCCAGGTATGGTGGTGTGTGCCTGTAGTCCCAGCTAATCAGGAGGCTGAGACATGAGAATTGCCTGGACCTGGGAGGCTGGGAGGGGGAGGATGCGGTGAGCTGAGATGCACTCCAGCCTGGACAACGGAGGGAGACCCTGTCTCCAATAACAACAACAAAAAATAATTGCAAAATACTCAGAACCTCTCGTGTCACATAGATGTTCTCCAATTGGAGCTGGCACATTCTGGGGACTGTGTTCCTAAGGAGACCATTCCCTGGGAGGAGTCATTCTTTAGGGCTGTGGACCATAGTGGCAGAAAGCAGGGAGAGAGACTAGGGCAGGGGAAGCAGGAATCACTAGGCATTTCTCAGACATTCTGGAGAAGAGGATGAGCAAAGTGGTCTGTCCTGTGCCCCTTGCCTTCCTGGCGAGGTTAAAAGCCTTGTGAGGGCAGAGATGCTCCCGGATGCCGCAGAAGGGTTGGTGTTGAGAATCTTCCTATCTCCCCTCTCAGTGCCTTTGTCTGTCTTGGTGTCTCCTGCCTCCCCGTGGGGCTCCCTGGGGATTCTACCTTCCCCAGGCTTCCAAACTCACTGGGCGACTGACTTTCCAGCTTGTCCAAAGACTTCCTTTGTGGCCTGAGCTGCTGAGCTAATGAACAGAAGCTGATTTCCAGTGGGGTTGGGTGGCTGGGGCATCACCCGTATTTCACTGTTCATTTCTCTGCAATGCTTTGCAGTTTGCAAAGTGCTCCTGTGTGGGGTGGGTGTGGTGGTTCACGCCTGTAATCCCAGCATCCTGGGAGGCCAAGGCAGGCAAATGGCTTGAGCCCGGGGGTTCAAGATCCACCTGGGCAACTTGGCAAAACCTCATCTCTTTAAAAAAAAAAAAAAAGCAAAAATGAGCTGGGCATGGTGGCGTGTACCTGTATTCCCAGTTACTTGGAAGGTTGAGGTAGAAGGATCAATTGAGCCCAGAGAGACTGAGGCTGCCAGTGAGCTGTTATTATGTGGCAGAGCAAAACCCTATCTCAAAAAACAAAGTACTCCTGTGACTCTGTCTCATTCAAGTCTCCCAATAGTAAAATAAGGTGTCGCAAGCAAGCACCATTAGTGCCAGTGCATGGAGGAAGAAAGTGCTGTCTAAATTCATATCCTCCTAAAGGGTAGAGTCAGGGCCCTGGCTCCAGCAGCCGGCAGCTCTCCACTGCACAGGGCTTTCCTGTTTTCTGCCAGATGCTCTCTCTCTCTCTTCTCTCTCTTTTTTTTTTTTTTTTTTTTGGAGACAGAGTCTCACTCTGTTGCCCAGGCTGCAGTGCAGTGGCATGAGCTTGGCTCACTGCAACCTCTGCCTCCTGGGTTCAAGCGATTCTTGTGCCTCAGCCTCCTGAGTATCTGGGACTACAGGCGCACCACCATGCCTGGCTAATTTTTGTATTTTTAGTAGAGGCGGGGTTTCATCATGTTGGCCAGGCTGGTCTTGAACTCCTGACCTCAAGTGATGCACCCGCCTTGGCCTCCCAAAGTGCTGGGATTACAGGTGAGAGCCACCGTGCCCGGCCCACACACTGTCTCTTGGGATCCCGGATGCACACGTTTCCTGGCTATTCCAACTGACCCCATGAGTGTTGGGGTCAAATAAGTAGGCAGAGTGTGTCCATCTCCAGCCTCAGACCGTCAGTGTCCTGCGGCAGTGTGGTGAGGGGGTTGGGTCTCTGCAAGCAGGGCTCCAGGGTTTTTTGGTTTTAGGGAAGCAATCCAGCTGTGTGGGTCCTTCAGGAAGGAAATCCTTTCACTTCTTCTTTTTTTTTTTTTTTTTTTTTGAGACAGAGTCTCGCTCTGCTTCCCAGGCTGGAGTGCAGTGGCCGGATCTCAGCTCACTGCAAGCTCCGCCTCCCAGGTTCATGCCATTCTCCTGCCTCTGCCTCCCGAGTAGCTGGGACTACAGGTGCCTGCCACGTCGCCCGGCTAGTTTTTTGTATTTTTTAGTAGAGACTGGGCTTCACCGTGTTAGCCAGAATGGTCTCGATCTCCTGACTTCGTGATCCGCCCGTCTCAGCCTCCCAAAGTGCTGGGATTATAGGCTTGAGCCACCGCGCCTAGCCCCACTTCTTCTTTTAGTGAAGTTCTTGACCATCATATTTTGTGGATTAGCAGAATCTGGTCCCTTCTTGGCCTCCAGTCAGGAGGTATTTCTACCTACAAGGAGAGGCATGCCACCTAGTCTCAGGGATTGACAGGAACACTGGACGGTTAGGGCTTCCGGCCCCCTTCTGTCCTGGAATTCCCTGCCTTCTGGGCTTCCCCAGCTGTGGATCCTCAGCAAGAATCTTGTGCATATGCTTGTAGCTCTTCCTTTCTCTTGCATACATCTGTTTTCAGTGAGCCTCAGGTTAGTCAAGATCCTCCAACCTCCTTCTCAACACCGTTCTTTTTCTTTTTTCTATTTTTCTTTTCTTTTTTTTTGAGACGGAGTCTTGCTCTGTTGCCCAGGCTGGAGTGCACTGGTGTGATCTCAGCTCACTGCAACCTCTGCCTCCTGGGTTCCAGCGATTCTCCTGCCTCAGGCCCCCGAGTAACTAGGATTACAGGTACCCACCAACATGCCCAGCTAATTTTTGTAATTTTTAATAGAGATGGGGTTTCACCATGTTTGCCAGGCTGGTTTAAAACTCCTGACCTCAGGTGATCCACCCGCCTCAGCCTCCCAAAGTGCTGGGATTATAGGAGTGAGCCACCGTGCCTGGCCTCAATGTTATTCTCTTCTCTCCATGTGTCTTTCAGGACTTACAGAGCAGGAGCTCCCTAAGACAATGTCCTGGGCCCCACCTGGCGGTATATCATATCATAGCCGGCTCACACCAACCTGGGAGAGTGGATTGTCAGCATCTCTTCCCAACTCCACTTTCAGGGACATCGTTTGGGTAGCTTGAATTCAGCCATGGTGGGAGGGTTTACACCATGGCAATTGGCAAACGCTGCCAATCACACTTGTCCCCACAGAGCCAGTTTGTTAAATATTTGCCAGTGTAACCCTGGCTTCACCTTACCTTGGTCAACCAGACCTGCCCAGGTGTTGGCTAATAATCCTTGGTGTTGGTATCAGCCTCTCCCATGTGGCATTCCTGTGTCCCCCTCCCCACCAGGTCAGCCTGGCCTTGGGGGACTGAGCCAGCCAGAAGGTGGCAATTGAGGTCAGACCAGCATCCCTGAATTGGGAAGGATAAGAGGATATGGATGGAGGATGGATAGCTTCTGTGACAGACATCACATGTGCGCGCGCGCGCACACACACACACACACCTGGTTTACTTTATGTTTTCATTATTTTTAAAAAATTGAGACAGGGTCTCACTCTATTGCTCAGGCTGGAGCATAGTGGTGCAAACATGGCTCACTGCAGCCTCAATCTCCTGGGCTCAAACAATCTTCCCGCCTCAGCCTCCCAAGTAGCTGGGACCACAGGCACGTGCCACCATGCCCTGCCAATTTTTTTTTCTTGCTCTGTTGCCCAGGCTGGAGTGCAATGGCGAGATCTCGACTCACTGCAACCTCCACCTCCCAGGTTCAAGCGATTCCCCTGCCTCAGCCTCCCAAGAAGCTAGGATTATAGGTGTGTGCCACCATGCCCGGCTAATTTTTTTTCGTATTTTTAGTAGAGATGGGGTTTCGCCATGTTGGCCAGGCTGGTCTTGAACTCCTGACCTCAGGTGATCCACCTGCTTCGGCCTCCCAAAGTGCTGGGGTTACAGGCATGAGCCACTGTGCCCGGCCCCAGCCAAATTTTTAATTTTTGGTAGAGATGGCATTTCACTATGTTGCCCAGGCTGGTCTCAAACTCCTGAGCTCAAGCGATTTCCCACCTCAGCCTCCCAAAGTGCTGGGATTATAGCTGCGAGCCACCAGAACTGGCCTGGTTTCTTTTAATACTGGTGGGTTTATTTTAATGGGTATAGGGGAAAACATAGCTAATGCACTAAATCTGTGACTTTTTTTTTTTTTTTTTTTTTTTTGAGATGACATCTCCCTCTGTTGCCCAGGCTGGAGTGCAATGGCACAGTCTCGGCTCACTGCAACCTCCGCTTCCTTGGTTCAAGCAATTCCCCTGCCTCAGCCCCCAAGTAGCTGGGACTACAGGCGCCTACCACCATGCCTGGCTAATTTTTGTATTTTTAGTAGAGAGGGGGGTTCACCATGTTGGCCAGGCTGGTCTGGAACTCCTGACCTCAGGTGATCCACCCATCTTGGCCTCCCAAAGTGCTGGTATTACAGGTGTGAGCCACCACGCCTGGCCCTAAATCTGTGATTTTGTGGCTATTTTTGGATGAAACCATTAAGTGTACCATAGATCGGGTAGCGAGAAGAAATTATTAAAAAAAAAAAAATGAAGGTTATGAGTGAATGGATGAAGTTTGGCTGTTGGCGATGGAGCACTGGTGAAGAATTTTAGGTGGGGGTGACCAGGCTGGTGTGCGTTTTAGGAGGGGCTTTTGTTTTGCAGCTGTGCACGGAACAGAGTGGAGAGATGTGAGTTGGGAGGCAGCGGAACGGGCCAAAAAGGAACAGGTGGATCTGGGAGGTGTTAAATAGGTAGAATCAACAAAATGAGAGGCCTGATTAGGTGTGTGTGTCGGGGAGGAGGCGGGGGGCGGTGGGAGGGAATTGTGGGGGAAGCGATGGTGCCTTCCCTGGAGAATTTTTAAGGAATGATACCACCAGTTGCATTTGGAGCAGGAATGTGAGATATCACATGATAGATATTCCTGCCGCTTGTCCCCAGCCACCCAACCTCACCTCTTCCTTTTTTTATTTTTTGTTTTTATTTTTTGAGACAGAGTCTTGCTCTGTCACCCAGGCTAGAGTGCAGTGGCACGATCTCGGCTCACTATAACCTCTGGCTCCTGGGTTCAAGCGGTTCTCCTGCCTCAGCCTCCCCAGTAGCTGGGATTACAGGTGTATGCCACCACGCCTGGCTAATTTTTGTATTTTTAGTAGAGACAGGGTTTCACCATGTTGGCCAGGATGGTCTCGAACTCCTGACCTCAAGTGATCTGCCCACTTTGGCTTCCCAAAGTGCTGGGATTACAGGTATGAGCCATCATGTCTGGCCTGATCATGGACTCTTATTGGCCGCGTTGCCTTCCTCTTGTCAGAGCAATTAGACAGGACAAAGAAAGAAAAGGCATCCAAATCAGAAAGGAAGAAGTTAAGGCCGGGCGCGGTGACTCACGCCTGAAATCCCAGTCACCATGCCCGACCCACCTCTTCCTTTTGCCTTCCAGAAACTCAGCCACATCCCACTGTTCACCTGGCTCTCCTGCCCCTGGTCTTCCCTTGGCCTGGAATGCCCTGCTTCCTTTTCCACCTGGGAACTCCCACCTGTCCTGTTCTGAAGCTTCCCAGATTCCCTGTGCAGAGCCCTTTCAACCTGGTAGTTACCTGGCAATAGCAACGAATACCCCTTACTAACTAGTCCTTATCAATATTTACTGTAGGCTGGGAGCTGTGCCTGCACCATGAGGGACAGTCATTCAGTCACTCCTTGTGATACCTAGAGGAGGGACAAGGACTTGTCTCCACTTCCCAATGACAAAGCCAAGGCTGGGGTAGAGCCAGGATCAGAATCCAGGACTAATTGCCTCCCAAATGTATGTTCTCAATGAGTCTGATTCCTAAATCTTATGCTGTATTGTAATTATTATTGTTACTACTCTGAGACAGGGTCTCACTCTGTCTCCCAGGTTGGAGTGCAGTGGCATGATCATAGCTCACTGCAGCCTCGACTTCTGGGGCTTGAGTGATCCTCTCACCTCAGCCTCCTGAGTAGCTGGGACTACAGATGTGTGCCACTGCACCTAGTTAATTTTTTTTGTTGTTGTTTGAGATGGAGTCTCTATCTTTTTCTTTTTTTTTTTTTTTTTGAGACGGAGTCTCGCTCTGTCGCCCAGGCTGGGGTGCAGTGGCGTGATCTCAGCTTACTGCAAGCTCCGCCTCCCGGGTTCATGCCATTCTCCTGCCTCAGCGTCCCGAGTAGCTGGCACTACAGGCACCTGCCACAACACCCGGCTAATTTTTTGTATTTTTAGTAGACACGGGTTTCACCGTGTTAGCCAGGATCGTCTCAATGTCCTGACCTCGTGATCCTCCCGCCTTGGCCTCCCAAAGTGCTGGGATTACAGGTGTGAACCACTGCCCCCAGCCAAGATGGAGTCTCTTTCTGTCACTCAGGTTGGAGCGCAGTGGTGCAATCCTGGCTCACTGCAACCTCTGCCTCCCGGGTTCAAGCAATTCTGCTTCAGCCTCCTGAGTAGCTGGGATTACAGGTGCCCACCACCATGCCCAGCTAATTTTTATATTTTTAGTAGAGACGGGGATTCGCCATGTTGGCCAGGCTGGTCTCAAACTCCGGTTCACACCTGTAATCTCAGCACTTTGGGAGGCCAAGGTGGGAGGATCACTTGGGGTCAGCAGTGTACCTGGCTAATTTTAAACATTTATTTTTTGTAGAGACGGGGTCTTACCATGTTGCTCAGGCTAGCCTTGAACTTCTGGGCTCAAGTAACCCTCCCAAAGTGCTGAGATTACAGGCATCAACCACTATACTCAGGCTCTAATTATTTCCGTGTTGGTTTTTCCAGTGGACTCTGAGCTCTTATAACATGAAGTCTGAAATACATCCTTCACTGGATCCCAGAATGCCTCGGCTGAATAGGGCTCCCTCATCTGAGACTTGAATTTCCTACATGGAGATCTGTCATGGGGTGCTTGCATACCTGCCTTGGTGGGGCTCTTGCTGTCATCCGAGGTGGTCAGATATGTCTCTGGACAGCTTGATCTGCTTCCTTCTCCTTGGGCCTGACACTGAGACATACAAAAAGATCCTCTCGAGCTGGGCACGGTGGCTCACACCTTTAATCCCAGCACTTTGGGAGGCTGAGGCCTGAGGTGGATCGCCTGAGGTTGGGAGTTTTGAGACCACTCTGGCCCACACGGTGAAACCCCATCTCTATTAAATATGCAAAAACTTAGCCGGGCATGGTGGTGGGCACCTGTAATCCCAGCTACTCAGGAGGCTGAAGCAGGAAAATCGTGTGAACCTGGGAGGCGGAGGTTGCAGTGAGCTGAGGTTGCACCACTGCACTCCAGCCTGGGCAACAGAGCGAGACTCTGTGTCCCTTCCCCCCACTCCACCTCCCCCCAAAAAAGATTCTCTTGACTTCTTTGATCTGCAGCATCCCCGTTTACCATCTGATTAGCAGTGCCCTCGGCTTCAGCTGCTATCTGTGCCTCCTGTTCCCGTCCCTGTTGAACTGTTGAAAGCCCTCCCATCCGGAGATCAAAGGGCAAGGCACTCCACAGCTGCCACCTGTTTTCCTCCCCAGCCCCATCTGGGACCACACCCTTTCCAGGGCAGAAGTCTGCATGGACAGAAGTCTGTCTGACAATGGGCTCACTGTGCTCTTCTGACGGGGACCGCCACCCACGCTACACCTGGGCCCCCATCAGGGTCTGCCTGTTGCCACAAATCCAACCTCTCAGAAGTCCTTGTGAACCTTGAACTCCTGAATTTCCCAGCCAAGCCAGGTGAGAGGCACGGGAGGCACCCTTCCCTCCCCAGACACCCCTCCTCTCGTCCCGTTCTTCCTGCCACCCCAGATCGAGTGAGTCAGAGGAAATGATTTCTGCTCTGCACTTGGCACCAAGTTGTCACCCTGTCACCTCTGGGTAAGTGGCTCCCCTGTGTCCAGTATTCTGGGACTGTGTGTGTGTGTTTGGTAATGAGGAAGCAGGATACCCCAGGGAGCAGTGACACCACCAGTCTGCACACCTGAATCCAGCCCCCTGCACTCCCCACCCCAGTGCCCATTCATCCTGGCACCCCACTGCCCTCTCCCCCCTGCATCACACCCCAGATGTCCACCTGCTTCCTTTAGGAGGCTGGGACAAGAATGCAAGAAGGAAGTGAAGGAGGCTGGGCAAAGATGGTGGCCGTGAGAGTCTAAAGGAAGGGGTGGATTGGAGAGCGGCTCAGAAAGTGAACTCGGCGTGGTGGCATTGGTGCCACTCAGCAGAGCATGCTGCCTGGCACCATGACAAGGGCATAGGTTTCTTCCCAGGAAGATGTAGGGCCAGTTCTGCTCCATCGTGGCTTAGGAGTCTTGAGCAAGTCATTTAACTCTCTAAACCTCAGTTTTCTTTTTTTTTTCTTTTTGGAGATTGAGTCTTGCTCTGTCGCCCAGGCTGGGGTGCAGTGGCACAATCTCGGCTCACTGCAACCTCTGCCTACGGGTTCAGGCAATTCTCATGCCTCAGCCTCCAGAGTAGCTGGGATTACAGGCACCCGCCACCATGCCTGGCTAAGTTTTGTATTTTTAGTAGAGATGGGATTCACCGTGTTGGCCAGGCTGGTCTTGAACTCCTGACCTCTGGTGATCTACTGCCTCAGCTGCCCAAAGTGCTAGGATCACAGGCGTGAGTCACCATGCCCAGCCTGAACCTCAGTTTCCTTACTGGTGACATGGGGACAATAAGAGGATAAGATGAGTTCAGAGGAGCCATGTGGGGCTTTAGGGGAACAGCTGAAGGGATACTGGTCTAGTGGCATTTGATGGAGTCCCTCACTGAGGCTTGAGGCCTATTCCCTCCACCATTCTGGGAGGTGCACCGTCACACCCATCTTTCAGTAAATGAATTAAGCTTCACAGAGGCTAAACACCTTGCTTGGGGCCACCAAGTGAGCATATGGTTGGGACAAGGCTGAAACCCAGGAGTGTCTACCTCTAGGGTCATGCCATCCCCATGGTACTACACTGGGTCTTGAGCTGGGTGGGGCAGTTGAGGCTGTCTAATCTCCCTGGGCTTCCAGTTCCCAGCCACAAAGTGTGGGGACAGGTGAGACTCTAAAGGGTCTTCTTGTTCTGATTTTTTTTTTTTTTTGAGATGGAGTCTCGCTCTGTTGTCCAGGCTGGAGTGCAATGGTGCAATCTTGTCTCACCGCAACCGCTGCCTCCTGGTTTTAAGCAATTCACCTGCCTCAGCCTCCAGAGTAGCTGGAATTACAGGCATGCACCACCATACCTGGCTAATTTTGTATTTTTAGTAGAGACGGGGTTTCTCCATGTTGATTAGGCTAGTCTCGAACTCCTGACCTCAGGTGATCTGCCCGCCTCAGCCTCCCAAAGTGCTGGGATTACAGGCTTGAGCCCCTCCCTTGTTCTGATAATGTATTGGACATCAAGACCTCTCCCTACCTGCCCTGCCTGCCTCGATTATCTACTAGAACCCCTGGTACTCCAAGCCCCACAGCCCCTGTGGACTGTTTTTATCCATGAATGGTCCCCCTAACACATGCACTCAAGTTTGAAACCTAAGTGTTATCCTGGACAGTCCTTCCTTTTCCTCAACCAGTATGGCATCAGAGCTCAGCAAATGCAATCCTGAGTGATCCTCAAATCCATCCCCTTCTTTCCATCCTAACTGCCTCCACCTCTCCATCCTAGATTTCCTACCACAGCCTTCCCAACAGTTCTGCCACATGACTTACTGCAGCCAGAGCGATTTCTTTAAGGCTCCAACCTGACCAACTCACCCCTCTGCCTTGACTTCATCTGTGTGGCCTCCAGGGCTTGAAATACCCTTCTGTGCCCAGTTTCCTCCCTGCCAAGCCCCACTCCCCTTGGTCAGCCTAACTCAGCACAAGGGGCATCTCCTCCACGAGGTTTTCTCTGACTTCTGCTCTCCATTGTGGCCTCGGTAGACGTCCATCTGGACACTTATCACCTGTGTCATAATTGCCTCTGTCTCTCAGGGCTAGTATGAGAGTTCTCCAAGGCAACACCTGTATATAGTTTTTCTTGGTATGCGTGGGATGGGGCATGTGGTATATAGCAGGGTTCGATGAGGTATGTATGTATGTATGTATGTATGGATGGATGGATGGATGGATGAGTGGATGGATAGATGGGTGGGTGGGTGGGGGTGGATGGATGGATGGATGGATGGATGGATGGATGGATGGATGGAAGGGTGAATGGATGGATGGATAGGTGAATGGATGGATGGATGGGTGGATGGATGGATGGATGGATGGATTAATGAATGGATGGATGGATAGATGAGTGGATGGATGGGTGGATGGATGGGTGGATGGACTGATGGGTGGAGATGTGGATGCATGGGTGGGTAGGTGGATGGGTGGATAGGTAGATGGATGATGGCAGGATGAATGGGTGGATGGATGAATAAGTGGTTGGATAAATGGATGGATGGATGATGGATAGATGGGTGAATGGATGGGTGGATGAGTGGGTGGATGGGCGGGTGGGTGGATGGATGGATGGATGGATGGATGAGTGAGCAGATGAATTAATGGGTAGGTGGATGGATGGATACCTGAAAAGCCTCCCTTGGGGCTGAATTCCTGTAGCTTAAGTCTCTGGTTCCTGCTAGATGGTGAAGACCTGCATGTGCACTGCCGGGCGCAGTAGCTTACGCCTGTAATCCCAGCGTTTGGGAGGCCAAGGCAGGCAGATCACCCGAGGTCAGAAGTTCGAGACCAGTCTAGCCAACATAGTGAAACCCCGTCTCCACTAAAAGCACAAAAAAATTAGCTGGCGTGGTGGCATGCACCTGTAATCCCAGCTACTTGGGAGGCAGAGGCAGAGGAATTGCCTGAACCAGGGAGGTGGAGGTTGCAGTGAGCCGAGATTGTGCCATTGCACTATTGCCTGGATGACAGAGCAAGATTCCATCTGAAAAAAAAAGAAGAAGAAGGAAGAAGAAGGAAGAAGAAGAAGAAGAAGAAGAAGAAGAAGAAGAAGAAGAAGAAGAAGAAGAAGAAGAAGAGGAAGAGGAGGAGGAGGAGGAGGAGGAGGAGGAGGAGGAGGAGGAAGAAGAAGAAGAAGAAGAAATAGTTGTTGTTTACTAAAAGCCCTTACATCCGTAACTTTCTAGGATTCTAGAATCACATGAGACCATGGGTAAAAGGTGGCCTCATCCTCCCCACCCCCAACATTTCATAGATGAGGAAATCAAAGCTTGGGAGGAGTGAACAAGTTGCCCAAGCTCATACAGCCAATGTTTAGCAGATCGGGGACTAAAATATGTCACTACACCATAGCCTATGGTTTGACCTAAAATTCAGTTTCAGACCTTAATAAGAGGACACAGGATTTTTTTTTCTTTCTGTCTTTCTCTCTCTCTGTGTGTGTGTGTGGTCTACTTTTACCCTAATTAGGGCCATCAGATCCAGTGCCCCCCCGCCCCCATTCTCAGGTATTTACAGTTATTTATTGTCAGAGATGAGAGACCCCTTCTTTTATTTATTTATTGAGAGATGGGGTCATGTTATGTTACCCAGGCTAGTCTTGAACTCCTGGGTTCAAATGATCCTCTTGCTTCAGTCTCCCAAATAGCTGGGACTACAGGCATGCACCACAGTACCTGGCTAATTTTTTGTTTATTTTTTGTAGAGTCGAGGTTTCACTATGTTGCCCAGGCTGGTCTTAAACACCTGAACTCAAGCAATCCACCTGCCTCAGCCTCCCAAAGTGCTGGGATTACAGATGTGAGCCACATCGCCCAGCCTACTAATACATATATATATCTTATATATTTATTTTATATATGTATAATATGCATTATATATTATATAATATTCTATATTTATATAGAATATTTATATAGAATATTCTATATTTATATAGAATATTATATATTATATATTTATATATAATATTATATATATAATATATATTATATATATATATATTTTTTTTTTGGAGACGGAATTTCGCTCTTGTTGCCCAGTCTGGAGTGCAATGGCGCGATCTCCACTTACCACAACCTCCGCCTCCCGGGTTCAAGCAATTCTTGTGCCTCAGCCTCCCGAGTAGCTAGGATTGTAGGCATGCGCCACCATGCCCGGCTAGTTTTGTATTAGTAGAGATGGGGTTTCTCCATGTTGGTCAGGCTGATCCCGAACTCCTGACCTCAGGTGATCCACCCGCCTTGGCCTCCCAAAGTGCTGGGTTTACAGGCATGAGCCACCATGCCCAGCCCTCATATTTTTTACCTTAGGGAAATCTTGTATTACTGTAATATATATAACTTTATATATACATATAAAGTTCCTTAAAGTCCCTTATTAAAGGGGGTGACCATAACAAAACATTTCAATAAAATGAGAAATGTTCCTTCTTGCATCACCGCTGGTGGTCCTACACTTGGGGAGAGGCCACTGTGGCCAACACCCTACTTCTCAGATGGAGAAACTGAGGCCAAGAGAGGGACAGGGTCTGCGCTGGAGCCATCAGGGGTTCTAAGAGCCTCACACTGCTGTGGGTCACTTCCCACCCACCCTCCACGCTCCTCCACACATACTCTTTCTGCCCCTGCCAGGTTCCCACTTCTACTGTTTCCATCTTCCTCTTTCTAATTTTTGTTTTTTAAGAGTCTGGGTCTTACCATGTTGCCCAGGCTGGACTTGAACTCCTGAGCTCAAGCAATCTTCCCACCCAAAGTGCTGGGATTACAGGTGTGAGCCATTGCACCTGGCTTTCTCTTTCTCTTTTTACCTATCCTCTTCCTTTCCTTTTTTTTTTTTTTTTTTTGAGATAGAGTCTGGCTCTATCACCCAGGCTAGAGTGCAGTGGCGCGATCTCGGCTCACTGCAACCTCTGCCTCCCGGGTTCAAGCGATTCTCCTGCTTCAGCCTCCCAAGTAGCCGGGACTACAGGTGCGCGCCACCACGCCCAGCTAATTTTTGTATTTTTAGTAGAGATGGGGTTTCACCATGTTGTCCAGGCTGGTCTCGAACTCCTGGCCTCAGGTGATCCTCCTGCCTTGGTCTCCCAAAGTGCTGGGATCACAGACCTGAGCCACTGCACTTGGCTTTCTAGTTCTCTTTTTACCTATCCACTCCCTTTCTAGTCGGCTTTCCTAAGACCTCCTCTTCCCTCTCTTTATGTCTCTGGCTGCTGGATTCCACCACCTCAAATGGGAAGGATGCAGTTTCCCGTTTCGGGAGCTAAGTGGCCCTGTGATGGTGTCTGCTCACGTATCCTTGTAAGGTATCAGCTCTTCCCTCGTAAAACAGGGTTGGTAATCCCTGCCTTAACAATTTTCCTGTATAAAGATTGGGTGTTTCGGTTGGGCGAGGTGGCTCATGCCGGTCATCCCAGCACTTTGGGAGGCTGAGGCGGGTGGATCACTTGAGGTTAGGAATTTGAGACTAGCTCAGCCAACATGATGAAACCCCGCTTCCACTAAAAACATAAAAATTAGCCAGGTGTGGTGGTGGGCACCTGTAATCCCAGCTACTCGGGAGGCTGATGCAGGAGAATCACTTGAACCTGTGGGGAGGAGGTTGTAGTGAGCCAAGATCATGCCACTGCACTCCAGCCTGGGTGACAAAGAGAGACTGTGTCTCAAAACAAAAGCAACAACAACAACAACAACAACAAAATACTGGGTGTTTTGTCCCGGTGTGGTGGCTCATGCCTGTAATCCCAGCGCTTTGGGAGGCCAAGGCGGATGAAACACTTGAGGTCCGGAGTTTGAGATCAGCCTGGCCAACATGGTGAAATTCCATCTCTACTAAAAATACAAAAATTAGCCGGGCATGGTGGCAGGCGCCTATAATCCCAGCTACTCAGAAGACTGAGGCACGAGAATTGCTTGAACCCAGGAGGCCGAGGCTGCAGTGAGCCGAGATCAGGCCATTCCACTGCAGCCTGGGTGACAAAGCGGAAAAAAAAAAAAAAAAGATTGGGTATTTTGTGTTTTTTAAGGCCTTGGAAAAGCCCTTAAAGGGTATTACTAATCTGGACTCAAGCACCCCACCCCACACAGTCCCACCCAATGACCTTCTGCTCGCCCACTCTTGTTGCAACATGGGGATAGTGGGCATCCCCGCCCTGTTTACCCCATACTCACTCTTCTCCTGAGTGCTGCCTCTGCCTGGCCATCCTTTCTCCCTCACTTCCTCCCCTCCACACACCACACTCCCAGCACCCACTGAATGAGAAAATTCAGGCAGTCACCCGGCATCCCCTCTGAATCACTGGGGAGCAAAAATTAGAAGAGCTGTCATAAGACGTCATGATGAGCTGGGCACAATGGCTCATGCCTGTAATCCCAGCGCTTTGGGAGGTCAAGGTGGGAGGATTGCTTGAATCCAGGAGTTGGAGACCAGCCTGGGCAACATAGGGGTACCCCGTCTCTACCAAAAATTTAAAAACTTAGCTGGGTGTGGTGGCCTGCACCTGTAGTCCCAGCTACTCAGGAGGCTGAGGCAGGAGGATTGCTTGAGCCCAGGAGTTGGAAGCTGCAATGAGCTATGATCACGCCACTGCACTCCAGCCTGGACAACAGAGTGTGACCTTGTCTCAAAAGAATTTTTTTTTTTTTTTTTTTTTTTTTGCCAGGCACAGTGGCTCACGCCTGTAATCCCAGAACTTTGGGAGGCTGAGGTGGGTGGATTACCTGAGGTCAGGAGTTCGAGACCAGCCTGACCAACATGGTGAAACCCCGTCTCTACTAAAAACACAACAATTCGCAAGACATGATGGTGGGTGCCTGTAATCTCAGCTACTGGGGTGGCTGAGGCGGGAGAATCACTTGAACCTCGGAGGTGGAGGTTGCAGTGAGCCAAGATCGCGCCACTGCACTCCAGCCTGGGCAACAGAGATAGACTTCGTATAAAAAAAAATAATAAAAATAAATACATAAATAAATACATTTTTAAAGACAAAAGCCTCTGCATGTATAAAGGGCCTTCCCACGACTTTTCTCACTTAACCCTCTCTAATTGCTCTGCCAGCAGAGGATAATTATTGTCAGCTGATGGGAAGGTAAAGGCAGATAGGGACAGGTGCCAGGCTAATGAAGCCCTGAGTTGGGCTCTCGGCACTTTTCACTCTGTAAGCACAGGCAGTGAGATCAGGTGCTGCCGGGCTCCCTGACTTCAGTCTTGCCTCCATCAGGGGACCCGCCTGCTGACTTTCCCTGTGTGTACGCTGACCCCAGTTGTGCTCTGTGAGCAAAACCCACAGAGGAGTCTCAGGTCCAGAGGAAACTGTCTCAGAGTTGATCCATCATCTATCCATTCTGCAAACGCTGGCCATGGCACAGGTGATTTGCTTGGCACTTGGCGGGTATAGAAATTGATCTCAAGGTGTTCAGGTCAAGCATGAGACTGAGACACAGACACCCAGCTGGCCACCAAGTGATGAGTACCACTGTGCTCCCACTATGCCACTGTGTGGGTCCTGCATTGGTGTGTGCCCTGGAATCCCAGAGCGGGAAGTTGGAGAAGGGGAATGGAGAGAACCGTAGGGAGGGTTTGGGTATAGGAGTGTGGGAGACCGCACAAATGTTTCTTACGATTAGGAATAATTGAATCCTGTCAGTAACAAGATGAACCTCTGATCAATTAAGCAGCTGACCAGTCGTTACCTCCTCCTCCTTGCTCTTGTTACCCAATAAATATAAAGGGCTGTAGAGGCTCAGGGGCTGCTTTTGCTCAGTAGCATCAGGGAGCTCTCTTCTCCCCTTGCTGCCTTTCCTTAAAACAGTTTCTTTTGTTTTTTTGTTATCATTTCTACATTGGTCCCTTTGTTCAGTCTTGTAATGACGGTTTCAAGCAGTAACAGTAGTAACTGCTGGAGAAAGGGTCTCAAGTAGTAACCGTGGCAGTCAGCCACATGGGAGTAGTGGGTGAAGGGAGTCTCTGAGCATGAGGTCCTGACCTGGGATCCTGGAATGCGGGGGTGGAGTGAGATGGGAGCCATGTCCCACTCTGTCTCACAAAGTTGCCTCAGTCCCTTACAACTGAACTGGACGTTATGACTTACAGGCTTCCGCATAGTTGCCGGTGCCGTCCGTCCTCCAACCTCAGTGCAGCTGTCAGCTATGAGTCCCTCCTGGACTTTCCTCCTGGCACAATTGGCCAGTTTTCCTGTGGTTTTGTTTGTTTTCTTTTTCTTTCTTTTTTTTTTTTGTAAAGATGGGGTTTTGCTATGTTGAGCAGGCTGGTCTTGAACTCCTGGGCTCAAATAATCCTCCCACCTTAGCCTCCCAAAGTGCTGGAATGACAGACGTGAGCCACCTCCTCACCCAGCCTTGTTCTTTTTTAAGAGACAGGGTTATGCTGTCACCCAGGCTGGAGTTCAGTGGTGCTCTCCCAGCTCACTGTAGCCTCAAACTCCTAGGCTCAAGCGATCCTCCTGCCTCAGCCTCCCCAGTAGCTAGGACTACAGGCACACACCACCATGCCTGGCTAATTTTTCTATTTCTTTTGGAGACAGGGTCTTGCTATGTTGCCCCGGCTGGTCCCAAACTCCTGGCCTCAATCAATCCTCCTGCCTCAGCCTCCTAAAGTACTGGGATTACAGGCATGAGCCACGGCTCCTGGCCCCTTGTTTCTCCTATGTTTCCCTTCCTCCCACCTACCCCCACACACCTTGTTCTGGGTCCAGGTCCCCAAAGCAGACCCTGAGACGGGGATTCATGGGCTTGTGGTTTATTAAGAGATACTTCCACGAGAGACCATCAGGGGACTGGGAATCTGGTCAGGGGGAAGGGGCCAAGCAAAGTCCTGCTGCACAGAGGGTTACAGATTTGACCCAGCTGGAAACTCAGGAAACAGGGTTGGTCATGCTGGACCTGGAGTCAGCATCCCTCTGGCAGGCACTGGCCACCCCAGAGGATGTGCTTTTCTAGGCACTTCCTACTTCCCTAGAGCCTTGGTGACTAAGTGGCTCCGGCAACTTGAAGGTGCAGGTGATGGCTGTTGGGACTTCAAGGCCACCAAGAGCTGATGGAAAGCGGCCCTGAGAGCATCTGTTTTGCTCTGTCAGGACCTGTCATGGATGGATGGATGGATGGATGGATTGATTGATTGATTGATTGTAAGACAGGGTGTTGCTCTGTTGCCCAGCCTGGAGAGGCCGTGGTGTGATCACAGCTCACTTCAGCCTTGAACTCCTGGGTTCAATTCATCCTTCTAAGGGAGGAGACCACCCCTCATATCGTCTTATGCCCAATTTCTGCCTCCAATGAAAGAAGAAGTAAAAACTAAAAGGGAGAAATGAAATCCACAGGCAGCCAGCCTGGCGCGGCACCCTGGGCTGGTAGTTAAAGATAGACCCCTGACCTCATCGGTTGTGTTATCTATAGATTACAGACTTTGTATAGAAGTGCACTGTGAAAATCTCTATCTTGTTTTGTTCCGATCTAATTACCGGCGCATGCAGCCCCCAGTCACATACCCCCTGCTTGCTCAATCAGTCACATACCCCCTGCTTGCTCAATCAATCGCGACCCTCTCACGTGCACCCCCTTAGAGTTGTGAGCCCTTTTTTTTTTTTTTTTTTTTTTTTTTTTTGAGACGGAGTCTCGCTCTGCTGCCCAGGCTGGAGTGCAGTGGCCGGATCTCAGCTCACTGCAAGCTCCGCCTCCCGGGTTTACGCCATTCTCCTGCCTCAGCCTCCCCAGTAGCTGGGACTACAGGCGCCCGCCACGTCGCCAGGCTAGTTTTTTGTATTTTTTTAGTAGAGACGGGGTTTCACTGTGTTAGCCAGGATGGTCTCGATCTCTCGACCTCGTGATCCGCCCGTCTTGGCCTCCCAAAGTGCTGGGATTACAGGCTTGAGCCACCGCGCCCGGCCGAGTTGTGAGCCCTTAAAAGGGACAGGAATTGCTCACTCGGGGGGCTCAGCACTTGAGACAGGAGTCTTGCCGATGCCCCTGGCCGAATAAACCCCTTCCTTCTTTAACTCGGTGTCAGAAGTTTTGTCTGCAGCTCGTCCTGCTACACACTTCCACCTCAGCCTCCCCAAGAGTGAGACTACAAGTCTGCACCACCACGCCTGGCTAATTTTTTTATTTTTTGTAGAGACAGAGTCTTGCTATGTTGCCCAGGCTGGTCTCAAACTCCTGGCCTCAAATGATGCTCCCACTTGAACCTTCCAAAGTGCAGGGATTATAAGCATGAGACACCGAGCCCAGCTGACCTCTCATTGACTGTTACACACCCTTGATCACAAATCTGTCTCCCCATTAGAATCCTCCCAGTGCCTGGCACAGAGCACATGCCTAACAAAAATCGGGTGAATGAATGAAAGCATGAATGAATGGAAGGGAGAAGATAGGGATGACTCTGCCCATTTTCAGCTGAACTAACTGAGGCTCAGGGAGGTGAGTGATTTATCCAGGATCCCACAGGGTGTAGCCAACACAGGTAGGGTCCCATGGGCCTTCTGACAATGCATCCAACACCTTTGAACTTGGCCGAGGTGGAGTGATGCCCCCTCCCCCAGCTCTTTCGTTCGGAGCCCAAAATAACCCTTGACTCAGCTGGGCAACAACGGGGCAACAACTTCCTCTTTCCAGACCACAGGCCTCAGGATTTTCAAGGAAGCGTGGAGGAGGCTTGGGGGCGTGTTTCCTTCTAGTTGCCCCATAAAAGGCAGAGGGAGGGAGTTTGGGGTGCTCTGCAAGGACCCAAGCTTTTTATCCCCAGGTCCTTTCCTCCTGCACGTTGGCTTTGAGCCCCGAGCTGGTGCTTCTGCTCTCTAGGACATGGCAGGCCCAATGACCATCGTAACCAGCCTTCTGTTCCTTGGTGTCTGTGCCCACCACATTATCCCTACGGGTAAGACCTCGGGCAGGATGCAGTTCCAAGGGCATGGCTGGGATGGCACAGTGGAGGGTGCAGGACTGACCAGCCTGGGGCTGGAGGAAAGCGCTGGGGAAAGGGCAGCCCAGTGAATGGACTGGTGGTGTTTGGTGCAGGGTTCAAGCTCCAGCTCTGAGGCCCAGAGCCGAGGGGAGGCTGGGAAAAGACGTGGCTTCTCTCTCTCTCCTCGTCTAGGCTCTGTGGTCATCCCCTCTTCCTGCTGCATGTCATTTCTTTCCAAGAGAATTCCTGAGAACCGAGTGGTCAGCTACCAGTTGTCCAACAGGAGCACGTGCCTCAGTATGGGAGTGATGTGGGTATCCTTCATGGGCATGTGGCAGGAGAGGGGCTGGGGCAGGTACAACTCCAGTGTCCCTGAGAAGCAAGGTCAGCCGGCCCTGGCTCTGTGCATCCCTGGGGAAGTCACCTCCCCTCTCTGGTCCTCAACTTCCTTGCCCATAAAACTAGAAGGAGGATATATTTATTTTTAAATTTCTTTTATTTCTTTTTTTTTGGGGGGGGGGAGATAGGGTCTTCCTCTGTCACCCAAGCTGAAGTACAGCCGCATGATCATAGCTCATTGCACTGCAGCCTCAACCTCCTGGGCTCAAGTGATCCTCCCATCTCAGCCTCCCAAAGTGCTGGGATTACAGCCATGAACCACCACACCCAGCCAGAAGGATTTTTTTTTTTTTTTTTTTTTGAGACGGAGTCTCACTCTTACCCAGGCTGGAGTGCAGTGTGCGATCTTGGCTCACTGCAACCTCCACCTCCCAGGTTCAAGCAATTCTCATGCCTCAGCCTCCCGAGTAGCTGGGATTACAGGTGCGCACTGCCACGCCTGGCTAAGTTTTGTATTTTTAGTAGAGACAGGGTTTCACCATGTTGACCAGGCTGGTCTCGAACTTCTGACCTCAAGTGATCTGCCCATCTCGACCTTCCAAAGTGTTGGGATTACAGGCGTGAGCCACCAGGAGAAGGATTTAGATTCAATATCTACTGAGCACCAAATATACAATGAGGCACCATTCGGGGGCACAGGACAATGTCTTCTCTAATTCTCTCAACAATTCTATGGGGTAGGGATGGTTGTTCCCATTTACAGAGGACAACTGAGGCTCAGGAAGGTGACTTGCTCAAGGTCACATGGGTCGACATGTGTCTGTCCTCCAAATAGCTTCATAGGTAGTAACTGTGAACTCATTTTGTAAACAGAGGCATGAAGTAGAAATACAATGATAAGGCCAGGTGCAGTGGCTCACGTCTGTAATCTCAGTGCTTTGGGAGGCTGACCTAGGAGGGTTGCTTAAGGCCAGGAGTTTAAGACCAGCCTAGGCAATATAATGAGACTCCGTTTCTGCAAAAAAAAAAAAAAAAAAAAAAAAAAAGCTGGGCATGGTGGCATGTTCCTGTAGTCCCAGCTACTCAGGAGACTAAGGTGGGAGGACCGCTTGAGCCTGGGAAGTTGAGGCTGCAGTGAGCTGTGATCGCCACTGCATTGCAGCCTGGACGACAGAGTGAGACCGTGTCAAAAAATGAAGATGGCATCATCTCAGCAACTTGCGAGGAGGCCTTACTGTCTCTGGGCGTCCACATCCTCCCCACCATGAAGTTGAGTGGCCCAAGGTCCCTGTCGACCTCAGTTAATCCCCTGTCCCTTTCTTCCACAGCTTCACCACCAAGAAGGGCCAGCAGTTCTGTGGCGACCCCAAGCAGGCGTGGGTCCAGAGGTACATGAAGAACCTGGATGCCAAGCGGAAGAAGGCTTCCCCTAGGGCCAGGGCAGTGGGTGTCAAGGGCCCCGTCCAGAGATATCCTGGCAACCAAACCACCCACTAATCACCGCCCAGCCCTCCAGCCCTGAGTCTGGGCCTGGGCTGCTTGGCGGGCTGCTCGGGGTCTGGGGAAGCCATAGTGATGGGGGGAAGAGCTAATTTCCCTGTTTCTTAGCAACACTCTCCAGGGATGTGTCTCTTCTATGAAAAACTCCAGGGAGCAGGTGATGTGGTCCCCGGGAGCTGAGCAATGGCTCCAAGCATCCAAAGCCCCTTGCCTTTCTGGAGCTGGGTGAGAAGATCCCAGAAGGAGAGCAGTGGCAACTCTTTGCCCTTCTTCTCCTGACCTGGTTCTGATGCTTTTTTTTTTTTTTTTCCCCGAGATGGAGTCTTGCTCTGTCACCCAGGCTGGAGTGCAGTGGCACAATCTCGGCTCACTGCAACCTCCGCCTCCCAGGTTCAAGTGATTCTCGTGCCTCAGCCTCCCAAGTACCTGGGACTACAGGTGTGCGCAACCACGCCCAACTAATTTTTGTATTTTTAGTAGAGATGAGGTTTCACCATGTTGGCCAGGCTGGTCTCAAACTCCTGGCCTCAAGTGATCCACCTGCCTCAGCCTCCCAAAATGCTGGGATTACAGGTGTGAGCCACCGCACCCAGCCTACTCAAACTTTTATGTTGAAAAAAAAAAATAAGTAAAGCATAGTGTTTTTTTTTTTTGTTTGTTTGTTTGTTTGTTTGTTTGTTTTTGAGACGGAGTCTCGCTTTGTCGCCCAGGCTGGAGTGCAGTGGCCGGATCTCAGCTCACTGCAAGCTCCACCTCCCGGGTTTATGCCATTCTCCTGCCTCAGCCTCCCGAGTAGCTGGGACTACAGGCACCCGCCACCTCACCCAGCTAGTTTTTTGTATTTTTTAGTAGAGACGGGGTTTCACCGTGTTAGCCAGGATGGTCTCGATCTCCTGACCTCGCAATCCACCCGTCTCGGCCTCCCAAAGTGCTGAGATTATGGGCTTGAGCCACCGCCCCCGGCCAGTTTTTTGTTTTTTGTTTTTTAAAAAGAAATGAACTTGAAGGACCAGGGTGAAGGGCCAGTCTGGGTAGTTTAATCTTTTGGTGAAGATATGACTTTAAGGAGATTCCCTGCTTTGCGACAGTTTGCTCCATGCTGTCTTGGGGCCAAGGGCCTGTTCTGCCTTTAAATCTGGGCTCACCCAACATTTTGGTGAAGGGAAGATGGGGTGGGGGGATAAGGGGGAGAAAAGACCCTAGCTTTTTTTTTTTTTTCTATGCATGAGATACTGTGTGGGTTTATCAAGAGTGTAGACAAAGTTGCTGTTCTCAAATAATAGTCCAAATAAAATGAGACTTTTTTCTTCGAAGGTTGTTGTGTCTTGCGTGTTCTGTTTTTTTTCTTTTGTTTTTGTGATGGAGTCTCACTCTTGCCGCCCCAGGCTGGAGTGCAATGGTGCGATCTCAGCTCACTGCAACCTCCACCTCCCAGGTTCAAGCAATTCTTCTGCCTCAGCCTCCTGAGTAGCTGGGGCTACAGGTGTCTGCCACCACGCCCAGCTAAGTTTTTGTATTTTTGGTGGAGACAGAGTTTCACCATGTTGTCAGGCTGGTCTCGAATTCCTGACCTCAGGTGATCCACCTGCCTCAGCCTCCCAAAGTGCTGGGATTACAGGTGTGAGTCACTGCGCCCAGCATTGTATATTTTTGACTCTCCTGGAGTGGGTAGGGTTGGGCTGTGACCAACGGTGTATGTGCCCAGAAAGCATCCCAGGCTGCCTCTCCAAGACTGGAGGGGAAGAAGACAGCCGGAGCCCAAGGCATCTGGGAGTGACCTTGGCCTGCCGCTGGGAGTCCTGTTATTGACTTTGAAAATACACATGCACAGCTAGGTTCAATTAAATAATTTAAAAAATTTTTGAGACAGGGTCTCACTCTGTTGCCCAGACTGGAGTGCAGTGGTGCAATCATAGCTCATTGTAGCCACGAAATTCTGGACTCAGGCAATCCTCCCACCTCAGCTTCTCTAAGCAGCTGGGACTACAGGTGTGTACCACCACACCTGGCTAATCTTTTAATTTTCTTTATGTTGCCCAGGCTGGCCTAGAACTCCTGGCCTCAAGCAGTTCTTCCACCTTGGCCTCCCAAAACACTGAGATTAAAGGTGTAAGCCATTGCACTTGGCCCCAAACTAATTTTTTTTTTTTTTTAATGGAGTTTCACTGTTATTGCCCAGGCTGGAGTACATGGCGTGATCTTGGCTCACTGCAACTTCCACCTCCCAGATTCAAGCGATTCTATTGCCTTGGCCTCCCAGGTAGCTGGGATTACAGGCACCTGCCACCATGCCCAGGTCAGGCTGGGTATTAGGAGGCTAAAAAATGATACACAATGATGTTTTGCTTCAAAGAATTAGAATTATAACATGAACACACTCACAAATCAAGAATACTGTGGGTTCAATGCCAATTCTGCTTTACAAGTTGCATAACCTTGAAAGAGAAAAACTCTTTTTCTATGCCCACAACAGTTTTGACACCAAATATGTAAGTTTTCCACACGCTGCAGCTTTCCAATTCTCTGGCTGGGTGCAGTGGCTCATGCCTGTAATCTCAGCACTTTAGGAGGCCAAGGCGGGAGGATCTTGTGAGCCCAGCAGCTCAAGACCAGACTGGGTAATATAGAGAGATCCTTTCTTTACCCTCCGAAAAAAAATTATTTTTATTTATTTTTCAGACGGAGTCTTGCTCTGTCTCCTAGGCTGGAGTGCAGTGGTACCATTTCAGCTCACTGCAACCTCCCACCTCCCAGGTTCAAGTGAGTCTCCTGTCTCAGCTGAGTAGCAGGAACAACAGGCATGTGCCACCACGTCCAGCTAATTTGTGTATTTTTAGTAGAGACGGGGTTTTACCATGTTGGCCAGGCTGGTCTCGAACTCCTGACCTCAAGTGATCCGCCCATCTCGGCCTCTCAAAGTGCTGGGATTATAGGTGTGAGCCACTGTGCCTGGCCTACAAACAATTTAAAAAGTAGCTGGGTGTGGTGGTGCAAGCCTGTAGTCCCAGCTACTTTGGAGGCTGAGATGAGAGGATTGCTTGAGCCCAGGAGGTTAAGGCCGCAGTGAGCCATGATCACGCCCCTGCATTCCAGCCTGGGCAACAGACTAAGACTTTGTCTCAAAACAAACAAATAAAAACCAAAAAAAAAAAAAAAAAAAAACGGTGCATGATCAGTGGGGCATGGTGGCTCATGCCTGTAATCCTGGCACTTTGGGAGGCTGAGGCAGGCAGATTGCTTGAGCCTGGGAGTTTGAGACCAGCCTGTGAAACAAGGCAAAGCCTCGTCTCCACAAAAATAAAAATAAAATAAAAAATTAAAATACAAAGTGCATGATTTAGTAGGGGACAATCAGAGCACAAACCACTGGAAAGTGGCATGAGACCCTGTCATGCAGAAAACTCGCGATTGTCTAGAAGAACATTCTCCCAAGCTGGGAAAGAGCCGAGACCAGAGAACTCAGACAAGTCCAGCATGGCGAGTAGGTGAGTGTATGAGGATTTACATACAAGGACTCCTAGCTAGCAGCAGGACAACTTCAGAGACCCGCCCTGCTACCTGTCTCTATGCTGCTTTGAAGCTAATTTTCTGGCTCTTTGCCTATTGTATGCAATGAGACTATTTGCCTTGGCTATGTTCCTGGATCCGCTCTGGGACGTTTGGGTTCTCCGCAACACCTGCCCCTTGGCTCGGCACCATGGCCTGGGAGGTGAGGTTTAAGCAGCAGACATACAAGGGGTCCCGATCCAGACCCCAAGAGAGGGTTCTTGGATCTCACACAAGAAGGAATTCAGGGCGAGTCCATAGAGTAAAGTGAAAGCAAGTTTATTAAGACAGCAGAGGAATAAAAGAATAGCTACGCCATAGACAGAGCAGCACTGAGGGACACTGGCTGCCCGTTTTTTATGGTTATTTATTGATGATATGCTAAGCAAGGGGTGGACTATTCACGCCTACCCTTTTTAGACCATATAGGGTAACTTCCTGATGTTGCCGTGGCATTTGTAAACTGTCATGGCACTGGTGGGAGTGTAGCAGTGAGGACGACCAGAGGTCACACTCATTGCCACCTTGGTTGTGGTTGATTTTGGCCAGCTTCTTTACCGCAACCTGTTTTATCAGCAAGGTCTTTTATGACCTGTATCTTGTGCCGACCTCCTGTCTCATCCTGTGATTTAGAGTGCCTTAACCATCTGGGAATGCACACAGTAGGTCTCAGCCTCATTTTACCTAGGCCGTATTTAAGATGGAGTTGCTCTGGTTCACACGCTTCTGACATATATACCTTTTTTTTTTTTTTTTTTTTTTTTTGAGATGGAGTCTTGCTCTGTTGCCCAGACTGGAGTGCAGTGGGGCAATCTCAGCTCACTGCAGCCTCCGCCTCCCAGGTTCAAGCTATTCTCTGCCTTACCCTCCTGAGTAGCTGGGATTACAGGTGTGTGCCACCACACCCAGCTAATTTTTGTATTTTTAGTAGAGATAGGATTTCACTATATTGGCCAGGCTGGTCTCAAACTCCTAGCCTCAAATGATCCATCCCCCTCGGCCTCCCAAAGTGCTGGGATTACAGGCATGAGCCAGCATGTGTTGCCAACATATACCCTTAAGTAACCTGGTGGGGATCCATCAACCTACAGATCCATCCCCCTCGGAAGTACACACCCACTCCATCAGTATTTGCCAGCTGTATGTGAGGGGTGGGCTTTCAGCAAGTGGGAGCAGAGTAAGTTCCATGGTTCAAAAAAAGCCCCAAGGCACAGAGAGCCACATACTGGCAGCCAGGAGTCCGCAGAGCACCACAGAGGCCTAGTAGTAGGCATTGCATATGCAGTAGCTACTAAAGTTATTGTAAGTCGAATGCAAAGCAGAATAAGTAGCAATGCAAAACAATACACAGCAGGGAACATTCTGATGGGAAGAAGGAGCCTGCAGAACCAACTTTGCAGAGTTGGTACCTGAATGGTGACTGGGATTCCACCCGGAGAGAGAGCATGTTCCTAAGGAGGGAGGAGAGCCAGAGCATTCAGGGATGAGACTGAAATACAGACAGTGTCCCAACTGCATGAGACCACAGGACTCTCACCACAGCCTCTGCAGCATTCATCCTGGAGAGTCTATGCTTGGTCCATAGTGTAACCACCCAATGCATTTATTTTGCCCAATGCCCAGGTAAAGCCAATTTATCAAGACAGGGGAATTGCAACAGAGAAGTTTAATTCATGCAGAGCTGGCTGTACAGGAGATCGGAGTGCTATTATTACTCAGCCTCCCCAAAAGTTCAGAGACTAGGGTTTTTCAAGGATAGTTTGATAGGCAGGGGGCTAGGGAATGGGAGCTGCTGATTGGTTGGGGATGCAATCATAGGGGTGTGGAAAATGGTCCTTTTACATTGAGTCCACTTCTGGGTAGAGCCACAGAGGAGTCACTGGTCTGGGTGGAATCATCCAACAGTCAGAAATGCAAAAGTCTGAAAATACATCTTTTTTTTTTTTTTTGAGATGTGTCTTGCTCTGTCCCCCAGGCTGGAGTGCAGTGGCGTGATCTCGGCTCACTGAAAGCTCCGCCTCCTGGGTTCATGCCATTCTCCTGCCTCAGCCTCCCGAGTAGCTGGGAATACAGGTGCCCGCCACCACACCCAGCTAATTTTTTGTATTTTTTAGTAGAGACGGGTTTTGACCGTGTTAGCCAGGATGGTCTCTATCTCCTTACCTCATGATCCACCTGCTTTGGCCTCCCAAAGTGCTGGAATTACAGTTGTGAGCCACTGTGCCCAGTCCAAAAACACATCTTAAAAGGCCTATCATAGGCCAGGGGCAGTGGCTCTCGCCTATAATGCCAGCACTTTGGGAGGCTGAGGCAGACAGATCACTTGAGGTCAGGAGTTCAAGACCAGCCTGGCCAACAAAGTGAAACTCAGTCTCTACTAAAAACACAAACATTAGCCAGGCATGGTGGCATGCAGCTGTAATCCCAGCTACTCAGGAGGCTGAGACATAAGAATTGCTTGAACCCAGGAGGCAGAGTTTGCAGTGAGTTGAGATCGCGCCACTGCACTCTAGCCTAGGTAACAGAGCAAGACTCCGTCTCAAAAAAAAAAAAAATGTCTATCACAGGTTCTGCAATAGTGATGTTATCTACATGAGTAATTGGAGAAGTTACAGATCTTGTGACTTCTGGAACAATGACTGGTAACTTACCCAAATCTTAGCAGAATTCAGGCCCCTCTCATCCTCCTAACCTTGTGATCCTTCTTGCATTTTACAAAGGTGGTTTAATTTAGGGGAAGGGCTATTATCATTTAAACTATAAACTAAATTTCACCCAAAGTTAGCTTGGTCCAAGCTCAGGAATGACCAAGGGCAGTTTAGAGATTAAAGGCAAGATGGGGGTTAGTTGTGTCAGCTCTCTTTCATTGTCATCGTTTTCTCACTATTATGGTTTTTGCAAAGATGGTTTCAGTAGCTGCCAGCTTCCCTATTCTCCCCACTTTTCCAACTCAGAACCAACCACAGAAAGCCAATGATGCAGACACGCATTGCTCAAGCATTATATGAGAAATGTGTTATTAGATGATTTCATCATTGTGCAAACATCAAGTGGACTTACACAAACATAGATGGGCTAACCTCCTACACACCTAGGTTAGATGGTCTAGCCTATTGCTTCTGAACCCACCTTTGCAAAAATTAAAACTGAGGAAATTATGACCATGAGAGAAATTTGACATGGCTGACTCCATCTTGCTTCTAGCCTCACAGGTTGGCTGTCTTTGCTCATTCCTGGGCATGGGCCAAGCTAACTTTGAGAGAAATTTAGTTTATAGTTTAAACGGTAATAGCCCTTCCCCAAAACTAAACTGTTCTCGTAAAACCAATGAAAGGTCATCAAGTTAGGGGTGGACACGGTGGCTCATGCCTGTAATCCCAGCACTTTGGGAGGCCGAGGTGGGCGGATCACCTGAGGTCAGGAGTTCAAGACCAGCCTGACCAACAGGGTGAAACCCCATCTCTTCCAAAAATACAAAAAAATTAGCCAGGCGTGGTGCTGTGTGCCTGTAATCCCGGCTACTCGGGAGGCTGAGGCAGGAGAATCACTTGAACCCAGGAGGCGGAGGTTGCAGTGAGCTGAGATCATGCTACTGCACTCCAGCGTAGGTGACAGAGTGAGACCCTGTCTCAAAAAACAAAAAACAAAACAAACAAACAAACAAAAAACCCTCCAATCCCTGAATTCTCAGGGAGACTGATTTGAGTAATAATAAAACTCTGGTCTCCTTTATAGCCAGCTCTGCATGAATTAAGCTCTCTCTATTGCAGTTCCCCTGTCTTGATAACTTGGCTCTGTCTAGGCAGCAGGCAAGGATAACCTATTAGACGGCTACACTCCTAGGCTGCAAACCTGCACAACCCTGTGACTGTACTGAACACTGGAGGCAACTGCAACCCAATGATAAGTATTCGTGTATCTGAACATGTAGCAGGATGAGCCGCGGACAAAACTCCTCAGACACCGGCTTAAAGAAGGAAGAGGTTTTTTATTCGGCCGGGAGCATCGGCAGACTCGCGTCTTAAGAGCCGAACTCCCCGTAAAAGAAATACTTGGCCTTTTTTTGTTGTTTTTTTTTTTTTGAGACAGAGTCTTGCTCCGTCACCCAGGCTGGAGTGCAGTGGCAGGATCTCAGCTCACTGCAAGCTCCACCTCCCGGGTTCACGCCATTCTCCTGCCTCAGCCTCCCCAGTAGCTGAGACTACAGGCGCCCGCCACCTTGCCCAGCTAGTTTTTTTGTATTTTTTTAGTAGAGACGGGGTTTCACCATGTTAGCCAGGATGGTCTCAATCTCCTGACCTCGTCATCTGCCCGTCTCGGCCTCCCAAAGTGCTGGGATTACAGGTTTGAGCCACAGCGCCCTGCCGAAATACTTGGCCTTTTTAAAGGCTTACAACTTTAAGAGGTCCATGTGAAAGGGTCGTGATAAATCGAGCAAGCGTGGGAAACGTGACTGGGGGCTACATGCATCAGCTAACAGAACAAAAAGTTTTACAATGCTTTTTTTCATACTGTGTCTGGAATTTACAGATAACACAAGTAGTTTAGGTCAGGGGTTGATGTTATTATTACTACTTTTTTTTTTTTTTTTTTGAGACGGAGTCTCCCTGTGTCTCCCAGACTGCAGTGCAGTGGCACGATCTCGGCTCACTGCGAGCTCCGCCTCCCGGGTTCACGCCATTCTCCTGCCTCAGCCTCCCGGTACCTGGGACTTCAGGCGCCAGCCACCATGCCCGGCTAATTTTTTGTATTTTTAGTAGAGACGGGGTTTCACCTTGTTAGCCAGGATAGTCTCCATCTCCTGACCTCGTGATCCGCCCGCCTTGGCCTCCCAAAGTGCTGGGATTACAGGCGTGAGCCACCGCGCCCGGCCTTATTACTACTTTTTTTTAACTCCTAGGGCTGGGTGGTGGTGCCAAGGTTGTCTGGCTATTTATCTTACTTTTGTTTGTTTCTCTCTTTCCTCCTGTCTTGTGAACTAGGCAAGGTGGGGGGGAGAGGGCAGCAGGAGTAGTAGTGGTCTCCTTCCTTAAACATATTAAACATACAAAAGGTAGAGTAAAAATTTAGTATTATATCTTATGGGGTGGGGCCATCGTTGTGTATGTGGTCCATCAGGCTGGGTGCAGTGACTCATGCCTGCAATCCCAGCATTTTGGGAGGCCAAGGTGGGTGGATCACTAGGTCAGGAGTTTGAGACCAGCCTGGCCAACATGGTGAAACCTCATCTCAACTAAAAATACAAAAATTAGCCAGGCGTGGTGGCGCACACCTGTAATCCCAGCTACTCGGGAGGGTGAGGCAGGAGAATCGCTTGAACCGGGAGACAGAGGTTGCACTGAGCTGAGATCGCACCACTGCACTCCAGCCTGTGTGACAGAGCGAGACTCTGTCTCAAAAATAAGGAAATCAACAAAACAAAGCAGCTCTGTGCCTTCCCTTTTTCCTACTGCAAAGTGTTCCCCCTCCCCTGCCTGCCTCTGAGTCTCTTCAAGGGATGGAGGCTGACCCCCTTGCTGTAACAAGCTCGGAATGAGTAGTGTGTTAGTTTTCATTTGGGTGGTCTTCATTTATTTCCCCAGAGGTTGTACCGTATGGGGGCTATACTCCAGCCAGGAGCCATGAGAGGATTGAAGCAGGCGGGGCAGAAGAAGAGGGTAGCAGGCATCTGGGAGTGTGGGGAAGCTGGCACTCTGTTGCACTACCAGCTAGAACATCTACCGGACCAGCCTCTTTGGAGGACGATCTGGTAGCATCTGCTAAAATGCTTAACACACATATCTGTTGACTCAGCAACTCCACTTCCTGAAGGGAACCCTATGCAAATGCAAAGAGGTGCCTGGGCAGGGAGGTTTATTGCAGTAATATCGGTAGTTGTGGAAAACTGGCAACAAGTTCATTTGCCCATTCATAGATGACTCGATAAAGATCTATTTTTTTGGGGGCGGGGGACAGAGTCTTGCTCTGTTACCCAGGCTGGAGTGCAGTGGCGCGATCTTGGCTCACTGCAACCTCCGCTTCCCCCATTCAAGTAATTCTCCCGCCTCAGCCCCTCCCCGAGTAGCTGGAATCACAGGCACCCGCCACCACACCTGGCTAATTTTTGTATTTTGTAGAGACAGGGTTTCACCATGTCGGCCAGGCTGGTCTTGAACTCCTGACCTCGTGATCCGCCTGCCTCGGCCTCCCAAAGTGCTGGGATTACAGGTGTGAGCCACCATGCCTGGCCAAAGATCTATTTTTAAAAGAAAACAATCAAAATGCACAAGAGTATGTACTGTATGATACTATTTGTGCAACAAAAAACATACACATATGATTAGTAATTTGCTGGACATACAAACTATCAAAGAACGGGGTCCCGATCCAGACCTCAGGAGACAGTTCTTGGACCTAGTGCAAGAAAGAATTCTGGACAAATAGAGTAAAGTGAAAGCAAGTTTATTAAGGAAGTAAAGTTATACAGAATGGCTACTCCATAGGCACAGCAGTGGCATGGGGTGCTTGAATAAGCATCTTTACAGTTAGTTTTGATTCTGTGCTAAAGAACGGATGGGTTATTCATGAGTTTTCAGGGTAACTAAGGATTCCTCTGCCTTTTTAGACCATATAGCATAACTTCTTGACATTGCCATGGCATCTATAAACTGTTAAGGCAGTGGTGGCTGTGTCTTTTAGCATGCTAATATATTATAATTAGAGTATAATGAGCAGGGAGGAGGATCAGAGGTGACTTTCATTGCGTCTTGGTTTTGGTGGGTTTTGGCTGGCTTCTTTACTGCAATCTGTTTTTTTGTGGTTTTTTTTTTTTGAGACGGAATCTCACTCTGTCGCCCAGGCTGGAGTGCAGTGGCATGATCTGGGCTCACTGCAACCTCTGCCTCCTGGGTTCAAGCTATTCTCGTGCCTCAGCCTTCCAAGTAGCTGGGACTACAGGCGCCCGCCACCACACCTAGCTAATTTTTTTTTTATTTTTAGTAGAGACAAGGTTTCACCATGTTGGCCTGGCTAGTCTTGAACTCCTGACCTCAGGTGATCCACCCATCTCAGCCTCCCAAAGTGCTGGGATTACAGGTGTGAGCCACCATGCCCAGCCTTGACCAGCTTCTTTACTGCAACCTGTTTTATCAGCGAGGTCTTTATGACCTGTATCTTGTGCTGACCTCCTGTCTCATCCTGTGACTTAGAATGCCTAACCTGGAAATGCAGCCCAGTAGGTCTCAGCCTCATTTTACCCAGCCCCTATTCAAGATGGAGTCACTCTGGTTCGCACGCTTCTGACAGGATGGCAATTCAGGACTAGGATTTGGGATAGAGAAGATATACTTTTATTAGTACATTTCTATGGTGTTTGAACTATTTACTATGTGCATTAATCTCTTTTATGATAAAAACTCATGTAGGGAAGCTGATGAGGTGATGCCATATCTCTTTTTCTTGGGCTGCCCCAGTCGGTGTGCTCCTGATGTTTTCCCATCATCAATAGTATCTCTATCTCTGGACCGGGGTGCCTTATCCCAAAGGCTACTCTGCTATGTCAGGCCAGAAGTGCCAGGGAATTAAAACCCTCAGGGGGAAGTGCAGTGGCTCATACCTGTAATCCCAGCACTTTGGGAGGCCAAGGCAGGCAGATCACTTGAGGTCAGGAGTTTGAGACCAGCCTGATCAACAAGGTGAAACCCTGTCTCTACCAAAAATACAAAAAAATTAGCCAGGCATAGTGGCAGGCACCTGTAATCCCAGCTACTCAAGAGGCTGAGGCAGGAGAATTGCTTTAACTTGGGAGGCGGAAGTTGCAGTGAGCCGAGGTTGTGCCACTGCACTCTAGCCTGGGTGACAGAGCAAGACTCTGTCTCAAAAATAAATAAATAAAAAAAATAAAGTTGGGGAAGCCAAACCACTTCAACCGGTTTAAATAAATGAAAAGAGAGAGAGAGAGAGAGAGAGAGAGAGAGAGAGAGAGAGAGAGAGAATGAGAATGAACTCAGGCTTGGGAGTCAGCCAGACCTGGATTTGATCCCAGTACCATCAGTTTCTGGCTGTGTGATGCTGGAGGAAGCTCTTTGACCTCAGCTTCCGTATCTGTAAAGTGGGCATCATAGAAATATCTATTTCAGGCCAGGCACGATGGCTCATGCCTGTAATCCTAGCATTCTGGGAGGACAAGGTGGGTAGATCACCTTGAGGTCAGGAGTTCAAGAACAGCCTGGCCAACATGGCAAAACCCCATTTCTACTAAAAATACAAAAATTAGGTGCACGCCTGCAATCCTAGCTACTCAGGAGGCTGAGGCATGAGAATCACTTGAACTTAGGAGGCGGAGGTTGCAGTGAGCTGAGATCATGCCACTGTATTCCACCCTGAGTGACAGAGGGAGACTCCATCTCAAAAAATTAAATTAAATTAAAATTGGCCGGGTATGGTGGCGGGTGCCTGTAATCCCAGCTACTCCAGAGGCTGAGGCAGGAGAATTACTTCAACCTGGGAGGCAGAGGTTGTAGTGAGCCAAGATTGCATCACTGCACTCCAGCCTCGGCGACAAAATGAGACTCTGTCTCAGGAGAAAAAAAAGGAAATATCTATTTCATAGGTGGGTTGTGAGGATAAATTAGGCATTTAATGCATGAGAAGCACTAAGCTCAATGCCTGGTTCATAATAAGGCTTCATAAATGTTAACAGGAGAATGTCCAAGCTCAGCTGGGAGGCAGAGGGGCATAGTTGGTCCTGCTATACCCGGGGCCCCTGGCAGACACTGCTATGGCCATTCTAGTAGGCTCTGGGCCCCCCGCCTCCCCCGTCTCATTTTTCTAGCAGCCACAAATGCCTCTGGATAAAAAAAGGCACCAGTTGGGCTGGGCATGGTGACTGATGCCTGTAATCCTAGCACTTTGGGAGGCCGAGGTGGACAGATCATGAGGTCAGGAGTTCGAGACCAGCCTGGCCAACATGGTGAAACCCCGTCTCTACTAAAAATACAAAAATTAGCCAGGCGTGGTGGCGGGCACCTGTAATCCCAGCTACTTGGGAGGCTGAGGCAGGAGAATCACTTGAACTCAGGAAGCAGAGGCTACAGTGAGCTGAGATTGTGCCACTGCACTCCAGCCTGGGCAACAGAGCAAGACTCCGTCTAAAAACAATAAAAATAAAAATAAAAAGGCACTGGTTGGAATGACACCTTTGGGGCACTTGAACTGTCCACCAGACAGCCTGGCCTGCCCTTGCCTGGCCTTACAACAGAACATGAGCCTTGGACATGCATGGCCAGTCCACGTGTGTGGAGATCATACACTGACCACCCTGTTGTGCGTCAGGGCAGGCCACCAGCATGATGACACGTCCACAGAGTCACCACACTCTTTCTGGAGCCACTTTGTGAAGGAGGAATCTGAAGATGGAGGGGATGTCGGGGGTTGGCTGTGGTCAGGGAGGGACTGGGCTTGGTCTGTAGCCAAGTTAGGCCAAAACTGGCCCATGTTTGGGCGGAGTCCTCTTTTGTCCCCAGGTAAACTTGTCATATGACTCATGAAAACCGATTTTTTTTTTTAGGGTCTCCCTCTGTCACCCAGGCTGGAGTGCGGTGGTGCAACCTTGGCTCACTGCAGCCTCCAATTCTCAGGCTCAATCCTCCCACCTCAGCCTCCTGGTAGCTGGGATCGAAGGCGTGCACCACCACACCCGGCTAATTTTTGTATTTTTGGTAGAGACAGAGTCTCACTATGTTGCCCAGGCTGGGCTCAAACTCCTGGGTTCTATCGATCTGCCCCTCTCAGCTTTCCAAAGTGCTGGTATTACAGGCGTGAGCCACACTGCGCCAGGACAAAAACTGATTTTAGTGTGCTGTAGTAAATACAAGGCTGGTGTATCACCAGGTACCATCGTAACCCGAGGCTAGGAGGGGAAAGAGAGCAAACATAAGTCCTTGAGCACAGTGGGTGAGAAAAGGAAGGAGAGGGACACACAAAACAACAGTTCTCAACCCTTCCTGGGCTTCAGAGTCAGCTGTGAAGCTTTAAAAATGCAGATTACACTGGGCGTGGTGGCTCATGCCTGGAATCCCAGCACTTTGGGAGGCTGAGGCAGGAGAATTACTTGAACTGCAGAGTTTGCAGTGAGCCGAGATTGCACCACTGCACTCCAGCCTGGGCAACAAGAGAGAAATTCCATTTCAAAAAAGAAAAAGAAAAAAGAAAGGCCAGACGCGGTGGCTCACGCCTGTAACCCCAGCACTTTGGGAGGCGGGTAAATCACCTGAGGTTTGAGACCAGCTGGACCAACATGGAGAAACCCTGTCTCTACCAAAAATACAAAATTAGCCAGGCATGGTGGTGTATGCCTGTACTCCCAGCTACTTGGGAGGCTGAGGCAGGAGAATGGCTTAAACCCGGGAGGCGGAGGTTGCAGTGAGCCGAGATCACGCCATTGCACTCCAGCCTGGGCAACAGGAATGAAACTCCATCTCAAAAAAAGAAAAAAAAGTTACCCAGGTGATTGCGATGTCCAAGCAGGGTTAACAGACTTTTCTATACCAGGAGACAATGAACTGTGAACAACCCAGGGACCCAGGGCTTCATGCAGTTGGAAGAGGTCCAGGGAGAAGTGCTGATCTGGGTTGGGTGTCTGACTCTGAGCCCTTGCCAGGTAAGCATGGCAGCCGGTGAGCACAGTTCTGGTCTCAGTCACTTCTTCCTCCACGTGGCAGCTGGAACTGACAGATAAAGAAAGGTCAGCATAGGGTCTTATCTTGTTCAAAGCCTTTGGACTTTTCAAAGCTTTCAACTCCTCGCTCCCCCTCCTCCTCTCTACCTCCCCGGCTTTTTGTCTTCTCTCCACCAGTCAGCCTCCCAGCAAGGGACACCAAGGCTCCATCCATCTCTTGATAGAACATGCTTCTAGAGAGTCATGGAGTGATGGGCTCTCTGGTAGGGACCCAGTAAATCCCAGCTCATAATTTTTTTTTTTTTTTAGACAGGGTCTCACTCTGTCATCCAGGCTGGAGTGCAGTGATGTGATCAGTAATATAACAATATAGTAATTGCTATATTACTATGAGCAATATAGTGAGACCTTATCTCTATTTTAAAAAATTAGCCGGGCATGGTGGCACATACCTGTATTCTCAGTCTCTTAGGAGGCTGAGGCAGGAAGATTGCCTGAGCCCAGGAGTTGGAGGCTGCAGCGAGCCATGACCGTGCCACTGAACTCCAGCCTGGCAACAAAGCAAGACTCTGGCCAGGCATGGTGACTCACGCCTGTAATCCCAGCACTCTGAGAGACCAAGGCGGGCAGATCAGTTGAGGCTAGGAGTTTGAGACCAGCCTGGCAAACAGGGCAAAACTCTGTCTCTACTAAAAATGCAAAAATTAGCCACATGTGGTGGCACATTCCTGTAGTCCCAGCTACTTAGGAGGCTGAGGCAAAAGAATCATCTGAACCTTGGAGGCGGAGGTTGCAGTGAGCCGAGATGGCACCACTGCACTCCAGCCTGGGTGACAGTGTGAGACTCTGTCTCAGAAAAAACAAACAAACATAAAAGCCAGCCTATCTGTCGTCGCCCAGGCTGGAGTGCAGTGGTGCGAACTCAGCTCAGTGCAACCTCCACCTCCCGGATTCAAGTGATTCTCCTGCCTCAGCCTCCCGAGTAGCTGGGACTACAGGAGTCCGCCACCACGCCCGGCTAATTTTTTTTGTATTTTTAGTAGAGACAGGGTTTCACCATGTTAGCCAGGATGGTCTCGATCTCCTGACCTCGTGATCCGCCCACCTCGGCCTCCCAAAGTGCTGGGATTACAGGCGTGAGCCACTGCGCCTGGACTGTTTTTGTTTTGTTTGTTTGTTTGTTTTGAGACCAAGTCTCCCTCTGTTGCCCAGACTGGAGTGCAGTGGTGCGATCTCGGCTCACTGCAACCTCTGCCTCCTGGGTTCAAGCAATTCCCATGCCTCAGCCTTCCCAGTAGCTGGGATTACAGGCACATGCCACAAGGCCCAGCGAACTTTTTGTATTTTAGTAGAGATGGGTTTTCACTGTGTTGCCCAGGCTAGTCTCAAACTCTTGAGCTTGGGCAATCTGCCCAACTTGGCCTCCCAAAGTGCTAGAAATACAGGCACGCCCAGCCAGAAGTTTCCTTCTTAGAAAGCTGTACGTGGCCCTGTGTGATGGCTCATGCCTGTTATCCTAGCACTTTGGGAGGACAAGGTGGGAAGATGCTTTGAACCCAGGAGTTTGTGACTAGCCTGGAAAACATAGGGAGACCCCCATGCCTAGAAAATAAAAAAAAAATTAAAAAAAATTAGCAGGACATAGTGATGTGTGCCCGTGGTCCCAGCTACTCAGGAGGCTGAGGCAGGAGGATCGATCGCTGGAGTCCAGGAGTTGGAGGCTGCAGTGAGCTGTGATTGCATCACTGCACTCCAACCTGGACAACAGATCAAGATCCTGTCTCAACAAAAGAAAGGTATTCATTTGAGTCTTCTAGTCACTTATTCTGCCTGGGATACAGGCAAGATTTAGAGGAAATTATTCTGTTACTGACCATACCTGAGTAGGGGAGACTAATATTCCCCAAACGCTCAGCCCCAAGCTGACCAGCAAGAGGACCCCAGGCCCCCTCATCCCGCGGCTCCCACTAATTCCATCTTCCACTTTTTGCCACTTCTTTTTTTTGGGGGGTGGGGGGATGGAGTCTCACTCTGTTGCCCAGATTGGAGTGCAGTGGCGCAATCTCGGCTCACTGCAACCTTCGCCTCCTGGGTTCAAGCAATTCTCATGCCTCGGCCTCCCACGTAGCTGAGATTACAGTTGTGCATCACCATGCCCGGCTATTTTTGCATTTTTAGTAGAGATGGGGCTTCTCCATGTTGGTCAGGTTTGTCTGTGAACTCCCGACCTCAGGTGATCTGCCCGCCTCGGCCTCCCAAAATGCTGGGATTACAGGCGTGGACCACCGTGCCCCGTCAGCCTGCCGCTTCTTTTTTGCCAAGGGAAATAACCACTTTGCAGATAAAGCTTTTCAGCCTCTAAAAAGGCATTCCCTGGAAGTCTATCTCCCCAGCCTTCTAACTTCTGAATAATCACAAACCCAAAGGAACATTCAGTTCTTGCTATGGGTCATGGCCCGGTCACAATCTTGCTTGGGGAAACTTCTCTCGAGACTCAGAATGGGGAAGAGCTGAGCTTCTCCCAGGCAAGCGGCAGTTCGTTGTTATGTTCTGGAAGCTGGTGGGATGGGCTGCATTTCCCTTTTTTTATTGGCTGATTGAAAGTTGGAAGGGAATTTGCTGACTTTTGCTAACCTGCAGATGCCTCCCCTTATCTATCTAGCTGCTATTTGCCCTTGGCTCTGATATCGTCCCTTAACTACAGAGTAGTTTTAGCTTCGGGACAAAGTCTGGGGGAAGTCACCCTGAAGGTTCATTCTCAGCGTAAGGGTTGTGGGGATGGGACTCTGAGACTGACTCTCAGAGGCAGCACAAAGCACAGGCATGACACAGACCCGGCTCTGAGTCTTGGTTCTGCCATCCATGAGTTCTGTGGCCGCGAACAAACCACCTTCCCTCTCTGAACCAGTTTTCTAGGCTGTAAAAGGGGATAAGAAGACCTCCCTCGGCCAGGTGTGGTGGCTCGTGCCTGATTAATCCCAGTACTTTTGGGGGCTAAGGTAGGTGGATCACTTGAGGTCAGGAGTTCAAGACCAGCCTGGGCAACATAGTGAAACCCTGTCTCTACTAAAATTACAAAACTTAGCCGGGTGTGGTAGTGCATGCCTATAGTCCCAGCTACTTGGGAGGCTGAGGCAGGAGAATTGCTTGAACCGAGGAGCTGGAGGCTGCAGTGAGCTGAGATTGCACCACTGCACTTCAGCCTGGGCTACAGAGGGAGACCCTGTTTCAAAAAAAAAAAAGAAAAGAAAAGAAACAGAAAGAAAGAAGAAAGCAAGACAGCAAGAAAGAAAAAAAAAGAGAAAGAAAGAAAAGACAAGGAAAGAATAAAGCAAGAGAGAAAGAAAAAAGAAGAAAGCAAGAAAGTAAGAAGGAAGGAAAGAAGGAAGGAAGGAAGAACAAACGAATGAACGAACCACTGCCCTAGAACAGCTTTCAGCGTAAATGGATTAACTGGAAATAAACAAACAAAAGTTTGTTTTTCTTCCAACTCCAGGAGACATGGTTTTTTAGTTGTTTGTTTGTTTGAGACAGGGTCTCACTCTGTCACCCAGGCTGGAGTGCAGCAGTGTGGTCATGTCTCACTGCAGCCTCAACCTCCTGGCCTCAAGTGATCCTCCTGCCTTAGCCTCCCCAAGTAGCTGGGACTACAGACACGTGCCACCATGCTCAGCTGACTTTTAAGATTTTGTAGAGACAGGGTCCCATTATGTTGCCTAGGCTGGTCTTGAACTCCTGGGCTCAAGCAATCCTCCTGCCTCAGCCTCCCAAAGTGCTGGGATTACAGGTGTGAGCCACGGCGCCCGGCCGAGACATGTTTTTCTTTTCCTGATTCTGCTCAGTCTCTGTTGCACACAAGCCAGGATGCTGCTTCCTCCAGGAAGAGCTTCCCAGGGCTGGGGAACCCCTCCTAACACACTGTGCCTCCTCTGACTCCCCTCTCTGGCTCCCCATGTTTAGGTCTCACTGGGACAGCAGACAGGGAGTTTCTTTACATCCTCTCACCTTACTGCTCTTTCTCTTTTTTTTTTTTTTTTTTTTTCCTTTTTCGTCTTCTTCTTCTTTTTCTTTCTTTCTTTTTTTTTTTTTTGAGACGGAGTCTCTCTCTGTTGCCCTCGCTGGAGGGCAGTGGCACAATCTCGGCTCACTGCAACCTCCGCCTCCCAGGTTCAAGTGATCTCCTGCCTCAGCCTCCCGAGTAGCTGGGATTACAAGTACGTGCCACCACACCTGGCTAATTTTTGTATTTTTAGTAGAGACCAGTTTCACCATGTTGGCCAGCCTGGTCTCAAACTCCTGACCTCAAGTGATCTGCACACCTCAACCTCCCAAAGTGCTGGGATTACAGGTGTGAGGAACTGCACCCGGCCTGTCTGCTTTTCTTTTCTCTTTTCTTTTCTTTTCTTTTCTTTCTCTCTCTGTTTTCCTTCCTTCCTTTCCCTTCCTTTCCCTTCCCTTCCCTTTCTTCCCTTCCCTTCCTTCCCTTTCTTCCCTTCCTTTCCTCTCCTTCTCTTTCTCTCTTTCTTCTTTCTCTACTTACGCTCAAATTCTATACTCACCTTTCTTAAGGACAGGGATGGTGTCCTGTCCACCACGGTGTTTCCAGAGCCTTGGACAATGCTGGGGCTATAAGAATTCAGCAAACATTTGGCTGGATGTGGTGACTCGTGCCTGTAATCCCAGCACTGTGGGAGGCTGAGATGGGTGGATCCCTGGAGGTCAGCAGTTTGAGACCAGTCTGGTCAACATGGTGAAACCACATCTCTACTAAAAATACAAAAATTAGCTGAATGTGGTGGCGGGTACCTGTAGTCCCAGCTACTCGGGAGGCTGAGGCAGGAGAATTGCTTGAACCCAGGAGGTGGAGGTTGCAGTGAGCTGATCTGGACTCCAACCTGGGCGATAGAGTGAGACTCCATCTCAAAACAAACAAACAAACAAACAAACAAAAAAACCCTCTTTACTGTCTCCCTGTTGCATTTATTTATTTATTTATTTATTTATTTAAGATAGGGGTATTGCTCTGTTGCTCAGGCTGGAGTGCAGTGGTGTGACCACAGCTCACTGCAGCCTTGAACTCCTGGGCTCTAGCAATCCTCCTGCCTCGGCCTCCCAAGGAACTGGCACTACGGGCGCGTGCCACCACACCCAGCTAATTTTTGTATTTTATGTAGAAATAGGGTCTCACTACATTGCCCAGACTGGTTTCAAACTCTTGGGCTCAAGGGAGCCTGCCGCTTCAGCCTCTTGAGTAGCTAGGACTACAGGCACGCGCCACCATGTCTGGCTAATTTTTATTTTTTGTAGAGATGGGATCTCACTACGTTGACCAGACTGGTCTTGAACTTCTGGGCTGAAGCAATCCTCCCGCCTGGGAGTGCTGGGATTATAGGCATGAGTCACCCATGCCTGGCTTCTTTCATATAAGGACACCTGTCATACTGGATAAGAGTCCCACCCCTATGACCTCATTAAAACTTACAGCCAGGCATGGCGGCTCACGCTTGTAATCCCAGCACTTTGGGAGGCCGAGGTGGGTGGATCACCTGAGATCAGGAGTTCAAGACCAGCCTGGCCAACATGGTGAAACTCCATCTCTGCTAAAAATACAGAAAGTAGCTGGGCGTGGTGGCACATGCCTGTAGTCCCAGCTACTCAAGAGACTGAGGTAAGAGGATTGTTTAAGCCAGAGGAGGCGGAGGCTGCAGTGAGCTGAAATCGCAGGTAACACGCCTGGGTAACACAGCGAGACTCTGTCTCTAAATAAATAAATAAATAAAAATAAAAACAAAGTAGCCAGGTGTGGTGGTGCATGCCTGTGGTCTCAGCTACTTGGGAGGGTGAGGTGGGAGAATCACTTGAGCTTGGGGAGATGGAGGCTGCCGTGAGCTGTGATCACACCTCTGCACTGCAGCCTGGGTGACAGAGTGAGACCCTGTCTCAAAATAAAAAAGGGGTGGTTGGGCATGGTGGCTCACGCCTATAATCCCAACACTTTGGGAGGCCGAGGCGGGCGAATCACAAGGTCAGGAGATCGAGACCATCCTGGCTAACACGGTGAAACCCCGTCTCTACTAAAAATACAAAAAACATTAGACAGGCGAGGTGGCGGGCACCTGTAGTCCCAGCTACTCGGGAGGCTGAGGCAGGAGAATGGCGTGAACCCGGGAGGCGGAGCTTGCAGTGAGCGGAGATCACGGCACTGCACTCCAGCCTGGGCGACAGAGCAAGACTCCGTCTCAAAAAAAAATAATAAATAAATAAGTAAATAAATAAAAATAAACAAAAAAGGGGTGAAAAAAAAACCTTACTTACTTCTTGAACTTCTGGGCTGAAGCAATCCTCCTGCCTGGGAGTGCTGGGATTACAGGCATGGGTCACCCATGCCTGGCTTCTTTTCTTGTAAGGACACCTGTCATATTGGATCAGATTTCCACCCTTATAACCTCATTAAAACTTACAGCCAGGCACGGCGGCTCATGCCTATAATCCCAGCAGTTTGGGAGGCCGAGAAGTGGGAAGCCCAGATGGCAGCCTAGACCTTGGGAACCACAGCCAATGGGGGCTCCTGGGAGATCCACACAGAGGAACCTGGAGCCCAGGCAGCAACCTGAAGGGTATGGGGAAGGGGCTTCAGCCACAGGGAAGGGCCTGGAGGGAAGAGAGCAGGAGCCAGGGCCACCAGCTATGGGCTGACATCAAGGGCATACTCAAGGCCCTGACTGAGGGGGCCTCAGACACAAGTACCAAGAAGGCATTTCAGCCAGGCGCGGTGGCTCACACCTGTAATCCCAGCACTTTGGGAGGCCAAGGTGGGCGGATCACGAGGTCAGGAGTTCGAGACCAACCTGGCCAACATGACGAAACCTCGTCTCTACTAAAAATACAAAAATTAGCCAGGTGTGGTGGCGGGTGCCTGTAATCCCAGCTACTCCAGAGGCTGAGTCAGGAGAATTGCCTGAACCCAGGAGGCAGAAGTTGCAGTGAGCCGAGATCGTGCCATTGCACTCCAGCCTGGGTGAAAAGAGCAAGACTCTGTCTCAAAAAAAAAAAGAAAAAAGAAAAAAAACAGGAGTTTCAGCAGAAGCCATTTATAGACAGACATGCCCCTTGGGTGAAAGGACTCAAAATTTTTTTTTTTTTTTTGAGATGGAGTCTCTCTCGCCCAGGTCAGAGTGCAGTGGTGTGATCTTGGCTCACTGCAACCTCCGCCCTCCAGGCTCAACCTATTCTCCTGCCTCAGTCTCCCGAGTAGCTGAGACTACAGGCACTCACCACCACACCTGGCTAATTTTTGTATTTTTAGTAGAGAAAGGATTTCACCATGTTGGCCAGGTTGGTCTCGAACTCCTGACCTCAAGTGATTGCCTGCCTCGGCTTCCCACAGTGCTGGGATAACCGGTGTGAGCCACCATGTCAGGCCTCACATGTTTTATAAACAGGGTATAATCACTTACCCATACAGGATGAAAGTTGATAAATAAAACTATATTAAACTCCATTAGAAGACATCCATAAGATGCTGGGCACAGTGGCTCCTGCCTGTAATGCTAGCACTTTGGGAGGCCAAGGTGGGAGGATTGCTTAAGGCCAGGAGATTGAGGCCAGGAATTCAAGACCCGCCTGGGCAACACAGCAAGACCCCATCTCTGCAATTTTTTTTTTTTAATTAGCAGTGCATGGTGGTGCACGCCTGTAGTTCCAGGTACTCAGGAGGCTGAGGTGGGAGGATTGCTTGAGCCCAGAATTTTGAGGTTGCAGGGAGCTATGATCACACCACTACAAACAAAGAAAAAGAAAAAGAAAAGAAAGAAAGAGAAAGAGGGAGGGAGGGAGGGAGGCAGGCAAGAAAGAAAAGAAAAGAAAAGAAAGAAGGAAGGAAGGAAAGAAGAAAAGGAAGGAGAAAGAGGGGAGGGAGAGAGATGGCAAAGAAGGAAGAAAAGAAGGTAAAGAAAGAAAGAGAGGGAGGGAGGGAAGGAAAGAAGGAAGGAAGGGAGGGAGGGAGGGAAGGAAGGGAGGGAGGGAGGGAGGGAGACCCGTAAGACAGTAGAAAGGCAATCTGCAGGGTGGGGGGATTATTTCTGCAATACATCTGTACTGGGTTGAATAACATACCCCAAGAATTCATTGTCCACTCAGACCCTCAGAAATGTGACCTTATTTGGGAAGGGCTGTTTGTAAATGTCCTCATGTAAGCCAAGAGGAGGTCTTGACTTGGGGTCCCAGGGGTACCCCAGATCCCAGGGACTGGAACGGCACTAGCAAGCTCTGGAGGATAAGCCAGGAATCTGGAATGGAGACTGAGCCAAAGACCCTGGGTAAGGGTCGGGGACTCTGTTTCTGGGAACCTGCCACGTTGGGGTTTGGAAGGAGGTAATGGGCCTTGTTTGGTGGGGAGAGGGGGGTAAAGTGTGGGGGTGTCTCATTGTAGGAGAGAGTTTTCAGAGGATAGACTCCATTGCCAAAGGCAGGGAAAGGCAGAAGTATGGAAAACAGCTGGGGTCTGACATGCTGTAGCCAGCCAGCCCTTTCCCTTGAAATGAGAAATATTCTGGCAAAAAAAAAAAAAAAAAAGAGAAATGGATATTCCCAGGAAAGCGGCAAAGAGAGACAGAGAGAGAGAAATAGTCTTATCTCAAGGAAGGAGGGAGAGAAGATAGGGAGGCCGTGGCTCCCATATAACGTTTCCTTAACTGCAGAATTATTTTTGTTTATTCACCATATCATTTCATTCCTGTTTATTAATTTATTGAAACATAATATACATATAGAAAAGTACACAGGCCAGGCACGGTGGCTGGCACCTGTAATCCCAGCACTTTGGGAGCCTGAGGCAGGAGGATCGCTTGAGGCCAGGAGATCGAGACCAGCCTGGGCAACACAGAGAGACCCCCCCATCTCTTAAAAAAAAAAAAAATCAAAAAATTAGCTGGGCATGGTGGTGTGCACCTGTAGTCCTGGCTACTTGGGCAACTGAGGAGGGAGAATCCCTTGAGCCTTGGAAAGTTGAGGCTGCCATGAGCTATGACAGAGTCACTGCACTCTAGCCTGGGTGACAGAGTGAGATCCTATCTTTAAAAAAAAAAAAAAAAGAAGAAGAAGAAGAAAGGTATGCAAACTCTAAGAGTACAGCTCAAAGAATTTCCACAAGGCTTAAACGGTGAACTAGCAAACAGAGCATACCAGCCCACAGAAGTCCCCCTTGCAGACCCTTTAAGTCAGTTGCCCCAAAGGGTGACCACTCTTCTGACTCCCATCTTTTTTCTTCTTCTTCTTCTTCTTCTTCTTCTTTTTCTTCCTCTTCTTCCTCTTCTTCCTCTTCTTCCTCCTCTTCCTCCTCCTCCTCCTCCTCTTCTTCTTCTTCTTCTTCTTCTTCTTCTTCTTCTTCTTCTTCTTCTTCCTCCTCCTCCTCCTCCTCCTCCTCCCCCTTCTCCTCCTCCCCCTCCTCCTCCTCCTTCCCCTCCTCCTCCTCCTCCTCCTTCTTCTTCTTCTTTTTTGAGGTGGAGTCTTTCTCTGTCGCCCAGACTGGAGTGCAGTGGTGCGATCTTGGCTCACTGCAGTCTCCGTCTCCTGGGTTCGAGCGATTCTCCTGAGTAGCTGGGATTACAGACGCACACCACCATACCTGGCTAATTTTAGTATTTTTAGTAGAGATGGGTTTCACTCGCATCCGTGTGAAGAGACCACCAAACAGGCTTTGTGTGAGCAATAAAGTTTTTTAATCACCTGGGTGCAGGCGGGCTGAGTCCGAAAAGAGAGTCAACGAAGGGAGATGGGGTGGGGCCGTTTTATAGGATTTGGGTAGGTAAAGGAAAATAACAGTCAAAGGGGGTTGTTCTCTGGCGGGCAGGGGTGGGGGTCACAAGGTGCTCAGTAGGGGAGCTTTTGAGCCAGGATGAGCCAGGAGAAGAAATTTCACAAGGTAATGACATCAGTTAAGGCAGGAACAGGCCATTTTCACTTCTTTTGTGATTCTTCAGTTACTTCAGGCCATCTGGATGTATAAGCGCAGGTCACAGGGGATATGATGGCTTAGCTTGGGCTCAGAGGCCTGACATTCCTGTCTTCTTATATTAATAAGAAAAATAAAATGAAATAGTAGTAAAGTGTTGGGGCGGTGAAAATTTTTGGGGGTGGTATGGAGAGATAATGGACGATGTTTCTCAGGGCTGCTTCGAGTGGGATTAGGGGTGGCGTGGGAACCTAGAGTGGGAGAGATTAAGTTGAAGGAAGATTTTGTGGTAACGGGAGGTATTGTGGGGTTGTTAAAAGGAGCATTTGTCATATAGAATGATTGGTGATGGCCTGGGTGTGGTTTTGTATGAATTGAGAAACTAAACGAAAGACACAAGATCCAAATAAGAGGTAAAAAACAGGTATTAAAGGACTAAGAATTGGGAGGACTCAGGACATCCAATTAGAGAGTGTCCAAGGGGGTTCAGTGTGTAATTACTGTTTGGTTGGTGAGTTTTTGGGCTCTATTTTTGACAGAAGTCTTTTTTTTTTTAAGTTGGAAGCTGAGCTTGGTGAGGTGTCTTTAAAAGACCATTAGTCCATTCTACCTTTCCTGAAGGTTGAGGATGGTAAGGGGTATGAAGTTTCCACTGAATACCAAGAGCCTGAGAAACTTTTTGGGTGATTTGACTAATAAAGGCCGGTCCGTTATCGGACTGTATAGAGATGGGAAGGCTAAACCAAGGAATTATGTCTGACAAAAGGGAAGAAATGACTGTGGTGTCCTTCTCAGACCCTGTGGGAAAGGCCTCTATCCATCCAGTGAAAGTGTCTACCCAGACAAAGAGGTATTTTAGTTTCCTAACTCAAGGCATCTGAGTAAAGTCAATTTTCCAGTCCTGGGCAGGGGCAAATCCCCAAGCTTGATATGTAGGGAAGGGGGGGATGCTGAACAATCCCTGAGGGGTAGTAGAATAGCAGATGGAACACTGAGAAGTAATTGCCTTAAGGATAGATTTCCATGATGGCAAGGAAATGAGAGGTTCTAAGAGGCCAGCTAGCAGCTTGTAACCTACATGGAAGAGGTTACGAAATGATGACAGAATAGAATGGGCCAGTGCGGCTGGAAGGAGATATTTTCCTTGGTCCAAGAACCATTGGCCTTATGTGGGAAGAGATTGATGGGTGGAAGTTTCAGTGGGGGAGTAGGTGGGAGTGGCCAGATGAGAAGGAGAAAAACTGCCATGAGGGATAGAAGTTGGAAGGCTAGTTGCTTTTTTAGCTACCTTATCAGCATAAGCATTGTCCGGAGCAATGGGATCTGATCCTTTTGATGGCTGCTTTTTTAGCTACCTTCTCGCGTAAGTGTTGTCCTGAGCATGGGATCTGATGCCTTTTGATGGCCCTTGCAGTGAATGACTCCAGCTTCCTTTGGAAGTAAAGCGGCCTTGAGAAGAGTTTTTATTAAAGAGGCATTAATGATGGAGGACCCTTGTGCAGTGAGGAAACCTCTTTTTGCCCATGTAACAGCATGGTGGTGCAGGATATGGAAGGCATATTTAGAGCCAGTATAAATATTGACGTGTAGTCCCTTTGAAAGAGTGAGGGCTCAAGTTAAGGCAATGAGTTCGGCTTGCTGAGAAGTAGTGGAGCGGGGCAGAAAGTATATGCATCAGGTGGGAGGAAGAAAATAGATTCTGGAAGTTATGAGAACTGTAGAGAGTGAGTTGAGCACAGTTTGTGATTTGGAGGGCCTCTAACAGTATTAAAGCAGTGGCAGCTGCTGCACGCAGACATGAGGCCTAGGCTAAAACAGTAAGGTCAAGTTGTTTGGACAGAAAGGCTACAGGGTGCAGTCCCAGCTCTTGTGTAAGAATTCTGACTGCACTAACCATGCCTAGGAAGGAAAGGAGTTGTTGCTTTGTAGAAGGGATTGGGGTTTGGGAGATTAACCAGACACGATGAGCAGGGAGAGCATGTGTGTTTTCATGAGAATTATGCCGAGATAGGTAACAGATGAGGAAGAAATTTGGGCTTGACTGAAGTAATGGGGGCTGTCTGTGAAGCCTTGCGGCAGCACAGCCCAGGTAGTTTGGTGAGCCTGATGGGTGTCAGGGTCAGTCCAAGTGAAAGCAAAGAGAGGCTGGGATGAAGGGTGTAAAGGAATAGTAAAGAAAGCATGTTTGAGATCCAGAACAGAACAATGGGTCATGGAGGGAGGTATTGAGGATAGAAGAGTATATGGGTTGGGCACCACGGGGTGGATAGGCAAGGCAATTTGGTAGATAAGGTGCAGATCCTGAACTAACCTGTAAGCCTTGTCTGGTTTTAGGACAGGTAAAATGGGGGAATTGTAAGGGGAGTTTACAGGCTTTAAAAGGCCATGCTGTAACAGGCGAGTGATAACAGGCTTTAATCCTTTTAAAGCGTGCTGTGGGATGGAATATTGGCATTGAGCAGGATAAGGGTGATTAGGTTTTAATGGGATGGTAAGGGGTGCATCATTCATTGCCAAGGAGGGAGTAGAGGTGTCCTATACTTGTGGGTTAAGATGGGGGATACGAGAGGAAGACACGAAGGAGGCTTTGGTTGGGAAGAAGAGTGGCAATGGATGTGGCTGTAATCCAGGAATGATCAGGGAAGCAGATACTTTGGTTAAAATGTCTCGGCCTAATTAAGGGAACTGGGCAGGTGGGAATGACTAAAAAGGAGTGTATAACTAAAAAGAATATTGTCCAAGTTGGCACCAGAGTTGAGGAGTTTTAAGAGGTTTAGGAGCCTGGCCGTCAATTCCTACAACAGTTATGGAGGCAAGGGAAACAGGCCCTTGAAAAGAAGATAATGTGGAGTGGGTAGCCTCCGTATTGATTAAGAAGGGGACAGACTTACCCTCTACCGTAAGATTTACTGAAAGCGTCTGTGATGGTCCAGGAATCTTCCGAGGTGATTGGGCAACATCAGTCTTCAGCTGCTAAGCCAAGGAGATCTGGGAAGGAGTCAGAGAGCCTTGGGCTGGAGTTTCAGGGGCTCTGGGAGTGGCTGCCGGTGAGTTGGACAGTCCGATTTCCAGTGGGGTCCCGCACAGATGGGACAAGACTTAGGAGGAATCCTGGGCTGCGGGCATTCCTTGGCCCAGTGGCCAGATTTCCAGCATTTGACGCAAGCTCCTGGGGGAGGAGGTTCTGGGGGAACCCCTGGCAGCTGCGGGTTCAGGAGTTTGGAATTTCTTGTGTGCTGGAGATGTGGCTGGGGTTTGTCTCACAGTGGAGGCAAGGAATTGCAACTCAGAAATACGTTGCTACTGGGATGCCTCTACTCTATTATTGTACACCTTGAAGGCAGGGTTAATTAAGTCCTGTTGTGGGGTTTGAGGGCCAGAATTTAATTTTTGGAGTTTTATTTAATGTTGGGAGCAGATTGGGTAATAAAATGTATGTTGAGAATGAGACTTCTGACCTTTCAGAGTCTGGGGCTGTAAAGAGTCTGAGGGTTATTGCAAAACAGGCCATGAACCGGGCTGGGTTTTTATATCTAATGCAGAGCCTACGAGCTAACTGATTTGGGAGAGGTCGGATAAAGAAAAAGAGCATTAACCTTGACTATGTCTTTAGCTCCAGCCAACTTTTTAAGAGGAAATTGCTGGGCAGGTGAGGGAGTGCTAGTCACGGAACGAAACTGTAAGTCAGACTGGGTGTGAGGAGGGGAGGTGATAAAAGAATGATAGGGTGGGGGAGCGGAGGCTGAGGAAAAATTGGGACCTGGCTCGGCCTGGCGAGGAGCAGCCTGGGGAGGAGGGGAGAGGTCAGATGGGTCTGTAGAAAAGGAAGATTGGAAAGACTCAGCGATGCTTGGAGTTGGGGCTGAGGGGACAGGCGGGAGGGAAAGAAGCAAGATTTGGGACGAGTTGCATTGGGAACAGAGACTAGGGAGGGACCGATGTGTAAAAGAATGCCTGGACGTCAGGCACCTCAGACCATTTGCGTATTTTACAAGAATTATCTAGATCTTGAAGGATGGAAAAATCGGAAGTGCCATTTTCTGGCTATTTGGAACCACCGTCGAGTTTGTATTGGGGTCAAGCTGTGTTGCAGAAGAAAATAAGGCGGCCAGGCGCGGTGGCTCACGCCTGTAATCCCAGCACTTTGGGAGGCTGAGGTGGGCGGATCACGAGGTCAGGAGATCGAGACCATCCTGGCTAACACAGTGAAACCCCGTCTCTACTAAAAATACAAAAAATTAGCTGGGCGCGGTGGCGGGTGCCTGTTGTCCCAGCTACTCGGGAGGCTGAGGCAGGAGAATGGCGTGAACCCGGGAGGCGGAGCTTGCAGTGAGCCAAGATCACGCCACGGCACGCCAGCCCGGGCGACAGAGTGACTCCGTCTCAAAAAAAAAAAAAAAAGAAAAAAAGAAAAGAAAAAGAAAATGAGGCATTTAAGTTTTAGGTCAGGTGTGAGTTGAAGAGGTTTTAAAAGATTTTGAGAACACAGGCTAAGGGAAGAGGGAGGAATGGAGGGTGGAAGGTTGCCCATAGTGAAGGAGGCAAGCCCAGAGAAAAGAGAGGGTAGAGACCCCGAGAGAAGAGTTGGAGGGTGCTTGCCCCCCAGGAAAGTGGAGAGAAAAAAGAGAGGGTAGAGACATGGAGAGAAGAGTTGGGGGGTGCTTGCCCCCCAGGAAAGTGGAGAGAAAGAAGAGAGGGTAGAGACATGGAGAGAAGAGTTGGGGGGGTGCTTGCCCGCCAGGAAAGTGGAGAAGGAGTGGGAGGTGCTTGTCCCCCAGGAAAGCGGAAAAGGGGTGGGAGGTGTTTGTCCCCCAGGAAAGCGGAAAAGGGGTGGGAGGTGCTTGCCCCCCACTAAAGTGGAAAAGGGGTAGAGACACGGAGAGAAGGAGTGGGTGAGCAGCCCTGGGCTGCAATGTGGGTGAGCAGCCAAACAGGCGTCCCCACAACTGACTTGCCACCAAGGGAATGTGGGTGAATGACCAAGGCAGGCGTCCCCGCGGTGATCAGACACCAATGAAATGTGGGTGAATGATCAGGCAGGCGTTCCCGCAGTGATTAAACACCAAGGGAAGACTGTCTTCCCAAGTCTGTGACCGGTGCCGGAGTTATGGGTCCACGGATAAAACGCGTCTCCTTCGTCTCTACCAGAAAAGGAAAGGAACTGAAATTAAGAGAAGAGAGAGATTGAAGAGTGGCGACAAGATTGAAAGGAGAAAGAGGCTGAGGGATAGTGAGAGAGGTTGGAGAAGAGAGTAAAGAGAGGCCGCTAACCCGATTTAAAGTTGGTGAGATGTTCCTTGGGCTGGTTGGTTTGAGGACCAGAGGTCATAGGTCGATCTTTCTCAGGGAGCAAAGAGCAGGAGGACGAGGAATGATCTCCCAAGGGAGGTCCCCCGATCCCAGTCACGGCACCAAAGTTCACTCGCGTCCAAGTGAAGAGACACCGAACAGGCTTTGTGTGAGCAACAAGGCTGTTTATTTCACCTGGGTGCAGGCGTGCTGAGTCTGAAAAGAGAGTCAGCGAAGGGAGATAGAAGTGGGGCTGTTTTACAGGATTTGGGTAGGTAATGGAAAATTACAGTCAAAGGGGGTTGTTCTCTGGTGGGCAGGGGCGGGGGACACAAGGTGCTCAGTGGGGGAGCTTTTGAGCCAGGTTAAGCCAGGAGAAGGAATTTCACAAGGTAATATCATCAGTTAAGGCAGGAACAGGCCATTTTCATTTTTGTGATTCTTCATTTACTTCAGGCCATCTGGATGTATACGTGCAGGTCACAGGGGATATGATGGCTTAGCTTGGGCTCAGAGGCCTGACAATGGGGTTTCACCATGTTGATCAGGCTGGTCTCGAACTCCTGACCTAGTGATCTGCCCCCCGCCCCCTTGGCCTCCCAAAGTGCTGGGATTACAGGCACGAGCCACTGCACCCGGCATGATTCCATCCTTTAAGGATTAGTTTTGTGGGCCGGACATGGTGGCTCAGGAGGCTGAGGCAGGGGAATAGCTTGAGCCTGGGAAGCAGAGGCTGCAGTGAGCTGAGATTGAGCCACTGCATTCCAGCCTGGGCAACAGAGCAAGACTCTGTCTCAAAAAAAAATAATAAATAAATAAATAAATAAAAAGGGCAAAGAAGACTTAATAGACATTTCTCAAAGACATACAAATGACCACCAGGTGCATTAAAAGAAAAGAAAAGCTCAGCATCACTAATCATTAGGCAAATGCAAATCAAAACCACAGTGAGATATAGCACTTCACACCATTAGATGGCTATTATCAAAAAGACAAGTGAAGCCTGAGCAACATGGCAAAACCTCGTCTCTACCTAAAAAGAAAAAAAAAAAAAAGAAAGAAAAACAGAAACTAGCCAGACGTGGTGACACACACCTGTAGTCCCAGCTACTCAGGAAGCTGAGGTGGGAAGATTGCTTGAGCCCAGGAGGTCAAGGCTGCAGGGAGCTATGATCCTGCCACTGCCCTCCAGCCTGGGTGACAGAGCAAGACCATGTCTCAATTAGAACAAAACATTTAAAAAGGATAAATGATAAGTGTTGATGAGATGTGGAGACCAGGGAAGCCTTGACTCTGTGGTTGGGAATGTAAATTGGTTCAGTCATTATGGAAAACAGCAGGGAGTTTCTTCAGAAAGTTCAAATAGGCAACAGGATTGCCAGTACAGCCCAGCAACCTCACCTCTGGGTACCTATCCAAGGTAATTGAAATAAACATGTCACCAGGCATGGTGGCTCACGCCTGTAATCCCAGCACTTTGGGAGGCCAAGACGGATGAATCACCTGAGGACAGGAGTTCGAGACCAGCCTGGGCAACATGGTGGCAACATGCAGAGGCTGCAATGAGCCGCGATCGTGCCACTGCACTCCAGCCTGGGCAACGGAGCAGGACTCTATCTCAAAAAAAAAAGAAAAAAAAAAAAGAAAAGAAAGAAAGAAAGAAAAAAGATTAGTTTTGCTTGTTTGGTTTGGTACTTTACACAGGTGGAATCCTATATTATTCTTTCATATCTAGCTTTTTTTTTTTTCCCTGAGACAGGGTCTTACTCTGTTGGGCAGACCCGAGCTTTGAACTCCTGGGCTCCAGCAATCTTCCTACCTCAGACTCCCAAGTAGCTGGGACCACAGGCATATGCCACAAAGCTCAGATAATTTTTCTTAGTTTTTGTAGAGATGGAGTCTTGCTATATTGCCCAGGCTTGCCTCCAACTACTGGGCTCAAGTGATCCTCCTGTCTCAGCCTCCCAAAGTGCTGGGATTAGCAGTGTGAGTCACTACACCTGGTTCATATCTGGCTTTTTCCCCTCAGCATTAGGTTGTGAGTTGTGTGTAATTGTAGTTCATTCTCACTGTGGAATAGTATTGTATTATGTTGATAAATGACAATTTATTTTCCATTCTGCTATTGACACACATGTGGGTCGTTCCCAGTTTGGAGCTATTATAAATAATGCTGCTATGAATGTTCTGGTGCGCGTCTTTTGGTGGACGTAGGAACACGTTTTTGTTTTTTAAGATGGACTTTCACTCTTGTTGCACAGGCTGGAGTGCAGTGGTGTGATCTCAGCTCACTGCAAGTTCCCTTTCCCGGGTTCATGCCATTCTCCGGCCTCAGCCTCTGGAGTAGCTGGGACTACAGGCGCCCGCCACCACGCCCCGCTAATTTTTTGTATTTTTAGTAGAGATGGGGTTTCGCCATGTTGGCCAGGTGGGTCTCAAACTCCTGACCTCAGGTGATCTGCCTGCCTCGGCCTCCCAAAGTGCTGGGATTACAGGCGTGAGCCACTGCGCCCGGCCATGAACACGTTTCTGATGGGTACATGCCTAGGAGTGGAATTGCTCGATTATAGAGTGCGTATGTTTGGCTTTAATAAAAACTGTCAGTAGTTTTCCACTGCCCCCAGCAGTATGACTTGCCCTGCAACACTTCCTCACTAACATTTGGTGTTTTCCATCTTTTTCCATTGTAGTCATTCTGGTGAGTGTGTGAATACTGGCACATTGTGGTTTAAACGTGTATTTCTGTGATGACTAATAAAACCAAGTTGCTTTTTATATTTACCATGTGGGTTTCCTTCTCGTAAAGTGTTTACGTCTCAGCCATTGTCTTTCTTTTTCTTTTTCTTTTCTTTCTTTTTCTTGGGGGGTGGGAGTGGGGTGCAGCGATGGGATCATAGCTCACCGAAACCTCCACCTCCGGGCCTCAAGCAATCCTCCTGCCTCGGCCTGCCAAAGTGCTAGGATTACAGGAGTGAGCCACCATGCCCAGCCCCGGGTAATTAAAAAAGGTTTTTGGCTGGGTGTGGTGGCTCACACCTGTAATCCCAGCACTTTGGGAGACCAAGGGAGACCTGAGCCCAGGAGTTCAAGACCAGCCTGGCCAACATGGTGAAACTCCAGCCGGGTGTGGTGGCTCAAGCCTGTAATCCCAGCACTTTGGGAGGCCGAGACGGGCAGATCACGAGGTCAGGAGATCGAGACCATCCTGGCTAACACGGTGAAACCCCGTCTCTACTAAAAAATACAAAAAACTAGCCGGGCGAGGTGGCGGGCACCTGTAGTCCCAGCTACTCGGGAGGCTGAGGCAGGAGAATGGTGTGAACTTGGGAGGCGGAGCTTGCAGTGAGCTGAGATCCGGCCTCTGCACTCCTGCCTGGGCGGCAGAGTGAGACTCCGTCTCAAAAGAACAAACAAACAAAAAAAAACATGGTGAAACCCCATCTCTACCAATAATACAAAAATTAGTCGGGCATGGTGGTGTACGCCTGTAGTCCCAGCTACTCAGGAGGCTGAGACAGGAGAATCGCATGAACCTAGGAGGCAGAGATTGCAGTGAGCCAAGATTGCACCACCGCATTCCAGCCTGGGCGACAGAGGGAGACTCTGTCTCAAAAAAAAAAAAAAAGAAAAAAAAAAGTGTGAACTAATTTGAAAATAGGGCCTTTGCAGAAGTAATTAGTGAAGAGGAGGACATACTGGGTTACAGTGGGCTCTAAATCCAATATGTCTTTGTAAGAAGGCCATGTAGGCCGGGCGCGGTGGCTCAAGCCTGTAATCCCAGCACTTCGGGAGGCTGAGACGGGCGGATCACGAGGTCAGGAGATCGAGACCATCCTGGCTAACACGGTGAAACCCCTTCTCTACTAAAAAATACAAAAAACTAGCCGGGCGAGGTGGCGGGCGCCTGTAGTCCCAGCTACTTGGGAGGCTGAGGCAGGAGAATGGCGTAAACCTGGGAGGCGGAGCTTGCAGTGAGCTGAGATCCGGCCACTGCACTCCAGCCTGGGCGACAAAGCGAGACTCCGTCTCACAAAAAAAAAAAAGAAGGCCATGTAGGGTGGCAGCTCATCACTGTAATCCCAGCACTTTGGGAGGTGGAAGGATGGCTTCAGCCACTGCCCTCCAGCCTGGGTGACAGAACGAGACTCAATCTCAGAGAAAAAAAAAAATTAAAAAAAGGAAAGTTCAGCCTAAAGAAGAGAACATCTGGGGCAAACGTGATCATGGCTTCAGTGGATACTGTCAGACAACTCCCCATATCCCTTCAGTGGTCGCTTTTGTAAACCAAAGGCCACTTCCTGGGGACTCTTCCTGAGGGCCTTGTTCCTGGTCACAGAGAACCCTCAGTTTGCTCATAAGACAAGCCAGGAGTGTGGGGTACAGCCTTCAACCAGTGACAGCAGGGAACTGGGGGGTACCTGAGCCCCCGCCCCGCTAAGCCAGCTCTGAGGTCTGCCCTGCACAGGCTCCCAGAACTCCTTGGCTGCTCACGCCATGACCTGCTTGATAACTCCCCCTGCGTTGCTGCCTCTGCTTCCCTGCCTCAGTTTCCCCCTCCTCTCCTGGGGCTCCCATGGAATCACCTCCCAAATAAATGACTTGCACCAGAATCCTTGTCTCAGGGCCTGCTAGAGAAACTGAAATAAAAAGAACAGTCTTCAAACCTGCCCAAGCCTCGATTTCCTTTTATCTTCCAAAAGAAAAAAAAAGACAAGTTAAGCATTTTTGTAAAGAACAGGGTCAACAGGTAGAAGAAATGGGAATATAGATTTCAGTCAAAGAAGAATTTTTTTTTCCTTTTGAAATGGAGTCTCACTCTGTTGTCCAGGCTGGAGTGCAGTGGCACGATCTCGGCTCACTGCAACCTCTACCTCCCGGTTCAAGTGATCCTCCTGCCTCAGCCTCCCAGATAGCTGGGATTACAGACACACAACACCACGCTAGGTTAATTTTTGTATTTTTGGTAGAGATGGGGTTTCATCATGTGGGCCAGACTCATCTTGAACTCCTGACCTCAAGGTATCCACCCACCTCAGCCTACCAAAGTCCTGGCATTACAGGGGTAAGTCACCGCACCCGACCAATAATTTTTTGTTTTTTTGAGGAGACAGAGTCTTGCTTGGTCAGCCAGGCTGGTGTACAGTGGCATGATCATAGTTCACTGCAGCCTTGAACTCCTGGATTCAAGTGATCCTCCTCCCTCAGCCTCCTGAGTAGACAGGCCTACAGGTACACATGCCACCATACTCAGTTAATTTTTATTTAATTTGAAAAAACAGTCTGGGTGGGGTGGCTCACGCCTGCAATTTCAGCACTTTGGGAGGCCAAGGTGGGCAGATCACCTGAGGTCAGGAATTCAAGACCAGCCTGGGCAACATGGTGAAACTCTGTCTCTACTAATCATACAAAAATTAGCCAGGCACAGTGGTGCACACCTGTAATCCTAGCTACTCGGAGGCTGAGGCAGAAGAATCATTCGAACCCAGGAGGTGGAGGCTGCAGTGAGCTAAGACTGCGCCACTGTACTCCAGCCTGGATGACAGAGCAAAACTCTGTCTCAAAAAAACAAACAAACGGCCGGGCGCAGTGGCTCATGCCTGTAATCCCAGCACTTTGGGAGGCTGAAGTGGATGGATCACTTGAGGTCAGGAGTTTGAGACCAGACTGACCAACATGGTGAAACCCCATCTCTACTAAAAATACAAAATTAGCTGGGCGTGGTGGTATGTGCCTGTAATCCCAGCTACCTGGGAGGCTGAGTCACAAGAATCGCTTGAACCCGGGATGCAGAGGTTGCAGTGAGCCGAGATTGTACCATAGCACTCCAGCATGCGCAACAGGAGCAAAGCTCCATCTCAATTAAACAAAAACAAAAACAGAAACAAACCACCCTCTCATGATCATCCAGACTGTTCTGCCTGGTTTGAGTGACAGGCAACTCACCATCTATCCTCTTCCCACCTACGACAGCTCTGACTATCACAAAGTTCTGTTAAGTTCTTTTAAAAATTTGGCTGAAGCCAGGTGTGGTGGCTCACCCCTATAACCCCAGTGCTTTGGGAGGCTGGAGTGAGCAGATTGCTTTGAGACCAGGAGTTTGAGACCAGCCTGGCAACTTTTGAGCTCTACAATTTTTTTTTTTTTTTTGAGACAGAATTTCACCCTTTTTTCCCAGGCTGGAGTGCAATGGCGCGATCTTGGCTCACTGCAACCTCTACCTCCCAGGTTCAAGTGACTCTCCTGCCTCAGCCTTCCAAGTCGCTGGGATTACAGGCATGAGCCACCACAAAATTAGCCCGGCTAATTTTTGTATTTTTAGTAGAGACAGGGTTTCACCATGTTGGCCAGGCTGGTCTCGAACTCCTGACCTCAGACGACCCCCCTCCCCCCACCTCCACCTCCCAAAATGCTGGGATTACAGGCGTGAGCCCCCGCACCTGGCCCCACAAAAAAAAAAAAAAAAATTCAAATTGACCAGGTATGGCCAACGTGGTGGCTCTTGCCTGTAATCCCCAACAATTTGGGAGGCCAAGGTGAGAGGGTCACTTGAGCCAAGAGTTTAAGACCAACCTGGGCCACATAGCAAGACCTTGTCTCTATTTTTTTCTTTTTCTTTTTAGAGACAGAGTCTTGGTCTGTCGCCCAGGCTGGAATGCAATGGCGGGATCTCGGCTCATTGCAACCTCTGCCTCCTGCGTTCAAGTGATTCTCCTGCCTCAGCCTCCCTAGTAGCTGGGATTACAGGTGCCCATCACCATGCCCGGCTAATTTTTTTTTTTTGATTTCTAGTAGGGATGGGGTTTCACCATATCGGCCAGGCTCTCCCTCTCTGGCTCTCTCTCTCTCTCTATATATATATATATGTTGGTTTGCTGTTGTTGTTGTTGGTTGTTTGTTTTTTCATTTGTTGTGTATTGTTTTAAGCGTCAGGTGATTGTGATGATCTGTCAGGTTTGGGATCTGTTAGAAGAGATCTCTCAAATGCCCCCAGCCAGCCCTGGCCCTGCCGGTGTCTCCCCAAGAAGATGGATGGGCTGGCACCTGCCTGGATCGTGTTTTTAAATATCCATTGTCGAGGTTGGGCTACTCTGTGTTCACATCTTGAGACCATCCAGAGCGCCACACGGAAATAAGCAAACAAAACTTTGCCCAAGAGCCAAAAACCTATCTACAATAACCAATTGTGCTATAAAGTCACTTAGCTCAGTTCACTGGAATATTACTTAATTTCCTCTGCTTTTTCTTTTTAAACAAGGAAGTGTTGACTCAGCCAACAGCACTGGGAACCAGACTCCCTGGGGCCTGCCTGCCTCTGCTTTTCTCCCAAATTCTCTTCCTTTTTTGTCCCTGTTGATGGAATTCAATAAAGGGATCTCTACCATCTGTCACTTGGTTTTTTTGTCGCTTGGTTGGTTGGTGTTTTGTTTTTTTTGTTTTTTTGGCAGAGTCTCACTCTGTTGCCCAGGATGGAGTGCAGTGGTGCCATCTCAGCTCATTGCAACCTCTACCTCCCAGGTTCAAGTGATTCTCCTGCCTCAGCCTCCGGGGTAGCTGGGATTGCAGGTGCCTGCCACCACACCCGGCCAATTTTTGTGTTTTTAGTAGAGATAGGGTTTCTCCATGTTGGCCAGGCTGATCTTGAACTCCTGACCTCAAGTGATCCGCCCGCCTCGGCCTCCCAAAGTGCTGTGATCACAGGCGTGAGCCGCGACGCCCGGCCCCAGATTATCTTTCTTCGCTGTCTAATTTCCTTCCCACGAGTGTTAGGTTGCTTTTTCTTCGATGGGTCAAAAGTGCTGCTTTTGTTCCCAACCACAAAATTCTCTGGAATTGTTTTCAGAGCCATCTCAGCCTCATAAAAGGGGATCAAGCAGGAGCAGTTTGGGAGAAACCTGTGAAGGGCCTGATTTGCAGCATCATGATGGGCCTGTCCGTGGCCTCTGCTGTGATCCTGGCGTCCCTCTTGAGTCTCCACCTTGGAACTGCCACACGTACGTAGCTGGCCCATTCCCCTCCTGGGGTTCCTTCCTGGACCTCCTGGGAGTGGACGGAAAGGAGCGTCTCCAAAGCCCTTCCTCTCCCTGATTTTTAGGTGGGACTGACATAGCCAAGACATGCTGCTTCCAACACAGCCACAAGTCCCTTCCCTGGACCCGGGTGCAAAGCTATGAATTCACCAGTAGCAGCTGCTCCCAGCAGGCTGTAATGTGAGTATTTCTCAGACGTGCTTTCAGGGACCCTGTCAGCCATGGAATAGGCTGGGTGCTGGGCAGACCCCCAGGATGAGCCTTAGGATGGGAACCTGGAAAACCCCCTCTGCACACTAACAAGTGTGACTCTGAGCTTCAGGTAGAAGAACCTGACTCTTTTTTTTTTTTTTTTCTTTTTGAGACTGAGTTTCGTTCTTGTTGCCCAGGCTGGAGTGCAATGGCATGATCTCGGCTCACTGCAACCTCTGCCTCCCAGGTTCAAGCAATTCTCCTGCCTCAGCCTCCCAAGTAGCTGGGATTACAGGCACATGCCATCATGCCCAGCTAATTTTTGTGTTATTAGGAGGGACAGAATTTCACCATGTTGGCCAGGCTGGTGTTGAACTCCTGAACTCAGGTGATTTGCCCGCCTCAGCCTCCCAAAATGCTGGGATTACAGGTGTGAGCCACTGGGCCCAGCCAACCCCCACTTTTAATAAACTCACGTGAGGTAAGGAGTTCAGGAATCATCAGCTGTGATGAATAATCTTGAAAATGTGGTTAACAATTAAATAACATGTTGAGTGTAGGGTTCCTTTCTGGGGTGGTGAAAATATCCTAAAGTTGATTGTGGTGATGGTTGCATAATCTATGACTATAATAAAAAACCATTGAATTATAATTATACCCTTTAAATGGATGGAGCTGTACATGGTGGGGAGGTTTAGACAATTGCTTGAGCCCAGGAGTTCAAGGCTGCAGTGAGCTATGATCGCACCACTGCACTCCAGCCTGGGTAACACAGACTTCATCCCTAACAAAAGAAAAAAAAAAAAAAAAAAAAAAAGAGTGAATTACAGTTATCCCCCAGTACCCACAGGGGATTGGTGCCAGGATTTCGGCATACAATTTCCCCTGCATTTATGCAGGTTTTGCATCACTGAGTACTGTATTTTCCATCCTCCTTTGGTTGGAAAAAGGCTGCCTATAAGTAGCCCCACAGAGGTCAAACCCGTATTGTTTAAGAGTCAACTGTATGTGCCGTATGAACTGTGTCCCAATAAAGCTGTTCTGTTACAATGAAAGAACCGGCCGGGCGAGGTGGCACAGGCTTGTAAGCCCAGCTACTCCAGAGGCTGAGGCAGGAGAATCGCTTGAACCCAGGAGGTGGAGTTTGCAGTGAGTCCAGATCGTGCCACTGCATTCCAGCCTGGGTGACAAGAGAGAAACTGTTTCAAAAAAAAAATAAAATAGGCCAGGCATGGTGGCTCATGCCTGTAATCCCAGCACTTCGGTAGGCCGAGGCAGGTGCATCACCTGAGGTCGGGAGTTCCAGACCAGCCTGACCAACATGGAGAAACCCTGTCTCTACTAAAAATAAAAGATTAGCCAAGCATGGTGGCACATGCCTGTAATCCCAGCTACTCGGGAGGCTGGGGCGGGAGAATTGCTTGAATCTGGGAGGCGGAGGTTGCGGTGAGCCGAGATCGCACCATTGCACTCTAGCCTGGGCAACAAGAGTGAAACTCCGTCTCAAAAAAAAAATAAAATAAAAATAAAGGCTAGGTGTGATGGCTCACGCCTGTTATCCCAGCACTTTGGGAGGCCAATGTGGGCAGATCGCCTGAGGTCAGGAGTTCGAGATCACCCTGGCCAACATGGCAAAAACCCATCTCTACTAAAAATACAAAAATTAGCTGGGCGTGCTGATGCGTGCCTATAATCCCAGTTACTTGGGCGTCTGAGGCAGGAGTATTGCTTGAACCTGGGAAATGGAGGTTGCAATGAGCTGAGATCACGTCATTGCACTCCAACCTGGGCAACAGAGCAAGAGTTTGTCTCAAAAAAAAAAAAAAAAAAAATTAAGTATCCTGGTGCAGGTCACATGCTACAGGCTAGAACTGGTGGAAAATGGTAAATGACACCTGGGAGAGGTGGATCTGGAGGCATAGTTTCCAGTGGAAATCAAGGTAGCAAAGAGGAGGGAGGCAAGGCCCAGGAGAAGAGGGGACAGGGACAGACAGCAACAGGTTTGTGGCAAGGCCAGAAGACTAGTGAGGAAACCGCCCCTCCTTCCCTTTCTATCCCATCCCAGGAGGCAAAGAGTCTCAATATTAACTTATCCATGTCGCTCTTTCACAGATTCACTACCAAAAGAGGCAAGAAAGTCTGTACCAATCCAAAGAAAAAATGGGTGCAAAGATACATTTCTTTATTGAAAACTCAGAAACAATTGTGACTCAGCTGAATTTTCATCCGAGGACGCCTGGACCCGGCTCTTGGCTCTGCAGCCCTCAGGGGGAACCTGCAGGATCTTTTCCGAAGGTTCCATGGGCCTGCTGGGGAGGAGTGGGTGTTTTCTCCCAGAGATATTTTAATAAAGGTTCTTCATAGAGTTGACTTTTCATAACATTCTTTGTCCATAAAACCCGAGTTTTCTTCAAGGAAAGCAAACTGATTCAGTATGCATGGCTGGCTGCCTGGGAGGTCCTCAACCCCCGAGCGGACCCTGATACTGAATTCTGCCTTGGGTTTTTGTTTGTTCATGCAAAAAAAAAGCAAGGGTAATTTTAAGACACTTTGGGAAAATGCTTGGTGAATGTTTTAACATTATTTAGAGAAGTAAGTTTAGTTTATTTGGAAAAGTAAATAAACTTATTTCTGTGCAACACCTCACAGCCTGTTAGTACCGTGTAAATTGCAGTAGCTCCGAGTTGGGCAGCGTTTTCTCTTAAGAAAGAAAGACACTAATTAGTAAATGTGAATATTATCTCCCTACCAAACTGAGGGTGCTTATGTCTATATAGCTTAAATAAGCTTTTTATAAAAATAATCAACTGGGTGCAGTGGCTCATGGCTGTAATCCCAGCACTTTGGGAGGCTGAGGCGGGAGGATCACTCGAGCCCAGGAGTTTGAGATCAGCCTGGGCAACATAGTGAGACTCACCACTACAAAACATTTAAAAATTACTAGACATGGTGGCATGTGCCTGTAGTCCCACCTACTTGGGAGGTTGAGGTGGGAGGATTTCTCGAGCCTGGGAGGTCAAGGATGCAGTGAGCCATGATCGCACCACTGCACTCCAGTCTGGGCAACAGAGCAAGACCCTGTCTCAAATAATAATAATAATAAAGACCAACCTGGGCAACACAGTGAAACCTTGTCTCTACAAAAACACAAAAAATTAGCCGAGTGTGATGGCACATGCCTGTGGTCCCAGCTACTCAGGAGGCTGAGGCAGGAGGATTACTTGAGGCCAGGAGTTGGAGGTTGCAGTGGGCCAAGATCACAGCACTGCACTCCAGCCTGGGTGACAGAGCGAGCTCCTGTCTCAAAAATATTTTTTTTATTAAAAAATAAAAAGTCCAGGCACGGTGGCTCACACCTGTAATCCCAACACTTTGGGAGGCCAAGGCAGGCAGATCACGAGATCAAGAGATCAAGACCATCCTGGCTAACATGGTGAAACCCCATCTCTACTAAAAATACAAAAAAATAGCAGGGCGTGATGGTGGGTGCCTGTAGTCCCAGCTACTTGGGAGGCTGAGGCAGAAGAATGGTGTGAACCCAGGAGGAGGAGCTTATAGTGAGCCGAGATCACGCCACTGTACCCCCGCCTGAGCGACAGAGTGAGACTCTGTCTCAAAATAAATAAATAAATAAAAATAAAATAATAAAATAAAATAATAATAATTTTTGCAATTTCTTGCAACTTTTTGTGAATCTATAATTATTGTTTATAGTTATTAATTATTAATATCTATAATTATTATAGATTTACAAGAAGTTGCAAAAATAGTATGGGGAGGTCAGGTGTACCTTTTTTATTATTGAGACAGAGTCTTGCTCTGTCACCCAGACTGGAGTGCAGTGACATAATTATAGCTCACTATAGCCTCTACCTCCCTGAGTTCAGGTGACCCTCCCACCTCAGCCTCCCAAGTAGGTAGGACTACAGGCATGGTCCACCACACCCGGCTAACTTTTGTATTTTTGGCAGAGACAGGGTTTCACCATGTTGCCCAGGCTGGTCTCAAATTCTTGGGCTCAAATGATCTGCCCACCTCAGCCTCCCAAAGTGTTGGGGTTACAGGTGTGAGCCACCGTGCCCAGCCCCCAAATCTATCTTTTACTTAGTTTACCCCAGTGGCTACATCTTATGTAATTATAATGCAGTATCAAACCCAGGAAATTGGCACTGGTATAAGGCGTGTGCATAGTTCTGAATTACTGTTGTTTTATCACATGTACAGATTCACATCATAGCAACTGAGATCCCGATCTATTCCAACGTCACAGGGATCTCCCTCCAGTCATCCCTTGACAGTCACACCTCCCCTCCACCACCATCTTTAGCTCCTGGTAACCACCATCCTACTCTTTGGTACTATGAATCTGACTTTTTAGATGCTACCTAGGGAGTAAGTGAAATCATGCAGTATTTGTCTTTCTGTCCCTGGCTTATTTCACTTTGCATAATGTCCTCCAGGTTTATGTGTGTTGTTGCAAATGGCAGGATTTCCTTCGTTTTTAAGGTTGAATAATATTTCATTGTCTGTGTGTGTGTGGATCACATCTTCCTTATCCATTCATCCACTGATGGACACTTAGGTGGCTTCCATATATGGGCTGTTGTGAATAATGCTTCAGTACACGTGGAAGTACAGATACCTCATTGACATGTTGATTTTTTTTTTTTTCTTTTTTCTTTCTTTCTTTCTTTTCTTCTTTTTTTTTTTTTTTTGAGACAAGAGTCTCTCTCTGTCACCCAGGCTGGAGTGCAGTGGCGCAATCACAATCTCAGTTCACTGAAACCTCTGCCTCCCAAGGACCTCTGCCTTCCGGGTTCATGCCATTCTCCTGCCTCGGCCTCCCGAGTAGCTGGGACTACAGGCGTGAGCCACCACGCCTGGATAATTTTTTTTCTTTTTTTTTTGAGACGGAATCTCGCTCAGTTGCCCAGGCCAGAGTGCAGTGGCATGATCTCAGCTCGCTGCAAGCTCCCCATCCTAGGTTCACGCCATTCTCCTGCCTCAGCCTCCCGAGTAACTGGGACTACAGGCACCCACCACCACGCCTGGCTAATTTTTTGTATTTTTAGTAGAGATGGGGTTTCACCATATCAGCCAGGATGGTCTCAATCTCCTGACCTCGTGATCCGCCCACCTTGGCCTCCCAAAGTGCTGGGATTACAGGCGTGAGCCACTGAGCTCCGCCTGATAATTTTTGTATTTTTAGTAGAGATGGGGTTTCACCATGTTGCCCAGGCTGGTCTTGAACTCCTGGCCTCAGGTGACCTGCCTACCTTGGCCTCCCAAAGCACTGGGATTACAGGCGTGAGCCACCGCGCCTGGTGACATGTTTATTTCAATTACCTTGGATAGGTACCCAGAGGTGAGGTTGCTGGGCTGTACTGGCAATCCTATTGCCTATTTGAACTTTCTGAAGAAACTCTCTGCTGTTTTCCATAATGACTGAACCAATTTACATTCCCAACCACAGAGTCAAGGCTTCCCTGGTCTCCACATCTCATCAACACTAATCATTTGTCCTTTTAAAATGTTTTTTTCTAATTGAGACATGATCTTGCTCTATCGCCCAGGCTGGAGGGCAGTAGCAGGATCACAGCTCACTGCAGCCTTGACCTCCTGGGCTCAAGCGATTCTCCCACCTCAGTTTCCTGAGTAGCTGGGACTACAGGTGTGTGTCACCACATGTGGCTAGTTTCTATATTTTGTTTTGTTTCATTTTGTTTTTTGGTAGAGATGAGGTTTTGCCATGTTGCCCAGGCTTCACTTGTCTTTTTGATAATAGCCATCTAATGGTGTGAAGTGCTATATCTCACTATGGTTTTGATTTGCATTTCCCTAATGGTTAGTGATGTGGTGTATATATATATATATATATATATATTTTTTTTAATGTTCTTGGTGGTCATTTGTATGTCTTTGAGAAATGTCTATTAAGGCTTCTTTGCCCACTGGTTTTTTTGTTTTGTTTTTTTTGCTTTTCATTTGTTTGTTTTGTTTTGTTTTGTTTTGTTTTGTTTTGTTTGAGACAGAGTCTTGCTCTATAGCCCAGGCTGGAGTGCAGTGGCTCAATCTCAGCTCACTGCAACCTCTGCCTCCTGGGCTCAAGCTATTCCCCTGCCTCAGCCTCCTGAGTAGCTGGGATTACGGGTATATGCTAATTTTTGTATTTTCAGTAGAGACAGGGTTTCACCACGTTGGCCAGGCTGGTCTCAAACTCCTGACCTCAGGTGATCCGCCCACCTCTGCCTCCCAAACCAAAGTGCTGAGATTACAGGCATGAGCCACCGGCCCGGTTTTTTTTTTTTTTTTTTTAGATGTAGTCTCGCTCTGTTGCCCAGGCTGGAGTGCAGTGGCACCATCTCAGCTCACTGCAACCTCTGCTTCCCAGGTTCAAGCAATTCTTATTTACATTTACATTGTAAAAATATAAAATCAATCATGAGAGCTATTAGCTATTAGTACTTGGCACTTAGGAAGCGCCTATTGCTCAAAGTCCAATCTTCTTAATTTTTTATCTCAGGTCTTGGATGATGTTTTAGATATTGTTTCCCCAGAAATAAACCTTAAGATAAGAATTTACATGTAATATGTTTTGAAGGTGATCTCAGGGGACACCAACGTGAGACAGAAAAGGGAAAGCCTCCAATAAGTGTGTATTATCAAGCAAGTTACCAATATGGACGACGACGCTAAATGGTGTTGAGGAACTCTGGGCAATGATGTAGAACCATGTCTCAGAGTTAGCCCCACCCACGGGGCAAGGGAGCAAGGGTATTTATACACCAACTCCAGGCAGTCATTGGCTGATGGCTGATGTGGTGGGGCAGGGGTGAGTGTTAATTCTCCAGGACTTCCTGCCCGCTGTGTACAAGGGCAGAGTGGACCACCAGAGTTCCAGACTATGCAGGCTGTAGAATATAATTAATTGTAAGGGGCCAGGAATGGTAGCTCACGCCTGTAATCTGAACACTCTGGGAGGCCGAGGAAGGCGGATCACTTAAAGTCAGGAGTTCAAGACCAGCCTGGCCAACATGGTGAAACCCCATCTCTACTAAAAATACAAAACATTAGCCAGGCGTGGTGGCAGGTGCCTATAATCCCAGCTACTTGGGAGGCTGAGGCATGAGAATCACGTGAACCCGGGAGGTGGTGGTTGCAGTGAGCCAAGATCATGCCATTGCACTCCAGACTGGGCACCAAGAATGAAACTCCATCTCAAAAATAATAATAATAATAATAATAAATAAAACAAAATAAAATTCTGCTTGCCAAGCTAGACATAAAAGGGCAAAATGCCTCTTCCTTTTGATAAGAATGTCAAGGTTATGGCCAAGCACTGTGGCTCATGCCTGTAATCCCAGCACTTTGGGAGGCTGAGGCAGGGGGATCACCTGAGGTCAGGAGTTCAAGACCAGCATGATGGGGTGAAATCCTGCCTCTACTGAAAATACAAATATTAGCTGGGCATGGTAGCAGGCGCCTGTAGTCCCAGCTACTTGGGAGGCTGAGACAGAAGAATTGTTTGAATCTGGGAGGCGGAGGTTGCAGTGAGCCGAGATCGCACCACCGCACTCCAGCCTGGGTGACAGAGACAGGCTCTGTCTCAAAAAAAAAAAAAAAAAAAAGAATGTCAAGGTCACATTTTTCAGAAGGCCTCAGTGATTTTTGTCATGTCCCCAAACAGCAGTGGCTCTCTCTGGCCTCTGGTACCTTTTATTTCCCATATACGGAGCTTTTAGCTTTAAGCAATTGTAATATGGTTATTGATGTTCTTAGCTCTGCTACCAGACTGCAGCCTTCTTGCGTTTGGGGATTAATTCATTTTTTAATTAAAAAAATTATTATTGGCTGGGTGTAGTGGCTCATGCCTGTAATCCCAGCACTTTGGGAGGCCAAGGTGGCCGGATCACAAAGTCAGGTGTTTGAGACCAGCCTGGCCAATATGGTGCAACCCTGTCTCTACTAAAAATACAAAAATTAGCTGGGTGTGGTGGCATACCCCTGTAATCCCAGCTACTCAGGAGGCTGAGGCAGGAGAATTGCTTGAACCAGGGAGTCAGAGGTTTCAGTGAACCAAGATCGCGCCACTGCACTCCAGCCTGGGCGACAGAACGAGACTCTGTCTCAAATAATAATAATAATAATAATAATAATAAATTGTTATTATGAGGTCTGGTGCAGTGGATCACACCTGTAATCCCAGCACTTTGGGAGGCTGAGGTGGAAGGATCATCTGAGCCTGGAAAGTTGGAGGGTGCAATCAGCAGAGATTGAGCCACTGCACTCCAGCCTGGGTGACAGAGCGAGACCCTGTTTAAAAAAAAAAAAGGTATTATTATTATTAAAATTATATTATTATTATTATTATAAAAAATTTGGGGGGCTGGCCCAGTGGCTAATGCCTATAATCCCAGCACTTTGGGAGGCAGAAGCTGGCAGATCACTTGAAGACAGGAGTTCAAGACCAGCTTGGCCAACATGGTGAAACCATGTTTTTACTAAAAATGCAAAAATTAGCCGGGTGTGGTGGCACCCACCTGTAATCCCAGCTACTTGGGAGGCTGCAGTGGGAGAATCGCTTGAATCTGGGAGGTGGAGGTTGCAGTGAGTGGAGATCACACGGCTGCACTCCAGGCCAGGCAATGGAGCGAGACTGCGTCTCAAAAAAAAAAAAAAAAATTATAGAGACAGGGTTTTATGTTGCCCAGGCTGGTCTCAAACTTCTAGCCTCAAATGAGCCTCCCGCCTCAGACTCCCAAAGTGCTGGGATTACAGATGTGAGCCACACCACCCAGGCCTCAGGGATTAATTCTATCTTGCGCAAATGAAAGACTTGGGAAACATCTGTGTAATATGCCACTAAACACAAATACTGCCAGACACCCTTTGCCCAGGCTCAACTCTGAATGAGAGCAGAGTACCTAGGGGAAGAGATCCAGGCATCCAAGCTTGCAAGACAGTCAAATTCCTGGTTGATAACTCTATGAAGAGGGACTTCTAACTGTAGTTCTACAAATTTACCAGCAGATGGCAACAGTCTCCTACCATCGTTTAAAGTTTCCTACCACGGCTCTGTTGATAACTGGCAGATTTACAGAAAAGTCTATTCTGTGAGTCTTTACCAGAGTCGTGTGCAATCTCTTTGGGAGGCGGGCAGGGAAGAGACAAAAGTAAAGGAAGACTGAGCTCAATCTTCAGAGGGTACGTTTCATTGGAGAGCAATGAAATACACACACAAAGCAATTTGAACTACACACAAAGCAATTAAGATCCTCTACAACATAACACACCTGAGAGTTTGACAGGAGACACTATCTCCTTGGGCTTCAGTTTCACCAAACGAGGAGGGAGGAACAGAAGACATTCACAGTGGCCCGTGCGGTGGCTCACGCCTGTAATTCCAACACTTTGGGAGTCTGAGGCATGCAGATCACCTGAGGTCAGGAGTTCGTAGACCAGCCTGACCAGGATGATGAAACCTCGTCTTTACTAAATACAAAAAAATTAGCCGGGCATGGTGGCGGATGCCTGTAATCCCAGCTACTTGGGAGGCTGAGGCAAGAGAATTGCTTGAACCCAGAAGGCAGAGGTTGCAGTGAGCCAAGATTGCACTATTGCACGCCAGCCTGGACGACAAGAGTGAAACTCCATCTCAAGAAAAAAAAAAAAAAGAAGACATTCATAGTGTCCCAACCTAGGTGCACATCAACAGTGGACTGGATAAAGAAAGTGGGGTACATATACACCAAGGAATACTATGCAGTCATCAAATGAATGAAGTCATGTCCTTTGCAGCAACATGGACGTAGCTGGAGGCCATTATCCTAAGCGAATTCACACAGAAACAGAAAACTAAATATAACATGTTGTCACTTACAAGTGGGAACTAAGCATTGGACACACAGGAACATAAAGATGTGAACAATAGCCCAGGTGCAATGGCTCACGCCTGTAATCCCAGCACTTTGGGAGGCCAAGGCGGGAGGATGACTTGAACTCATGGGTTCAAAAGTTGGGTGTGGTGGTGCACACCTGTGGTTTCAGCTGCTCAGGAGGCTGAGGTGGGAGATGGCTTGAACCCAGGAAGTAGAGGTTGCAGTGAGCCGTGATCGTACCACCACACTCCAGCCTGGGTGACAGAGTGATACCCTATCTCAAAAAAAAAAAAAAAAAAACAAAGTTTAATTTTTTTTTTTTTTTTTTTACAGAATCTCACTCTGTCGCCAGGCTGGAGTGCAGTGGTGTGATCTCGGCAGTTCTCCTCCCTCAGCGTCCTGAGTAGCTGGGATTACAGTCATGTGCCACCACGCCCAGCTAATTTTTGTATTTTTAGTGGAGATGGTGTTTCGCTATGTTGGCCAGGATGATCTTGATCTCTTGACCTCGCGATCCGCCTGTCTTGGCCTCCCAAAGTGCTGGGATTACAGGCACTAGCCATTGTGCCTGGCCAAAAAATTTTTTTATAAAGATAAGAATAGGGCCAGGCGTGGTGGCTCATGCCTGTAATCCCAGCACTTTGGGAGGCCAGGGCAGGTGGATCACCTGAGGTCAGGAGTTCGAGACCAGCCTGGCCAACATGGTGAAACCATGTCTCTACTAAAACTACAAAAAAATAGCTGGGCGTGGTGGCGGGTGCCTGTAATTCCAGCTACTCAGGAGGCTGAGACAGGAGAATCACTTGAACCTGGGAGGCGGAAGTTGCAGTGAGCTGAGATCATGCCACTGCACTCCAGCCTGGTGACAATGAAATTCTGTCTCAAACAAAAAAAAAAAGGGAATAATAGATATTGGAGACAATATTATACAAAAGTGGGGAGGGAAGGAGAGGGAGGTAAGGGTTGAAAAACTTCCTATTGACGGCCAGGCGCAGCGGCTCACACCTGTAATCCCAGCACTTTGGGAGGCCGAGGTGGGAGGATCACCCGAGGTCGGGAGTTCAAGACCAGCCTGACCAACATGGAGAAACCTCGTCTCTACCAAAAATACAAAATTAGCCAGGCATGGTGGCAGGTGCCTGTAATCCCAGCTACTTGGAAGGCTGAGGCAGGAGAATCACTTGAACCTGGGAGGCGGAGGTTGCAGTGAGCTGAGATCACACCGCTGCACTCCAGCCTGGGCAACAGAGTGAAACTCCATCTCAAAAAAAAAAAAAAAAAAAAGGAAGAAAGAAAGAAAGAAAGGAAGGAAGGAAAACTTCCTATTGGGTACAATGTTCACTATTTGGGTGATGGGATCAATAGAAGCCCAAGCTTCAGTGTCATGCATATACCCTTGTAATGAACCTGGGCATGTACCTACTGAATCTAAAAAAAATTTCTTTTTTGAGACAGAGTCTCACTCTGTCTACCAGGCTGGAGTGACGTGGCGTGATCTCGGCTCACTGCAACCTCTGCCACCCGGGTTCAAGCAATTCTCATGCCTCAGCCTCCCAAGTAGTTGAGATTACAGGTGTGCACCACTATACCTGGCTAATTTTTGTATTTTTAGGAGAGATGGGATTTCACCATGTTGGCCAGGCTGGTCTCAAACTCCTGGCCTTAAGTGATCTGCCTGCCTCGGCCTCTCAAAGTGCTGGGATTATAGGTGAGAGCCACAGCACCTGGTGTCTTTCTTTTCTTTTCTTCTTCTTCTTCTTTTTTTTTTTTTTTTTGAGAGAGAATCTTGCTCTGTTGCCCAGGCTGGAGTGCAGTGTCATGATATTGGCTCACTGCAACCTAGACCTCCTGGGTTCAAAGAAATTCTCGTGCCTCAGCCTCCTGAGAAGCAGGAATGACAGGCATGCACCACCACACCCAGCTAATTTCACACTGTGGTCTCACTGGAGGATTTGCCCAACAAAGGGCAGCATGCACATGTAGTACCCTTGAGATCCATGTGGTTGGTGTTCCAAGGGAGACTCCTGGAAGGGACTCTCAGGGCCCCTTCAACTCTGGACCTTTAAGTCTCAAAATCTCATGTGTTAGTCTAGGTTTGAGCTTAGTCATTTCAATCTTGAAGGCCTTGTTTCTTTAATTTGCAGTAATCTCTTGCATATATACACAATTTTAAATTTTAAAATTAATAAAGTACTTCCACATGGTCTTAGTTCATTTGTGCTGCTACAACAGACTGCCACAGACTAGGTAATTTATACAAACCAGAAATGTATTTCTCACAGTTCTAGGGGCTGGGAAGTCCAAGATCAAGGTGCTGGCATCTTGTATGGGCCTTCTTGCTGCTTCCTCACATGGCAGAAGGCAGAAGGGCAAAATGAGAGCAAACCCACTCCTGCAAGCCCCTCTATAGCAACTGTAATCCATTTGTGAGGGTGAAGCCTACATGACCCAAACACCTTTTGGAATGCTCCACATCCCCACACTGTTGCATTGGGGACCAAGTTTCCAACGCATGAATTTGGGGAGACACATTCAAATCATAGTACAACCACTGTGATTTTTTTTTTTTTTTCATTTTTTTTTTTTTTTTTTTTTTTTTTTTGAGACGGAGTCTCACGCTGTCGCCCAGGCTGGAGTGCAGTGGCCGGATCTCAGCTCACTGCAAGCTCCGCCTCCTGGGTTTGCGCCATTCTCCTGCCTCAGCCTCCCGAGTAGCTGGGACTACAGGCGCCCGCCACTTCGCCCGGCTATTTTTTGTATTTTTTAGTAGAGACGGGGTTTCACTGTGTTAGCCAGGATGGTCTCGATCTCCTGACCTCGTGATCCGCCCGTCTCGGCCTCCCAAAGTGCTGGGATTACAGGCTTGAGCCACCGCGCCTGGCTTTTTTTTTCATTTCTTAACAACTCCATGAGGAAATTTTTTCTTCCAATTTATGAATTTAAAAACATCGAAGGCTCCAATCATTTAAAAAAATTGCTCAAATGACGGAGTTCCATTTCAAAAAAACTTGATTTATTTATTCTGCAAACATTTATTAAGAACTATTGACTGGGTGTGATGGCTTATGCTTGTAATCCCAGCACTTTGGGAGGCCAAAGTGGGTGGATCACTTGAGGTCAGGAGTTTGAGACCAGCCTGACCAATATGGGTGAAACTCCACCTCTACTAAAAATACAAAAATTAGCCAGGTATGGTGGAGTTCACCTGTAATCCCAGCTACTCAGGAGGCTGAGGCAGGAGAATTTCTTGAATCCAGGAGACAGAGGTTACAATGAACCAAGATCACACCACTGCACTCCAGCCTGGGCAACAGAGTGAGACTCCATCTCAGAAAAACAAAAGAACCATTGGCTGGGTGTGGTGGGTCACATCTGTAATCCCAACACTCTGGGAGGCTGAGCTGGGAGGATCCCTTGAGGTTAGGTGTTTGAGATCAGCTTGGTCAACATAGTGAGACCTCATTTCTAGAAACAATTTTAAACATTAGCTCGGCATGGTGGCAGGTATTTGTAGTCCCAGCTACTTGGGAGGCTAAGGCAGGAGGATCACTTTGCCCAAGAGTTTGAGGCTGCAGTGAGCTATGATTGTACCACTTCACTGCAACCTGGGTAATAGAGAAAGACCCTGTCTAAAACAAAACAAAACAAGACATGGAATGGTTACATGCTATTTGAGAGTATAAATCAGGTCCCTAGCCTTGTGACACTCACATTCTAGCAATACATATAAACAGAGTAACACATTATTATGATGCAATATAAAACTACTACATTAGGGGCAGGCACATTGTCTCGTGCCTGTACTCCCAGCTCTTTGGGAGGGTGAGGTGGGCAGATCCGTTCAGCCTGGGAGTTTGAGACCAGCCTTGGCAACATGGTGAAACCCCATCTCTACAAAAAATAGATAAACTAGCTAGGTGTGATGGCATATGCCTGTGGTCCCAGCTACTTGGGAGGCTGAGGCAGGAGGATTGCTTGAGCCCAGGAGGTGGAGGTTGCACTGAGCTGAGATTGTGCCATTGCACTGAAGCCTGGGTGACAGAGAAGACCCTGTCTCAAAGATGAATACAATAAAATAATAAAATAGTACTACATTAAAATGTGGGGGAAGGAAGGAGCAGTGATTGAGTGACTTCTACATTCTAGGCCAGGGGTCCCCAACCCCTGGGCCATGAACCAGTACTGGTCCAGCCTGTGGCCTGTTAGGAACTGGGTCTCACAGCAGGTGGTGAGTGGCAGGTGAGCAAGCGAAGCTTCCTCTGTATTTATATCCGCTCCCCATCACTTGCACTACTCCCTGAGCTCTGCCTCCTGTCGGATCAGTGGCAGCAATGGATTCTCAAAAGAGTGCAAACCCCACTGTGAACTGCGCATGTGAGGGATCTAGATTGCATGCTTCTTATGAGAATCTAATGATAAATGTAACATGCTTGAATCATCCCCAAACCATCCCCCATCAAAAGACTGTGAAAAAGTTGTCTTCCAAGAAACAGGTCCTTAGTGCAAAAAGGCTAGGGACTCCTGTTCTCTCTCTCTCTCTCTTTTTTTTTTTTTTTTTTTTGAGACAGTCTTGCTCTGTCACCCAGGCTGGAGTATAGTGGTGCAATCTCAACTCACTGCAACCTCCACCTCTGCAGTTCAAGCAATTCTTCTGCCTCAGTCTCCCAAGTAGTTGAGATTACAGGCGTGCACCACCACGCCCAGCAACTTTTTGTATTGTTAGTAGAGACAGGGTTTCACCATGTTGGCCAGGCTGGTCTTGAACTCCTGACCTCAGGTGATCCACCCACCTCAGCCTCCCAAAGTGCTGGGATTACAGGTGTGAGCCACTGCGCCTGGCCAAGGAGACCACTGTTCTAAGCTCTGCAAAAAGTGTTTTCTCTGCAACTTCCACTGAAATCAGTCAGGATAAGTTAAGTGATGGTGCAGAACAAAAAGCCCAAATCTCTGTTTATGTTCCACTCATACTGCACGCTGAACATAGGTAGCCAGAAGTTGTGCCCACATAGTCACTCAGGGAGCCAGGTGAACAGAGGTTCTGTCTCAACCACCCTTTCAGTGGCAGTGGCAGTGGCAGGGTAAAATGAACTCCCAATAAGCAACTATATGTCCTGAGCCATAAGTAGCACTGGTCAATCCTCACGACTCATTACAGATCAAGCTACAAGACCTCATTCAACCACAAGGGGGCCTGAAAGTCCGCTCTCCTCCGAGCCCAGAAATACAGGAGGAACTAATATTATTAAGGACTAAGGACAAGTAGAGACCTACTTGTACTTCAATAAAAAACTATCCATTGGGCCAGGCATGGTGGCTCATGCATGTAATCCCAGCCCTTTGGGAGGCCAAGGCAGACTGATCACTTGAGGTTAGGTGTTCGAGACCAGCCTGGCCAACATGGTGAAACCCCATCTCTACTAAAAATATAAAAATTAGCCAGGTGTGGTGGCGCATGCCTGTAGTCCCAGCTACTTGGGAGGCTGAGGTGGGAGGATCCCTTGAGCCTGGGAGGTCGAGGCTGCAGTGAGCTGTGATGGCACCACTGCACTCCAGCCTGGGCAACAGAGCAAGACCCTGTCTCATAGGAAAAAATGACAACAATAACTCTACATAGTGGCTATCAGTCGGCAACAGGGGAGAGGCAGCCGCATCTTAGAATTGCTAGGAAGCTTTTCCTAAATAAACTTATCCCTGCCTGTGAACTAATCCTCTCCAACCCCCAGGCCCAAATTCCAATATGTTCTGGGATAGGACAGAAGCTGGGGGGTGAGGACCCAGGTGAGGTGAGCCTCTGGCAGGCGAGGAACCCAGGCATATAGAAGAACTTTGGCCTCAGAAGACACGGGACACCTGGAGCAGAAATGGGAGAAGTCCTGGTTGCGAATATAAGGGCCAAGGATCAGCTGGAATGAGGCTGCTTCCATAGAAGCCACTCTTTTTATTTTTTTTCCCCGTGCTCTGCCTTCCTGCTGTGTTTGGTAATGACCTTGTCTTCTCCATTAAGAATCCACTGTTTCAGCTGAGGCTGTGACTCTACGGTTCCATTAAAGCTCTCCTGGGGCAGTCAGACATTCACTAAGTTCATAAGAGCTGAGACAGGGCAAGCTAGGAGGCACCAGGCTGGATATCCGCCCTCCTGGGAGGAGCAGGGTGACAGCCGGGATGACTTTTCCTCCCTGCTCCCAACCAGTGGCTCCAGTGCTTCATGAAGGGGTCACTGTGACAAGGAGGTCACTACTCCTCCTTGGACCTCAGTGTCTTAAGCAATGATAACTGCAGGTTTTTTTTTTTTTTTTTTTTTTTTTGAGACAGGGTCTCTCGGCTCACTGTAGCCTTGACCTCCCAGGCTCAAGCAATCCTCTTGCTTCAGCCTCCTGAGTAGCTGGGACCGCAGCATGTGCCACCACGCCTGGCTAATTGTGTGTGTTTGTGTGTGTGTGTGTGTGTGTGTGTGTGTGTTTTCAGTAGCTATGGGGTTTTGCCATGTTGCCCAGGCTGGTCTCAAACCCCTGAGCTCAAGCAATTTGCTCATCTTGGCCTCCCAAAGTGCTGGGATTACAGGCGTGGGCCACCATGCCTGACCCCAAGCAGTTTTCTTATAGCGAGCCCTGCTACACACATGCATGATCTCCATGTTGCAGGCAGTGTTGAGCATGGCTGGGAGTGCAAGCTTGGACTCCGGTTGCCTGGGTGTGGATCCACCGTTTATCAGCTGTGTGATCTGAGCTAAGTTCTTGAACCTGAATCCTCCATTAACTCCAGTTTCCTTACTGGTAAAATGGAGATTGTAATGATACTAGGTTCATTGGATTGCCACAAAGTCTTCACGAGATAATGGATAAAAAGCTCAGAGACAGAGCCTGCTACATAGTAAGTGCTTAACAAAAGTCCATTACAGGCTGGGGGTGGTGGCTCTCACCTGTAATTCCAACACTTTGGGAAGCTGAGACAGGCGGATCACCTGAAGTCAGAGGTTCGAGACCAGGCTGGCCAACATGGCAAAATCCCGTCTCTACTAAAAATACAAAAATTAGCCAGGTGTCTTGGTGCATGCCTTGTAATCCCAGCTACTTGGGAGGCTGAGGCAGGGAGAATCACTTGAACCCGGGAGGCGGAGGTTGCAGAGAGCGGAGATCGAATGACTGCCCTCCAGCCTGGGGGACAGACTGAGACTCCATCTCAAAACAACAACAACAACAACAACAACAACAAAGTCTGGCCAGGCACAATGGCTCACGTCTGTAATCCCAGCACTTTGGGAGGCCAAAGCAGGCAGATCACGAGGTCAAGAGATAGAGACCAGCCTGGCCAACATGGTGAAATCCTGTCTCTACTAAAAATACAAAAATTAGCTGGGTGCGGTGGTGCGTGCCTGTAGTCCCAGCTACTCGGGAGGCTGAGGCAGGAGAATCACTTGAACCCGGGAGGTGTAGGTTACAGTGAGGTTACAGTGAGCCAAGATCATGCCACTGCACTCCAGCCTCGCAACAGAGAAAGTCTCTATCTCAAGAAAAAAAAAAAAAGGCCGTTGCTATGTCAGCTCTTGTTGTTGGTGTTTTTTTTGTTTTTGTTTTTGTTTTTTTTGAGACTAAGTCTCGATTTGTCACCCAGGCTGGAGTGTAGTGGTGTGATCTTGGTTCACTGCAACCTCTGCCTCCTGGATTCAAGCGATTCTTCCTGCCTCAGCCTCCCTCCCGAGTAGCTGGGATTATAGGCATGTGCCACCATGTCCAGCTAATTTTTGTATTTTTAGTAGAGACGGTGCTTCACCATGTTGAGCTGGCTGGTCTCAAACTCCCAACCTCAGGTGATCCGCCCACCTCGGCCTCCCAACGTGCATGAGCCACAGCACCGGCATTTTTTCCTCTTTTTTTTTTTAAAGAGAGGGTCTTGCTTTGTCACCCAGGCTGGAGTGCAGTGGCACAATTATAGTTCACTGAACCCAGGAGCTGGAGATTGCAGTGAGCCGAGATTGTGCCACTGCACTCCAGCCTGGCGACACAGTGAGACTCCATCTCAAAAAAAAAAAAAAAAAAAAAAGGTAGGGCAGTGGCAGTGAGCTGAATGATTGCATACGTGTGCCCAGTGATTCTACATTTTACATAAGATAAGGTGTGCATTTGAAGGTAAAGGGAATAGAGGAGGCAGATGTCTTGGGGAGAGGTGCAGAGGGGATGAATTTCATCTCGTCTTTGTTCTGCATCTGTGAGGAATAGCTAGTAAGGGACATTATTGGTAATAATGAAAAACTGAAAGGGCTGGTTTCTGTTTAGCCCCTAGGGAAGACGTTCTAATGGTAGTTAGTGAGGGAGCGGGGATAATGAGCTGTGTCTGATCTCCCTTCCTGTCACGGCCGTGAACTCAGCCTCCAAGCTTTCTCTGGGGTTTCCTGGGCCAACAGGGGTTGGGTTTGTTGAGGACTTAGAATTTCATTTTTAGGTCGGGCGCAGTGGCTCATGTCTGTAATCCCAGCACTTTGGGAGGCCAAGGTGGGAGGAGGACTTGAGCCCAGGATTTCAAGACCTCGTCTCTATTTTAAAATAATGATGATAATAATAATAATAAAGAAGTCCCAGGGCTGCTCTGGAAAGTGAGAGTCAGAGAAGAGAGGGGAAGTGGGGGAAAGGAAAGAAGGAGAAGAAAGGAGGGGATGTGAAAGAGATTGCTTTTGTTTGCTGTTATTAGCCTTAGAGAACTGTTTGGTATTTTTAAATAAATTTTTGCTCACGCCTGTAATCTCAGCACTTTGGGAGGCCAAGGCGGGCGGATCACCTGAGGTCAGGAGTTCAAGACCAGCCTGGACAACATGGTGAAACCCCGTCCTTACTAAAAGTACAAAAATTAGCCGGGGGTGGCGGCACATGCCTGTAATCTCAGCTACTCAGGAGGCTGCGGCAGGAGAATTGCTTGAACCCAAGAGGTGGAGGTTGCGGTGAGCCAAGATCATGCCACTGCACTCCAGCCTGGGCAAGAGAGCAAGACTCTGTCTCAAAAAAAAAAAAAAAAGATTTTTTTTAGAGGTAGAATCTGACCTCTTGACTAGGCTAGAGCCCAATAGCACACTCATAGCTCACTGCAGCCTCAAATTTCTGCCATTAAGTGATTCTCCCAACTCAGTGTCGCCAGTAACTGAGACTACAGGCACGCACCACCACGTCCAGCTGTTTTTTCCTGTTATTCTTTGTAGAGACGGGGTCTCGCTATGTTGCCCAGGCTGGTCTCAAACTCCTAGCCTCAAGCAATCCTCCTGCATTGGCCTCCCAAAGTGCTGGGATTACTGATGTAAGCCACAGTGCCTGGTCAGAGGCTGCTTTTATTGGTTGTTATTACCCTTAGAGAACTACTTGTTTCAAAAAAATATTTTGAGATAGCATCCAGTTCTGTTGCCCAGGTTGGAGTGCAGCAGTGTGATCATAGCTAACTGCAGCCTTGGCTTCCCAGACTCAAGTGATTCCCCCCACCTCAGCCTTTAGAGTAGCTGGGACTACAGGCATGTACCACCAAAGTCTGCTAATTTTTAAAAAAATTTTGGCCGGCGCGGTGGGTCACTCTGTAATCCCAGCACTTTTGGAGGCCAAGGCAGGTGGATCATTTGAGGTCAGGAGTTCGAGACCAGCCTGACCAACATGGTGAAACCCCATCTCTACTAAAATACAAAAAAAGTTAGCCGGGCGTGGGGGTGCATCCCTGTATTCCCAGCTACTCTGGAGGCTGAGGCAGGAGAATCACTTGAATCAGGAAGGCAGAGGTTGCAGTGAGCCGAGATTGCACCATTGCACTCCAGCCTGGATGACAAGAGTGAATTAAAAAAAAAAAAAAATTTGCAGCCACCAGCATCAGCTGATTTTTTTAATGTTTTGTAGACACAGTGATCTCACTATGTTTCCCAGTCTGGCCTCAAACTCCTGGCCTCAAGTGATCCTCCTGTCTCAGCCTCCCAAAGTCTTTTTTTTTTTTTTTTTTTTCTTTGAGACAGAGTTTCACTCTGTTGCCAGGCAGTCCCGGCTCACTGCAACCTCCACCTCCTGGGTTCAAGTGATTTTCCTGTCTTAGCCTCCTGAGTAGCTGGGATTACAAGTGTGAGCTGCCACGCCCAGCTAAATTTTGTATTTTTAGTAGAGACGGGGTTTCGCCACATTGACCAGGCTGGTCTTGAACTCCTGACCTCAAGTGATCCACCTGCCTTGGCCTCCCAAAGTACTGGGATTACAGGCGTGAGCCACTTTGCCTGGCCTGTATAGTATATAAAGTATACTAATCTTAAGTGTATAACCTGAAGAAGTGTTACATAGGCATATACCCATGTTACATCACAGAAGATATGTAACATTTTACTTCCTTAGAAGATAACTTCATGCCACTTTCCACTCAGTCATGCTTACTGCTTGACTTCCAGTTTATAACCTGGGAGACATATGATATCCCAGAGATAACCACTTTTTTTTTTTTTTCTATTTTGACTTACGGGCCTTGTCTCTAAAAAAACTCAATTAAATTTTTTAAAAAGCTGAAAGCCGCCAGGCGCGGTGGCTCACGCCTGTAATCCCAGCACTTTGGGAGGCCGAGGCGGGTGGATCGTGAGGTCAGGAGATCGAGACCACGGTGAAACCCCGTCTCTACTAAAAATACAAAAAAATTAGCCGGGCGTGGTGGTGGGCGCCTGTAGTCCCAGCTACTTGGGAGGCTGAGGCAGGAGAATGGTGTGAACCCGGGAAGCAGAGCTTGCAGTGAGCCGAGATCGTGCCACTGTACTCCAGCCTGGGCAACAGAGCGAGACTCCGTCTCAAAAAAAAAAAAAAAAAAGCTGAAAGCCCCCATAGAATAAATGCCATGTATGTAAGTGCTGAAGAGGCATGAATCCCTGGCTTGATTTTGTCGTTGTTGTCATTGTTGTTGTTTTGTTTTCTTTTATTTTTCTGAGGCAGAAAATTTTTCTGTCGTGCAGGCTGGAGTGCAGTGATGTGATCTGGGCTCACTGCAACCTCCGCCTCCCAGGTTCAAGCGATTGTCCTGCCTCAGCCTCCTGAGTCGCTGGTATTACAGGCACCCGCCACCATGCCTGGATAATTTTTGTATTTTTAGTAGAGACGGGGTTTCACCAAGTTGGCCAGGCTGGTCTCAAACTCCTGACCTCAGGTGATCCACCCACCTCAGCCTCCCAAAGTGCTGGGATTACAGGTGTGAGCCACTGTGTCTGGCCTTTCTAGCACTTCCTTTCTTGTGTAGGATGTGCTTTTTGTTTGTTTTTTATTTTATTTTTTATTCTTATTTATTTATTTTTAGACCGTGTCTTGTTCTGTCACCCAGGCTGGAGCACAATATATACAACATCGGCTCACTGCAACCTCTGCCTCCCAGGTTCAAGCGATTCTCCTGCCTCAGCCTCCCAAGTAGCTGGGACTACAGGTGTATGCCACCATGCCCGGCTAATTTTTGTATTTTTAGTAGAGACGGGGTTTCACCATGTTGGCCAGGCTGATCTTGAACTCCTGACCTCAAGTGATCCACCCACCTCAGCCTCCCAAAGCGCTGGGATTACAGGTGTGAGCCACTGTGTCTGGCCTTTCTAGCACTTCCTTTCTTGTGTAGGATGTGCTTTTTGTTTGTTTTTTATTTTATTTTTTATTCTTATTTATTTATTTTTAGACTGTGTCTTGTTCTGTCACGCAGGCTGGAGCGCAGTATATACAATATCGGCTCACTGCAACCTCTGCCTCCCAGGTTCAAGCGATTCTCCTGCCTCAGCCTCCCAAGTAGCTGGGACCACAGGTGTACGCCACCATGCCCGGCTAATTTTTGTATTTTTAGTAGAGAGGGGTTTCACCATGTTGGCCAGGCTGATCTTGAACTCCTGACCTCAAGTGATCCACCCACCTCAGCCTCCCAAAGTTCTGGGATTGCAGGCTTGAGCCACTGTGCCTAGCCTGTTTGTTTTTTTAGACAGGGTCTTGCTCTGTCACCCAGGCTGGAGTGCAGTGGGACAATCATTGCTCACTGTAGCCTTGAATTCCTGGGCTTAAGCCATCCTCTTGCCTTAGCTTTCCAAGTAGCTGGGACTACAGGTACCTGCTACCATGCCCAGCTATCTTTTTGCTTTTTGTAGAGATGGGGTCTCACCATATTGCCCAGGATGGCTTTGAACTCCTGGGCTCAAGCGAGGATGTGCTTCCTAAAAAACACAGGTATCCGTAACCAAACAGTGAATGTATAATTTTTTAGTACCGTGCCTCCTCCAGAGTAAGAGCCCAAGGAATGTTTGCTGAGTGAATGAAAGCTTGCATTATTACTCTTCCTAATTTACAGTTGGGTAAGAGGCTCAAAGCATTAAGCAACTTGTCCAAGAACCCACAACTAAAATACTCACTTATTAGTTCCAGAAGAAGACAAACAGTTCAATTTAAAAATGGGCAAAAAAAGTTTAAGAAGAAACCGCACTGGCCAGGTGCCTTGGTTCACGCCTGTAATCCCAGCACTTTGGGAGGCCAAGGCAGGCAGATCACGAGGTCAGGAACTCGAGACCAGCCTGGCCAAAATGGCAAAACCCCATCTCTACTAAAAATACAAAAATTAGCCAAGCATGGTGATATATGCCTGTAATCCCAGCTACTCAGGAGGCTGAGGCAGGAGAATCGCTTGAACCCGGGGGCGGAGGTTGCATCAAGCTGAGATTGTGCCACTGCACTCCAGCCCGGGTGACAGGGCGAGACTCCAGCACATTTGCACAGACTAAAAGTATCTCCCTGTCAAGATAAAGCAACTCCATCTTGGATGCTAACCCACCATGTTGACTTCTGATTAATCCCTGTTCTAGGAATGCCTGTAAGATGCCTACTTTATCTACAGTTACCATAAATCCTGCCCTTAGGTCAAAACAACTTTGACCATAAAGTCCTTCCTTTAGACAGATTCACACAGCTTTCTTGCCTTTCTCTGAGGAGTCAACTTCAATTGCCCTACACATTCCTTCCCTGTGGTATACAAGCCTTGGGTCTGGGGGTAATGGTGCAGGTGTCCGCCATCTTGTCTCTTAGCCACTTACAATACGGCTTCTGTTCCTAAGTCCCTATTAAATGTCGTTTTCTCTGAGAGACAGCATGTGTTAGCCTCTTTCTTCAGCCTCTCAGCTTCGTCAGCCTTTAGGGGTGTTTGCATACAACTGCTTCCTGTGGAACACTCTCCCAAATAAGAAAATAATAACTTTACAGTGAAGAAACATGACAGACGCCACCTTAACCGAGTGACTGAGGTGGTCATCAGTAATAACACATACGTATGTATCCTTGAGAGAATGTGCTAAAAGGACGCATCACTTCTTTGATATTTTACCAAAATTTAATAGCATCTATCTAATTACGAGAAAATACAAGGTAAGCCCACATGGAGGGAGATCCTTTAAAATATCTGGTCAGTACTATTCAGAAGTGTCAAGGTTTAGGCCCCGCACAGAGTGGCTCACGCCTGTAATCCCAGCACTTTGGGAGGCCGAGGCAGGCGGACCACTTGAGGTCAGGAGTTCGAGACCAGCCTGGCCAACATGGTGAAACCCCGTCTCTAATTTTAAAAATGCAAAAATTAGCCAGGTGTGGTGGCACACGTCTGTAATTCCAGCTACTCGGGAGGCTGAGGCAAGAGAATCACTTGAACCTGGGAGGTGGAGGTTGCAGTGAGCTGAGATCGCACCATTGCACTCCAGCCTGGGCGACAGACAGGGTGAGACTCTGTCTCAATACAAAAAAAAAAAAAAAGTGTACTTGGGCTCTGGAAACCTGATAGAACAATGTGGCCATCCTCATATCAGATGCTAAACCAGATCCAAACTGAGTGTGAAATGGGACACATTTCACCTGTTATAAGAGGCAGGTGATAGGACACTTACTCCTATGGATTTCTGAGAGATTAGGATTTCATGTCTGGAAACCAGCATCCCTTAGAAGTACAGGAGGGGTGGCACAGTGGCTCATGCCTGTAATCCCAGCAATTTGGGAGGCCAAGGCAGTAGAAATGCTTGAGCTCAGGAGTTTGAGACCAACATGGGCAACATAATGAGACCTCTGTCTTAGTTAAAAAAATTAAAACATAAATTAGCTGGACGTGGCGGTACACGCCAGCAGTCCCAGCTACTTGGGAGGCTGAGGCTGGAGGATTGCTTGAGCAATCCTCAGGAGTTGGAGGCCATAGTAAGCTGAGATTGCGCCACTGCACTATAGCCTGGGCGAGAGAGTAAGACCCTGTCCCCACCCCAACCCCATCAAAAAAGCACAAGAACTGTTTCCTAAATTGCTCGGACAAAAGGTCAGAGTTGGATTCATCTCACAGAGTCCTGTAGTTTACATCTTGGGAGGGGTTTCCCTCAACTCTTGGCAAAGGGTTTTGCTGCTAAGGCAAGTGCGAGATCCTTAGTTTTGTTGTTGTTGTTGTTGTTGTTTTGTTTGTTTGTTTGTTTGAGATGGAGTCTCACTCTGCCGCCCAGGCTGGAGCGCAGCGGTGCAATCTTGACTCACTTCAACCTCCGCCTCTCAGGTTCAAGCAATTCTCCTGCCTCAGCTTCCTGAGTATCTGGCACTACAGGACGCCACCACGCCCAGCTAATTTTTGTATTTTTATTAGAGATGGGGTTTCACTATATTGGCCAGGCTGGTCTCAAACTCCTGACCTCGTGATCTGCCCACCTCGACCTCCCAAAGTGTTGGGATTACAGGCGTCAGCCACTGCGCCGGCCAAGGTCCTTAGTTTTAACTCCCTCTGAGTTTCACCAGAGGAAGGTAACTTGCTTGAGTCCTTTCCCCACAGGGTCCCTCCAAACCACAAATTCCTGATTCCTATTCTGGTTTATTCCTACTAAGAACTAGGCTGAGCTCTTAATCCCTGTTTAAAGGGGCCGTGTTTATTGAAGGCATAAACTCTGGGCAAAGGGTCATAAATCACTCTTTAGCTGGGTCCAGAGAGTGACGAGGGCACAAGACAGAGAATGGGCTCCAAGAGGCAATGTTATTAAGCATCTCGTCTGCTTTTCTGGTGTTTTTCCTTGGAGGTACACCCCTGAGAATCCTCTGCCCTAAAAATCTCTGTTTGCCTCTCCAGATTCAGCACTCCAAACTCTCCAACTGGCTCTGTGCCTAGAAGAAGGGATGGGAACAGCACTGACCACATCACCCTTGCCCTTGGCTTCCAACTGGGTTTAACCAATGGGAGGCACTAGCAGGAAATCAAAGTAGATGAGAAAGAGAGAGAGAGAGAGACAGAGAGAGAGAGAGAGAAAGAGAGAGAGAGAGAGAGAGAGATGGCCAGGCGCGGTGGCTCATGCCTGTAATCCCAGCACTTTGGGAGGCCGAAGTGGGCGTATCACCTGAGGTCAGGAGTTCGAGACCAACCTGGCCAACATGGTGAAACCCTGTCTCTACTAAAACTACAAAAATTAGCAGGGATTGGTGGTGGGCGCCTGTAATCCCAGCTACTCAGGAGGCTGAGGCAGGAGAATCACTTGAACCTGGGAGGTGGAGGCTGCAGTGAGCCGAGATCCTGCCACTGCACTCCAGCCTGGCTAACAGAGCAGGACTCTGTCTCAAATAAATAAATAAGTAAATAAAATAAAAATAAATATAAATATACAAAAATTAGCCAGGCATGGTGGTGGGCATCTGTAATCCCAGCTACTTGGGAGGCTGAGATAAGGTAATCACGTGAACCTGGGAGGTGGAGGTTGCAGTGAGCCGAGATTGTGTCACTGAACTCTAGCCCAGGCAATAGAATGAGACCCTGTCTCAAAAAAAAAAAAAAAAAAAGAGAGAGAGAGAGAGAGATTGGGGTATTCATCCCCCAGCTGCCTCCCTGCCACAGCACTTTCCACAGTGACTGTGGGTTTTCTACCTAAGGTCACAGCTCTGGGTACATGCCTACTTTCCCATGACCAAAGCCCCCATCAGTTTCCAGCACAGCTCCCTCCCCTTTTCCCTTTAGGTCTAGAAATGGTAACAGCTTCCTGGTGTTCCAGTAATATCTGGTGCTTTACCTGTCCTGGTTGATTCCCTTAACCCAGGTCACACTTTTGTACATAGTTCCTTGTCTTTCTTTTTCCTGAGAGATGGTCTCTGTCTCTCAGGCTGGAGTGCAGTGGTACAATCAGAGCTCACTGCAGCCTCGACCTCCTGGGCTCGAGGGATCCTCCTGTCTCAGTCTCCTGAGGAGCTGGGATTACAGTTGTGCACCATCACACTTGGCTTTTTTTTTTTTTTTTTTGAGGCAGAATCTCACTCTGTTGCCCCAGCTGGAGTGCAGTCACATGATCTCAACTCACTGCAACCTCCACCTCCCGGGTTCAAGTGATTCTTGTGCCTCAGACTTCCAAATAGCTGGGATTACATGCGCATGCCATCACACCCAGCTAATTTTTGTATTTTTATCAGAGACAGGGTTTCATCATTTTGCCCAGGCTAGTCTCAAACTCCTGGCCTCAAGTGATCTGCCCACCTCGGCCTCCCAAAGTGCTGGGATTACAGCCACTGTGGATGGCCACAAAAAAATTTTTTTTAATTAGCCAGGCATGGATGGGCATGGTGGCTCATGCCTGTAATCCCAGCACTTTGGGAGGCTGAGGCGGGCAGATCACTTGAGGCCAGGAGCTCGAGACCAGCCTGGCCAACATGGCGAAACTCTGTTTCTATTAATAATACAAAAATTGGCCGGGGCATGGTGGCACGCACCTGTAATCCCAGCTATTCGGGAGGCTGAGGCAGGAGAATCACTTGAACCTGGGAGGCGGAGCCTGCAGTGAGCTGAGATTGTGACACTGCACTCCAGCCTGGGCAACAGAGTGAGTCTCTATCTCAAAAAAAAAATTTTTTTTTTTTTTTTTTTGTAAAGAGGGCGTCTCCTGGACTCACACTGTCTCCTGTACTGGCCTCCCAAAATACTGAGATTACAGGTATGAACCACCTCACCTGGTCCATAGTTTCTTCTTAAACTCTCATTACTCCTTTCAGTGTGTAATCTCTTTCCAGTTACGACTCCAATACAACTTCACAGCTGCCAACACCACCCTCGTGGCTAGTCTTTATCTCCCAACAATTCCCAGTCTACTGATGTACCCCCCGCAGGTCCCCCGACACTGCCTTCTTCACTCGGCCTTGGAGTTACTTTAGTTTCTCCTATTTATTTATCCCCAGTTTCCTGTTTCCATCCACCCACCAGCCCATGGCTGTATCTTTGTTGATCTTACTCTAAAATCGAGGTCATGGCTGGCCATGGTCACTCATGCCTGTAACTCCAGCACTTTGGTAGGGCAAGGTGAGAGGATCGTTTGAGGTCAGGAGTTCAAGACCAGCCTGGGCAACATAGTAAGACCTCATGTCTAAATAAATAAATAAACAATATAAAATAAAATAATAAAAAAAAAATTGAGGTCAGGCCAAGCTTGGTGCCTCATGTCTATAGGCCCAGTGTATTAGGAGGCTGAGGCAGGGGGATTGCTTGAGCCCAGGAGTTTCAGGCTGCAGTGAGGTATGACTGCATCACTGCACTCCAGCCTGGGCAACAGAGCGAAGGTCTGTCTCTAAAAAAAGAGAGGAAAGAACTATGTACAAAGGTGTGACCCGAGTTAAGGGAATCAACCAGGATGGGTAAACTGGCAAAGCACCAGGGACTGCTGGAACAGTGGGAAGTCACTACACCCTATCTCTAAATAAATAATTTTTTTTTTAATTGAGATTTTTGTTGTTGCTGTTGTTTTGTTTTTTTGGAGATGGAGTCTCACTCTGTCACCCAGGCTGGAGTTCAGTGGTGTGATCTCAGGTCACTGCAGCCTTTGCCTCCCAGGCTCAAGTGATTCTCCAACCTCAGCCTCCCGAGTAGCTGGGATTACAGGTGCATGCTACCACACCCGGCTACTTTTTTGTATTTTTAGTAGAGACAGAATTTCACCATGTTGGCCAGGCTGGTTTTGAACTCCTGGCCTCAAGTGATCCGCCCGCCTCGACCTCCCGAAGTGCTGGGATTACAGGCGTGAGCCACCGTGCCCAGCTAAGGTAATTTCCTCTTCCTCTGTTAGCGCCCCTACCGTGCTCCCACACTCAGTTAATTGTCATCTCCCTCTACCTAGACATGAAAAATCAGGTGACATCTAATCTCTCCCAAAGGAACCCAAGGGAGGGGGCACTCCCAAAGCCTCCCACAGATACACAATTTAAGTAAAGGTGAAACCAGTCCAGTGCTTCCTATGCAAATGTAGCCTGAATGGCACCGCTATTGCCCACCCTCCAATCCCTGTGTCCAAGCCTTATTTGCGTAACCTCCCACGGGACAGAACTTCCTCCTCTCCCTTCTCTTCTAGGCCCTCATCATGTCTCACCTACGCTAGAGTCTCCCCACTGGTTTCTTCCCTTCCATCAGGCCCCCATAATCCATCCCCACAACACAAGCTCCTCAGTGCACCCATCTGAGCAAAAGCCTTCAGTGTCTCCCTAGTAACGGCAAATGCCCACCCCTCTTTCACTTCTCTATTGAATGTGTGAATTTTTACCAAATGCTCTTATTAAACAAAACAAAACAAAACACGCCAGCAGGGTGGCTCACACCTGTAATCCCAGTGCTTTGAGGTGGTATGATCACTTGAGCCCAGGAGATCATGACTAGCCTGGGCAACCCAGCAACATACCCCTCGCTACAAAAAAAAAAAAAAAAAAAAAAAAAAAAAAAATATATATATATATATATATATAAAATATATAAATATATATTTAAAAATATAATATATATATATATATTGAGACGGGGTCTCACTCTGTCTCCCAGGCTGGAGTGCAGTGGCACGATCTCTGCTCACTGCAACCTCTGCCTCCCTGGCTCAAGTAATCCTCCCACCTTGTGAGTAGCTGGCACTACAGGCTTGCACCACCACGCCCAGCTAATTTTAACTTTTTTTGTACAGATGGAGTCTTGCTATGTTGCCCAGGCTGGTTTCAAACTTTTGAGCTCAAATGATCCACCTGCCTCAGCCTCCCAAAGCGCTGAGATTACAGGTGCGAACCACTGCGCCTGGCCAAATTAAAACAAACAAAACACACACACACACACACACACACACACACACACACACACACACACTTGAATCACCAAATTGTAATGCCTAAAGGTGCCATTCATTACTCTGAGTTTCAAATAACTTTTAAAAAATACATCTGGCCGGGCGCGGTGGCTCAAGCCTGTAATCCCAGCACTTTGGGAGGCCGAGGCGGGTGGATCACGAGGTCAGGAGATCGAGACCATCCTGGCTAACATGGTGAAACCCCGTCTCTACTAAAAATACAAAAAAAAACTAGCCGGGCGTGGTGGCGGGCGCCTGTAGTCCCAGCTACTCGGAGGCTGAGGCGGGAGAATGGCGTGAACCCGGGAGGTGGAGCTTGCAGTGAGCGGAGATCGCGCCACTGCACTCCAGCCTGGGCGACAGAGCGAGACTCCGTCTCTCAAAAAAAAAAAAAAAAAAAAAAAAATACATCTATGCCGGGTGCTGTAGCTCATGTCTGTAATCACAGCACTTTGGGAGGCCAAGGTGGGAGGCTTGCTTGAGGCCAGGAGTTCGAGACCAGTCTGGGCAACATAGAAATCCTCCATCTCTGCAAAAAAAATTAGCCAGGCGTGGTGGTGTGCACCTGTAGTACCAGCTACTCGAGAGGCTGAGGCAGGAAAATCGGTAGGACCCAGGAGCTCAAGGCCCCGGTGTGTTATGATCTGCACTCCAGCCTGGGCGACAAAGGGAGACTGACTCCAAATGAAACAAACAAACAAACACCTAAATTGGAGTTTAATGGAAAACTTTTAACTTTCTCCAGCATTCCTGCTAAGCATCACACTTCTCTCTGCTTGCTGACACCCTGGTTGACGTCTGAGCAGGATGGGACGCGCGGCTCAGAGCCTAAGATAAAAAGAAAGTGTCTGCAGGGCTTTCTACCAATAAATAAGTTCTGACGGGTTCATTAATGAGGTTTGGAAGGGAGGTCCCGAGAGGTGCCCGCGGACTCAGCCCGGAGCTCCGGGACTTGGGCTCTGCGATCCTTGCAGAAGGCATGGGCAGGGGCAGGATGGGGAGGTGCAGGACGGGGAAGCCTGGCAGTTGGGTGGGGGCGGCCACCCACTGAGGCCGGATCCGGCCAGGCGCCCACGTTGCGCCCGCCCGCGGGGCTGCGCTTCCCCGGGCTGCGGCCGCGGAGCTGGTCAGTCCGGCGCTCCCCGGTCCCAGGCCCGGAAGGAGCTAACGGGCTATTCGTAGGCGGGCCAGGATTCCCCCGGGGAAGGCCCCACTCCCCGGCCCGCGTCATTCCTGTCCACCGCCCCGGGCCCTCGCGGGGTAGCCCCCTGCACGAGCGGGCAGGGCAGTGGGCGGCGCTTGGCGGAGGGCAGCGCGCTCGGGGCGCGCGGGGACTGTGGCCGAGGGGAGGAGAGGGAGGCGCGCGGGCGGGGACCGGGCGAGCGAGGGCAGATCAGGGCAGCACGCCCAGGCCACGCCCCATACAGGCCCCGCCCCGTCTTCACCCCGCCCCAGCCCTGCCGGGAACGGCGGGACCACGGTGACTGACACGACTCCAGACCAGTCACCAAGCGCCTCGAGGCCCCGAGGGGCTACTCGGGGCCGAGCCAGCTGAGGGGCTCCTGAAGGGGCGGGGGCGGGCGGGGAAGCCTTTCGGCGAGGGGCGGGGTCTCAGGAAGACTGGCAGAACTCACAGCCAATGGCAGGCGGGAGCCGTCCCGTTAGCGCCGGATCCCCGCGGGTAGGGCGGGGCGGGCGGCGCCGCGGGGATCCCGGGGCGGCTGAGGGCCCCTGACTCGGCTCCTCGCGGCGACATGGATCGGATGGCCAGCTCCATGAAGCAAGTGCCCAACCCGCTGCCCAAGGTGCTGAGCAGGCGCGGGGTCGGCGCGGGGCTGGAGGCGGCGGAGCGCGAGAGCTTCGAGCGGACTCAGGTGAGGACGGGGGACCCCGGGGCATCCCTGGGGCACCCTGAGGGACGCGGTGTCCGAGAGGGGCTTTGAAGGGAGTAGGAGTCTTGCAGGCCCCAGTTGAGGACGGGGCGAGGGGGTCGTGAGCGGGGGCATTGGCGTGCAGATCTGGGCGATCCCAGGAAGGTCGGAGACCCCAGGGTACCCCAGCTGGCCTGGGGAGAAGGGCAGAGGCGGGCTCGGAGGAGATGGCAGGATGCGTGCGGCCAAGAGGAGCCTGATCGGCTGGGGACCGGGCAGGAGTCCCAAGGTGAGGTGAGAGGGGAAGGAACTGAAAAGGGGCGGAATGGAAAGGGTGCCTCTAAACAAGGGAAGCGCACGGTAGCCGCTTGGAGGCTCAAGTGTGGGGTCGGAGAGTGGGGGAGCCAGGCTGGGAATGTGAAGGGTGAGGGGTCCTCTCTTCCCCTCCGATTACTTCTTGGTTGCACTGACATCCCCTCCCACCCCCCACTCCTTAGCATCCCCCTTTCTCGATGCCTCTTGCTTGGCTCTGGCCAGCCCCAGCTGTCAACTCTGAGGCCGGGCCGAAGGGGTCGGAGCAGGGAAAAGGAATGTAGGAAATGCAAAGTGTGGCCACTTTGTGGGAAAATTACTCTGGGGGCTAAAGTGGAGACCATGGTGCCCCGAGCCCTCACTTGGGGTCTTGGTTTTATCCCCCAAGATGTGCCTGACAGCTAATAGGCAGACTGCCCTATTTGTCCTGCCTGACCAGGGCTCGAGGCCAAAATTCCTCAGTGTCATCAACAAAAAGCCACAATCCATTTTTACCTCCGAGTTTTTAATGCCTGGTGTATTGATTGGACTGAATTAAGCTGACATGTTGATGGTGTTCATCAGTTCATTTGTATGTAAAATCCATTTCAAAGAGTACAACGCTTCTTTTAATCCCAGTGCCAATGCTGGAGGGGCAGATTTGTTCTACACTCTTGCGCTCAGAGTGGAACCTTTGAAGATCCAGTTGGGTCTCCCCCCGCGCCCCCCCCCCCCCAGCCAGAGGCTGGTCCCGTGGTGTGTTGTGCAAGGAATACTTCCCCCAAACACAGTTGGAGGGAAAGGGCTTTGGGATTTTAGTTAGAGAACACAATGGGAATCTGACTGAAAGTTCTGTGTATGGAATCTTTCAAAGAATAAAGCTTTTGGCCAGGCGCTGTACCTCACACCTGTAATCCCAGCACTTTGTGAGGCGGAGGCGGGTGGATCACCTGAGGTCAGGAGTTCAAGACCAACCTGGCCAACATGATGAAACCTCGTCTCTACTAAAAATACAAAAAATTAGCCGGGCGTGGTGGCAGATGCCTGTAATCCCAGCTACTTGGGAGGCTGAGGCCAGGAGAATTGCTTGAATCTGGGAGGTGAAGGTTGCAGTGAGCAGAGATCGTGCCACTAAACTCCAGCCTGGGCAACAAGAGTGAAACTCCGTCTCAAAAAAAAAAAAAGAAAGAAAGAAAGAAAGAATAAAGCTTTTCACCCCCAGAGGACTTTATCCCCTCTTCTTATTCTGAAAACATTTGGCCCCCCCACCTGGGCAACATAGTGAGACCATGTCTCTACAAAAAATAAAAAAATGAGGCTGGGTGCATTAGCTCACACCTGTATTCCCCGCACTTTGGGAGGCCGAGGTCGGCGAGGTGGGAGGATCAGTTGAGCCCTGGAGTTTGAGACCAGCCTGGGCAACACAGTGAGATCCTGCCTCTATTTTTTAAAAAATTGAAAATTAGCCTCGTGTGGTGGCATATGCCTGTAGTCCCAGCTGTTCGAAAGGCTGAGGCAGGAGGGTCACTTGAGCCAGGAGGTTGAGGCTGCAGCGAGCTATGGTCGTGCCACTGCACTCCAGCCTGGGTGACAGAGTGAGACCCTGTCTCTACAAAAAAATGAAAAAAAAAAAAAGTGAAAAAAAGAAAGAAAACCTCACGCAGGTGTGTCTGGATAGTGTGCAGCAGTGAGACCCTGTCTCTACAAAAAAAAAAAAGAAAGAAAGAAAGAAAAAAGAAAGTGCTTCCACGCAGGTGTTTTTGGATGGTACGAAACAGGGAGTCGCCACTACCTGGTTTTCCTACCCCAGGAGGGAAGTAGGAAATGGTCATTTCACTTCACTTCATTTCACTTCTGCCTCCCAGGATCCAGCTGGGTTTGAGGCTTGTTCTCTGGTTTCATGGACCCGGCCCCTGAAAAGAAGGAAATTTTCCATTGGTCTTGGATGTTAGTACCTCCGCTAACTTCCTAGTCACATGAGGCTTCTTGCTCCATGAAACAGCGTGTATATTCCTTTTATTTTTTTTGTTTTTTGTTTTTTGTTTTTGTTGTTGAGACAGAGTCTCGCTCTGTCGCCTGGGCTGGAGTGCAGTGGCCGGATCTCAGCTCACTGCAAGCTCCGCCTCCCGGGTTTACGCCATTCTCCTGCCTCAGCCTCCCGTGTAGCTGGGACTACAGGTGACCACCACCTCGCCCGGCTAATTTTTTGTATTTTTAGTAGAGACGGGGTTTCACCGTGTTAGCCAGGATGGTCTCGATCTCCTGACCTCGTGATCCGCCCGTCTCGGCCTCCCAAAGTGCTAGGATTACAGGCTTGAGCCACCGCGCCCGGCCTATTCCTTTTATTTTTATATTTTCATAGAGACGGGGGTCTCACTGTGTTGCCCAGACTAGTCTCAAACTCCTGGCTTCAAGTGATCCTCCTGCTTCTGCCTCCCAAAGTGCTGGGACTACAGGCATGAGCCATGACACCCAGCCCTATTTTATTTTTCTTTTAATAAATGACATAAGAAAATAAATAGATATTATTTTTTAACAACCCATTCCTTCTAGAGTCTCAAATATGTAAAAACTAGAGCAACAGAGAAATATGCGTAAGACTTTGACCTATAATAGTGAAAGAAATTAGGTTTGTGAAAGTTTCCACCCATGAGTGGTATGTTTCCCTGCTATCCAGGGACGGCCCAACAGGAGAGTCTAGGTCAGTGTTTTCTGGTGTTTTACATTCTGTGGGACATTTGTGATTGGTCAGATTTGACCTGGGTGGGGTGGGTGGGGATGAGGTAGAGTGGAGCAGAAAAAGAGAATTTTTCTGATGTTGAAACTCTTATTTTTAACTTTTTTTTTTTTTTGAGATGGAGGTCTCACTGTGTGTTCCTAGGCTGGTCTTGAACTCCTAGCCTCAAGCGATCTTCCCACCTCAGCCTCCCAAAGTGCTGGGATTTCAGGTGTGAGCCACTGCACCCAACCTCTGGTATTGAAACTCTTTAGGGGTGTAGGAGAGTAAAGACAAAGAACCAGCCTGGACAACATAGTAAAACCCCATCTCTCCAAAAAATAAAATTAGCTGGATGTGGTGACGCATGCTTGTTGTCCCAGCAACTTTGGAGGCTGAGGTGGGAGGATTGCTTGAGCCTGGGAGCCTGAGGCTTCAGTGAGCAAAGATTGTGCCACTGCATTCCAGCCTGGGCAACAGAGTGAGACCCCATCTAAAAAAGAAAGAAAGAAAAGAAAAGAAAAGCCCTAAAACCCAACGTTAGTCAATCTACAAAAAATTATTTTGTTTAATGACTACCTATCAAATGTATCATGAGGTTGCAGAGCTTGGTAAGCAAAGGGAAAAAAGGGGAAAAATGTATTATAAGATATAAAAATGAATTATAAAAAATTTAATGAGTTAGGAGACCATGAGAATCAGCCAAGGTATAATAATAACTAACTAATTATTGTGTTTGGCACCATTCTAAGGACATCATTGTATTACCTTTTTAAATCTTGACAAGAACGGATGAGGTTCACAGTTTTACTCTCGGGACAATTGAGGCACAGAGAGGTTAAGTAACTCACCAGAAGTCACACAGCTGGAAGTGGTCTCAACCTTTACCCACTGCCTCGGGCAGCCTGTGAGTACTGAGCAGATGCTGGCATTGGAGTTAGAAGGCATTTGAGTCTTACAGCTGGGCGTGTATACGGGCCACGGGGTCTCAGGGAAGTTGTCTAACCTTTCTAAGCCTCAGTTTCCTTATTGTCAAATAAACATAACACTTACCTGGCTGATTTATTGTGCGGATTCAATGAAGCCATATTCCTGAAGGCATTTTGTAAACTGTGGAGCACTAGTTCAGTGATTATTGTTATGATCTGACTGGGGAGACGAACCCGAGACAGCAGACGCGTGATCTATCAAGTAGGCTGTGATTAAGTCTTCCTTAGACGGATAGATGTGGTACTAGGTAATAGGATAATTACCAAGAGCACGTGGATAAAACACAGGCTTTGGGGTTGGGAGCCCTCCCCGAGGACTGAAGCACATCTTTTAGCATGAGTTAGCGTTTGCTGGGTGGAGGAGAGGATGGGGCATTCCAGTGATGGAGGAACATAAATAAAGAAACATCTAGACTAGGCAGATAAACTTCCCAGCGGGTGCAGTGGAGACTCATTGGCTGGGGTAGAGAGAGGGGCAAAATTGGCCACTCCCTCCTCTGAACTATAGCAGGGCTGGTGACCTCTCCTAGTTCCTATGAGCTTGTGCTGGCATCATTTCTCTCTGTGGCCCCCAGTGAACGCTGAGCTTATTGAGGGCAGGTCTGTGTCTTGCTCTTGCCTACATCCTGAATCTCATGGTTAGTAGTGAATGGGGTCAGCAAGGGAACCCTGGGTTCAGCCCTGGGCCACGGGATATATTAATAATTGCTTTATTTATTTTTTTTTAAGAGATGGTCTCGCTCTATTGTCCAGTCTGGAGTGCAGTGGCACGATCATAGCTCAGTTTTGCCTCGGACTCCTGGGCTCAAGTGATCCTCCTGCCTTAGCCTCCTAAGTAGCTGGGACTACAAGAGCATGCCACCATGCCTAGCTGATCTTTAAAATTTATTTATTTATTTATTTTGACACAGAGTCTCACTCTGTTGCTTAGGCTGGAGTGCAGTGGCACCATCTCGGCTCACTACAACCTTTGCCTCCTGGGTTCAAGTGATTCTCCTGCCTCAGCCTCTCGAGTAGCTGGGATTACAGGCGAGCGCCACCACGCCCAGTTAATTTTGTGTGTTTTTGGTAGAGACGGGGTCTCATGTGTTGACCAGGCTGGTCTCGAACTCCTGACCTCAGGTGAGCCGCCTGCCTCAGCCTCCCAAAGTGCTGGGATTACAGGTGTAAGCCACCGCTCCTGGCCTAAAATTTTTTTTTTTTAGAGATGGGGTCTTGCTGTGTTGCCCAGGCTGGTCTTGAACTCTTGGGCTCAAGCAGTCCTCCCGCCTTGGCTTCCCAAAGTGTTGGGATTACAGGTGTGAGCCGCCGTGCCCGACCTATAATTACTTGATGTTTTCTCGTAATGCTCCAGGTTCGCTCTTGGTCTAGCCTTGCCTCCTACATACCCAGTCTAGAGCCTGGCAGCATGCCCATCAAAAGACTCTCACTGCTCTGCCTGCCTTCTTCTGTCCTGGCATCTATAACCTCAGACCAGCCTTGCATCCCTACTCCTGCCAGCCTCCTCCAGGAAGCCTTGCCTCCTCAACTCTCCTGCACCATCCTCACATTTCACCTGGCCACTGTCACTGCCAGAGTAGGCACCACTGACCTGCCTGATGGCCCAGCCACTGCCCCCATCTCCAACCAGACCCTTGGTGTGTTCCCCACCCAATCCATCACAAGCCACCTTCAAGCTTCAGGGAAGTGAAAAGTACTTCCTGCCCTCATAAAAAACCAGCCGTAATAGGGAGACCTTATCAGGAGTACTTTACAGTTTATAAAGCATGTTTCTAGCCATCATTGGGACCACACAATGGTTAGTCATTATCATTTTCATTTTATGGATGAGGACATCGTGACTCAAAGAGCTTGGTAACTTGCCAAGGGTCATCCCACGGGTGAGTGGAAGGGCCAGGATTAAAAACCAGGACTCCAGGTTCCAAGTGTCAGGCCCGTTCGACCACACTGTCCTCCCCCCAGCCAAGAGGGCAATTCGAGAATCAGCCAGGAGGGCTGTCAATCACAGGACAAATAAAATAACCTGTCTGTTTTTACTTAGCTGGAAAATGGTTTTCTCCATGGTTTGTTTATTTCTTCCACATCCGTTTAGTAGCACATACCGTGGAGGAGACACAGAGATGAGTAAGATAAGGAGACCAGCTCTAGGGGGCTTGTGAGTCAGCCGGGAGGCAGACTGGCCGCTGCGCAGCCCCTGGACAAGCCTTGGCGCTCTGATGTGGTCAGGCGCCGAAACACCAGCATTACCAGGGCCATTAGGATGTCGGGCACCACCCAGAACTACTGAATCAGGGCCTGCCATGTTCACCGAGCACCGGGTAGTCTGTGCATGCTGATGTTTGAGCAACAGTGCTCTGTAGTAGGTGAGTTCTGGGATTAGAGGAAAAGACACAGAGGTGGGAACACACCTTTAGAAAGTCTCAATCTCCTTGGGTGGGCCGGGCACAGTGGCTCATGTTTATCATCCCAGCACTTTGGGAGGCTGAGGTGGGAGGATGGCTTGAGCCCAGGAGTTCGAGACCAGCCTGGGCAACATAGCGAGACCCTGTCTCTACAAAAAAATCAAATCAAATCAAATAATTAGCTGGCCAGGGTGGTGCTGCCTGTAGTCCCAGCTACTCGGGAGGCAGAGGGAGGACGATTGTTTAAGCCCAGGAAGTTGAGTCTGCAGTGAGCCGGGATCACACCACTGCACTCCAGACTGGGTGACAGAGCCAGACCCTGTAAAAAAAATACATAAATAAAAGCCAGAAACAACAACAACAAAAAATCTGTGGGTGGCGCATATGTCAGAGCAAAGGATCTTAATGCATCCTGTGTTGAGAAGAGCCTTGGATCCTAGAGAGAAAGAGATAGAAACAAATATTTATTGAGGGCCTGATGGGTACCAGGAACATGCTGGGTGATTTACATCTATGATTTCATTTTAATAGCTCAGGATCAGAGAGGCTAAGTGACTAGTCCAAGGTCACACAGTGAGTGAACCGAGAAGCCAGGACTTCACAACCAAATGGCAGGTTCCTTTCTTTCGTGTTTACGTTGGGGGTACTTCTGCCCTCTTGCTGATGATCTTCAGCAGATGCTTAGCCTTTGTTCAGCGGCTAAAAAATTTTAGGGCTGAGCTAGAAGGATTTGCAGTTCTCAACCCTGGCTGGAGAGCTCTTTAAAAAAAATAAGGCCGGGCGCAGTGGCTCACGCCTGTAATCCCAGCACTTTGGGAGGCCGAGGTGGGCGAATTACGAGGTCAGGAGATCAAGACCATCCTGGCTAACACGGTGAAACCCCGTCTCTACTAAAAATGCAAAAAATTAGCCGGGCATGGCGGCGGGCACCTGTAGTCCCAGCTACTCAGGAGGCTGAGGCAGGAGAATGGCGTGAACCCAGGAGGCGGAGCTTGCAGTGAGCCGAGATCGCGCCACTGCACTCCAGCCTGGGGAACAGAGCGAGACTCCATCTCAAAATAAATAAATAAAATAAAATAAAATAAAATACTGTTTTTCTGGGCCCCCTGCATAAGGACTCTGTCTCATTGGTATGGGGTGATCATTGACACGTTGTAAAGTCCCAGGTGGTTCTCATGTGCAATCAAGATGGTGACTATGGGTCCTGATGGGTTCCCACACCCCTGGCACCCCACGGACTTTGGGTGGCTCCGTTGGTTCTGGTTATACTCAGAAAACCAAGATGACCCTAACCCTGCTTCTTGCGGGTAGGAAGCATCTGTGTCAGGTTTGTTGTTTTTTTTTTTTTTTTTGAGACGGAGTCTCGCTCTGCCGCCCAGGCTGGAGTGCAGTGGCCGGATCTCAGCTCACTGCAAGCTCCGCCTCCCGGGTTCACGCCATTCTCCTGCCTCAGCCTCCCGAGTAGCTGGGACTACAGGCGCCGCCACCTCGCCCGGCTAGTTTTTTGTATTTTTAAAGTAGAGACGGGGTTTCACCGTGTCAGCCAGGATGGTCTCGATCTCCTGACCTCGTGATCCGCCCGTCTCGGCCTCCCAAAGTGCTGGGATTACAGGCTTGAGCCACCGCGCCCGGCCCAGGTTTGTTCTTTGGGAATGCAAATGCTCAGAGCCAGGCTATGTAGCACCCTGAGCCTTGAACCTGGTGCCCCTCCTGCTTCTGCTTGTGGAGCAGGTGCACAAAGAAGTCACACCTTGCCTGAAGTCTGAGCAGGTGCCTTCTTGCAAGAGGAGCTGCACGTTAACCCCATTTTTCCATTTATTGACAATCAGAGCTGGCTTCTTTTTTTTTTTTTTTTTTTTTTTTTTTTTGAGATGGAGTCTCACTCTGTCACCTAGGTTGGAGTGCAGTGGCGCCATCTCGGCTCACTACAACATGTGTCTCCTGGATTCAAGTGATTCTCTTACCTCAGCCTCAGGAGTAGCTGGGATTATAGGCATGTGCCACCACACCCAGATAATTTGTGTATTCTTAGTAGAGATGAGGTTTCATCATGTTGGTCAGGCTGGTCTCGAACTCCTGACCTCAAGTGATCCGCCTGCCTTGGCCTCCCAAAGTGCTGGGATTACAGGCCGGAGCAACTGCTCCCGGCCCAGAGCTGGCTTCTTAAACTTCTGTGACCTTCTGTCTCCCCCACCTTGCTCCTTTAGTGGGTATTGAAAACGTAAGAAGGAAATTAAGAGCTTTCTTTTGGTCCCTGGTTTTGTACTGATGGTAATGGTAATAGTCAACATTTACTGACCAGGCACGGTGGCTCATGCCTGTAATCCTAGCACTTTGGGAGGCCGAGGCAGGTGGATCACTTGAGGCCAGGAGTTCGAGACCATCCTGGCCAACATGGTGAAACCCTTTCTCTACTAAAAATACAAAAATTAGCTGGGCGTGGTGGTGCGTGCCTGTAATCCCAGCTACTCAGGAGGCTGAAGCAGGAGAATCGCTTGAACCTGGGAAGTGGGGAGGTTGCATTAAGCCGAGATCACGCCACTGCACTCCAGCCTGGGCAACAGAGCAAGACCTTGTCTCAAAAAAAAAAAAAGAAAAATTTACTGCCCACATACTGTGTGCAAGTGGTAAAGGCCTTACACGAGCCACCCTTTTCAATCCTTGCAACACATGTATGAATTATAATTCCTATTTTAGGCTGGACATGGTGGCTCATACCTGTAATCCCAGCACTTTGGGAGGCCAAGGCAGGCGGATCACCTGAGGTCAGGTGTTCAAGACCAGCCTAACCAACATGGAGAAACCCTGTCTCTGGTAAAAATACAAAATTAGCTAGGCGTGGTGGCGTGCACCTGTAATCCCAGCTACTAAGGAGGCTGAATCACTTGAACTCAGGAGGCAGAGGTTGCAGTGAGCCGAGATTGCGCCATTGCACTCCAGCCTGGGCAACAAGAGTGAAACTCTGTCTCAAAGAAAAAAAAATTCCTATTTTACAGAGGAGGAAATTGAGGCTTTCATGGGTTGATAGCTATTCTCTCTGTTTGTCCCTCTGTCACTGCCTGGCACCCTCTGCTCTCTTCCTCCTTCCTCCTCCTGATGCTTGGGGTCCCCAAGGCGCTGTCCTCACCCTACCTCTCTTCTACCTGCTGTCCACTTCCTTTGCCCTCACCTCTGTCTGATGGTTTCTGTTCTCACTTCTGTGGCACTGACTCCCCGCATCTCCCTCCTGACTTCCCAGCATGAGTGACCACTTCCCAGTGGACAACTGTACCGCCTCGGGCGGCCCCATGGCGGGACGGTGGTCCCCACCTTCTTTCTGGTGTCAATTCTGATCCCTCCCTCCCTCCTGCCCTCACAGCCGCATTCTGTTGAGTGCCTCTGTGAGACTTGTCTCACCCATTCATCCTGTGTTTCTTGCATTTCCTGCTCTTTTTTTTTTTTTTAATTTATTTATTATTATTATACTTTAAGTTGTAGGGTACATGTGCATAACGTGCAGGTTTGTTACATATGTATACTTGTGCCATGTTGCTGTGCTGCACCCATCAACTCGTCATTTACATCAGGTATAACTCCCAATGCAATCCCTCCCCCCGCATTTCCTGCTCTTATTACATCTTGCCTGTATTTTTGTCATCTCATCCTGCCTGCCCTCTAAATCGTCTGTCCTGGACAGAGTGTCCCTCAAATGCAACACTGCGATTTTTTTTTTTTTTTTTGAGACAGAGTCTCACTCTTGTCACCCAGGCTGGAGTGCAGTAGCAGTAGCACGATCTTGGCTCACTGCAACCTCTGCCTCCTGAGTTCAAGCTATTCTCCTGCCTCAGCCTCCTGAGTAGCTGGGATTACAGGCACCCGCCACCATGCCCAGCTAATTTTTGTACTTTTAGAAGAGACTAGATTTCACCATGTTGGCCATGGCTGGTCTCGAACTCCTGACCTTAGGTGATCCGCCTGCCTCGGCCTCCCAAAGTGCTGGGATTACAGGCGTGAGCCACCGCGCCTGGCTGCTTTTTTGTTTTTTAAGAGATAGAGTCTTGCTGTATTGCCCAGGCTGGAATGCAGTGATGCGATCATAGCTCACTGCAGCCTTGAATTCCTGGGTTCAAGTGATTCTCCCACCTCAGTCTCCTGAGCAGCTGGGACTATAGGTATGTGCTGCCACACCCAGCGAATTAATTTTCTTTTTTTTTTTTGTAGAGACAAGATCTCACTATGTTGCCCAGGCTTGTCTCAAACTCCTGGCCTGAGGCGATCCTCCTGCCCCAGCCTCTCAAATTGTTGGGGTATTGAGCCATTGCACCTGGCCCAACAATGCTTTTTTATTTTTATTTTTATTTATTTATTTTTTTCTGTTCTGTTCTAGTTTTTTATTTTTATTCACTTGTTAGAATTTTGTGGGTTTTTTTTTTTTTTCTGTTTTCTCTGCATTTCTTTCCGCTCAACTTTTAAGTTCAGAGGGTACACGCGCAGGCTTGTTACATGGGTAAACTGCATGTCACTGAGTTTTGGTGTATGATCCTGTCACCTAGGTAGTGAGCATAGTACCCCATAGGTAGTTTTTCACCCCACTTCCCCCCCACCACACTCCTTCTTCACCGACAACTACTTTTATAACTGTCCTTTTTCAAAAACTTTTGCTGCCTCCCCCGAGACCCTACCTGATGTGGCACCATCAGCGTCCCTGGTACCTGGTCCCTGTCCTTTTTTTTTTTTTTTTTTTCCTTTTTGTTTGAGACAGTGTCTTGCTGTGTCTCCCAGGCTGGAGTGCAGAGACCCCATCTCTGAAAAAGAAAATTAAAAAAATAAAAATAAAGAGTTGGTGCCGCACGTTAAGAAGGATGGGGCGTGTCCCTATGGCCCAGGAGATCAGATTTCCTGCCCCACTTGGGCACTGAAAGGGTTCCTGTCTGGCACTTGTGCAAGGCACTGATGAAGACCGTTTTCTCTCCCCATTCATTGGCCCACTTATTCCACTACCTCAAGGCGAGGTGTGGCGGAGACCTGGGTGTGGCAGCGGGCACAGCCTTGTGCAGTGGGCTGGTGGCCAGCTCTCCTCCTGCATCAAGGAGGGTTGACGACCTGGAGAGATGCCCACCTGGGAAAGAGAACTTGTTAGCCCCACCTCCCGGCAGGGTGGTGGCTGCTTCCTGTTTTCCTGCCTGGGCAGCCAGGGAGGAGCTCCGTTCCCAGCTTGTGGGCAGGACTTGCGACGGGAGAGGGGCTGTGACTTAAGGTGTCTGCTGGCTCAGAGGAAGAGAGAATGGCATCTTTTCTTGGATCAGAAAGGTGGCTGCTGCTGCCTCTGCTTATACTGCCACGAGACAGCTCAGGAAGCCAGTGTGGCCTATGGCTTGTGTTTAACAACTAACACTCTATAGTTTAAAGGCGTGTTGATACATTACCCCTCTGAAGCCACAGAGCAAGCATGCAGTAGATGGTTGTGGTCAGTTTTCAAATACACACACTGAGGCTCAGAGAGATGAAAAGCCTTGTTTGAGAGCACTCAGGAAGTGGCAGAACTGAGGTTTGAACCTGGCTTGTCTGGCCCCAAATTTTATGCTTTCTTTCTGTATTTCCCTTTAAAGCGGAAGCCGGGTCAGTGGCTTAGAAATATGTGACTTAGGGAGCGGGGAGGGATAGCATTAGGAGACATACCTAATGTAAATGACGAGTTGATGGGTGCAGCACACCAACAAGGCACATGTATACATATGTAACAAACCTGCACGTTGTGCACATGTACCCTAGAACTCAAAGTATAAGAAAAAAAAAAAAGAAAGAAATGTGTGACTTAGAAAAGGTACAGACATTTATTTTGCTAAGTCTTTTTTTTTTTTTTTTTTTTTTTTTTGAGATGGAGTCTCGCTCTGTCACCTAGGCTGGAATCCAGTGGTGTGATCTCAGCTCACTGCAACCTCCCCCTCCTGGATTCAAGCGATTCTCCTGTCTCAGCCTCCCGAGTAGCTGGGACTACAGGCACATGCCACCATGCCTGAATAATTTTTCTCTTTTTGATAGAGATGGGGTTTCACCATGTTGCCCAGGCTGGTCTCAAACTCCTGACCTCAGGTGATCCACCCACCTGGGCTTCCCAAAGTGCTGGGATTATAGGCGTGAGCCACCCCGCCCAGCCTTATTTTGCTAAATCTTTTCCAGTTGACTTATTTGGACACTGAAAATTCCTCCCAGAAGAAAATATTTGCAACACACATAATTATCAAAGGGCCTATGTCCAGAATATGTAAAAAATGTAAGAGAAACAAACAAACAAAAAACTTAAAAAGAAAAAAAAGGCCAGACACTGTGGCCCATGCCTGTAATCCTAGCACTTTGGGAGACTGAGGTGGGTGGATCCTTTGAGCCCAGAAGTTCGAGACCAGCCTGGGCAACATGGCAGAAACCCGCCTGTACAAAAAATACAAAAACTTAGCCAGGTGTGCGCCTATAGTCCCAGCTACTCGGCACTAGGAGACTGCGGCAGGGGACCTGGGGAGGTCAAGGCTTCTATGAGCCATGATCATGCCACTGCACTCCAGCCTGGGTGACAGAGTGAGACCCGTGTCTCAAAAACAAACAAAAAGACAAACCTAATTTAAAACAAAATAAGCAGGAGATAGTTAATGAAAGGGGATAAACAAATGGCCAATAAATTTGTGAAATGTTGTGCAGCTTCATTAGCATCACAAAAATGCAAATTAACATTTAATGTGGCCGGACGCGGTGGCTTACGCCTGTAATCCCAGCACTTTGGGGGGCCTAGGCAGGCAGATCACGAGGTCAGGAGATTGAGACCAGCCTGGCCAACATGGTGAAATCCCATCTCTACTAAAAATACGAAAATTAGGCAGGCATGGTGGGGTGTGCCTGTAATCCCAGCTATTTGGGAGGCGGTGGTTGCAGTGAGCCGAGATCAAGACCGCACCACTGCACTCCAGCCTGGTGGACAGAGCAAGACTCTGTCTACAAAAAAAAAAAAAAAAAAAGAAAGAAAAACATTTAATGAGATACCACTACATGCCCATCAGAATGGCTGAAATTAAAAATATTTTTTAAAAAAACTTGACAGTGCCAAGCATTGGCAAGGATGTGGAGTGATAAAAATGCCCCGCCAGGCACGGTGGCTCATGCCTGGAATCCCAGCACTTTGGGAGGCCTAGGCGAGCGGATTACGAGGTCAGGAGTTCAAGACCAGCCTGGCTAACATGGTGAAACCTCGTCTCTACTACAAATACAAAAAATTAGCCAGGTGTGGTGGCATGCGCCTGTAGTCCCAGTTACTCAGGAATCTGAGGCAGGAGAATCACTTGAACCTGGGAGGCGGAGGTTACAGTGAGCCAAGACCGAACCATTGCACTCCAGCCTGGGAGACAGAGCGAGACTCTGTTTCAAAAAAAAAAAAAAGCCCAGACACTGCAGGTGGGACTGTAAACTGGGGCTACCACATTGGATAATGTCTAGTGTTATGCTAAAATTAAAAACAGGCATTCTCAGTAATTTAGCCATACCACTGCTAGTTATTACCCAACAGAAATGCATAACACAGCTGGGCGCGGTGGCTCATGCCTGCAATCCCAGCACTTTGGGATGCCGAGACAGCGGATCATTCGAGGTCAGGAGTTCAAGAACAGCCTGGTCAGCACGGTGAAACCCTGTCTCTGCTAAAAATACAAACAAACAAACAAAAACTGGGCATGGTGGTGCATGCCTGCAATCCCAGCTACTGGGGAGGCTGAGGGAGAATTGCTTGAACCCAGGAGATGGAGATGCAGTGAGCCGAGATTGTGCCACTACACTCCAGCCTGGGCAACAGAGTGAGACTCAGTCTCAGGAAGAAAAAAAATATTCATAGCACATGCACCAACACACATTTAGAAGAATATTCATAATCAGATTTTATAATAGTCCCAACCTGGAAACACCCTAAAAGCCCATGAACAGTAGATGGATGTATACATAATATAGTCTTTCATCAGAATACTATACACCCATGAAAATAACTTTAGTTATATTCAGCAACACGGATGAATGCTGCAAACAGAATGATGAGTGAAGAGAAAGGCAGACACAAAAGGACATTTTCTGTATACTTCAATTTGCTTGCTTAGATGGTAAAACTGTAAAGAAAAAAGGAAGTGATTCTCATAAAAGACCAGTAAAGGTTATCTTTGGGTGCAGGGCAGGTTGGTGATTGGGAGGGTGGGGAACGGGAGTTTCTGAGGCCTCGCTAGCATTCTGCTAGCCCCGGTAATGGTTTTTGATAATTCATTAAGCAGTACAGTTTTGTGCAGTTTTCTTTATGTTTCAAAATACAAACTTAAAAGAAAAAAACAACTCCTGGCTGAGCGTGGTGCCGCATGCCTGTAATCACAGCACTTTGGGTGGCTGAGGCGGGAGGATCACTTGAGGCCAGGAGTTGGAGACCAGCGTGGGCAACATAGTGAGACCCTGTCTCTACAAAAAAAAATTTGTATGTGTGTATGTGTTTCTTTTGTGTGTGTGTGTGTGTTTCTTTCTTTCTTTTTTTTTTATACTCTAAGTTCTAGGATACATGTGCACAATGTGCAGGTTTGTTACATATGTATACATGGGCCATGTTGGTGTGCTGCACCCATTAACTCATCATTTACATTAGGCATATCTCCTAATGCTATCCCTCCCCCCACCCACCTCCCCACAATAGGCCCTGGTGTGTGATGTTCCCCTTCCTGTGTCCAAGTGATCTCATTGTTCAATTCCCACCTATGAGTGAGAACATGCGGTGTTTGGTTTTCTGTTTTTGCGATAGTTTGCTCAGAATGATGGTTTCCAGCTGCATCCATGTCCCTACAAAGGACACGAACTCATCCTTTTTTATGGCTGCAGAGTTTTTTAATTAGCCAGGTGTGGTGGTGCCTGCTTGTATTCCCAGCTACTAAGAAGGCTGAGGTGGGAGGATCGCTTGAGCCCAGAGTTGGAGGCTGCAGTGAGCTATGATGGCACCACTGTACTCCAGCCTGAGTGACAGAGTGAGACTCTGCCCCTAAAAAGAACCAACACAACAGAACTCCCCCGACAGTGTCTAAGAACCTGCCCCTTACCCTGTTGATGCATCCTTCGAGGTCTCTCTCAAATTCTGCCTCCCCTCGAAAGCGTTCCTGATGCTGCCCTAGAACTGGGGAGCGTTTGATTCATGAACCACACATCTGCAAGCAGCATCTTCCTAGAGCTGCTGTAACTTGGAGCCAGGAAATTGAGCTCTGTCGTTAGTCACACTCAGAGTGTTGCTATTCCACATGCTGAAGTTGTGGCTTCCATTCATTCGTGTCTTGTGTCTACCTTCCTTAGTGGTACACAGGCCCTACATTTCTCATTCAACCTTTAGTATATTGCCCCAACATCTAGCAGAGGGCTTTATCCCAGCTAAGGCTGAGGATGTCTGTTAAATAGAAAATAAATTAGGTGGCGATGGCTGGGCACGGTGGCTCACACCTGTAATCCCAGCACTTTAGGCAGTTTTTTAGGCCGGGTGCAGTGGCTCACATCTATAATCCCAGCACTTTGGGAGGCCAAGGTGGGCAGATCACCTGAGGTCAGAAGTTGGAGACCAGCCTGGCCAACATGGCGAAACTCTGTGTCTACTAAAAATACAAAACTTAGCCAGGCATGGTGGCAGGTGCCTGTAATCACAGCTACTCAGAAGGCTGAGGCAGGAGAATCGCTTGAACCCGGAAGGCAGAGGTTGCAGTGAGCCGAGATGGCGCCGCTGCACTCCATCCTGGCAACAGAGTGAGACTCGGCCTCAAAAAATAAAATTAGGCTGGGCGCGGTGGCTCACGCCTATAATCCCAGCACTTTGGGAGGCGAAGGCGGATCACCTGAGGTCAGGAGATCGAGACCAGCCTGGCCAATATGGTGAAAACCCGTCTCTACCAAAAATACGAAAATTAGCTGGACGTGGTGGCACACAACTGTAATCCCAGCTACTCAGGAGGCTGAGGTGAGAGAATTGCTTGAGCCCCGGGGGTGGAGGTTGCAGTGAGCTGAGATTGCGCCACTGTACTCCAGCATGGGTGATAGAGTGAGACTCTGTATAAAAAAAAAAAAAATATATATATATATATATATATATGGTAATAATAAAAAAAAATTAGCTGTGCACACTGACACACACCTGTAGTCCCTGCTACTTGGGACAATGAGGTGGGAGGATTGCAGAAGGGTCTTCAGGGCAGGAGGCCTTCTACAAGGCAGAAAGGACTTTGCAAATGTAATTAAGGACCTTAAGGCTGGGAGGGTCTTGGATGATCCAGGTGGGCCCAGTCTGATCACATAGATCCTTAAAAGCAGAGCAACTTTTCTAGCTACAAGCACAAGAGAGATTCCCAGCATGAGAAGGGTTTCATGCACAGCTGCTGACTCTGAGATGTGGGAGGACCAGAGGGAGGGCTCTAGGAGCTAAGGGCGGCCCCTGACCGAGAGCCAGCAAGGAGACGGGGACCTCGGGCCTGGCACTGCAAGATCTTTGATTCCACCAACCACTTGAATGGACTTGGAAGCAGATTTTCCGAGGACCTCCAGGACAGAAGACAGGGGTGCTGATGCCTCGATTTTAGCCCAGTGAGACCTGTTGCATTCTCACCTGCAGAACTGTGAGATAATAAATGGCTGGGTTTGTTTTGTGTTTTTTTTGAGATGGAGTCTTGCTCTGTCGCCCAGGGTGGAGTACAATGGCGCGATCTCGGCTCACTGCAACCTCTGCCTCCTGGGTTCAAGGGATTCTCCTGCCTCAGCCTCCCGAGTAGCTGGGATTACAGGGATGCACCACCACGCCCAGCTAATCTTTTGTATCTTTAGTAGAGATAGGGTTTCACCATGTTGGCCAGGCTGGTCTCGAACTCCTGACCTCATGATCTGCCTGCCTCGGCCTCCCAATTAGTGGCTGTTGTTTTAAGCTGCTGAGCCTGTGGCAATTTGTTACAACAGTGATAGAAAACGAATACAGGGGCCGGGCGCAGTGGCTCAAGCCTGTAATCCCAGCACTTTGGGAGGCCGAGACGGGCGGATCACGAGGTCAGGAGATCGAGACCATCCTGGCTAACACGGTGAAACCCCGTCTCTACTAAAAAATACAAAAAAAAACTAGCCGGGTGAGGTGGCGGGCGCCTGTAGTCCCAGCTACTCGGGAGGCTGAGGCAGGAGAATGGTGTAAACCCGGGAGGCAGAACTTGCAGTGAGCTGAGATCCGGCCACTGCACTTCAGCCCGGGCAACAGAGCGAGACTCTATCTCAAAAAAAAACAAAACACGAATACAGGGTAACAGGTAACTCCTGCTTCAGGGCAGGAGGCCTGATGGGTCCCATGTCTCGCTGCACAGACAGGCTGCCCTTTCAGACCTACAAGAATACTTGTCGTTTCATTGGTGCTTGTCGTGGCTGCAGATCAAACACTGGATTTCCACCCCTGGCACTCACGCACAGAAGTCTTATCCTGGAAAAACCATTCAGCAGCCTGTTCAAAACATTTTTTTTCCTGCTGAGCCATGGAGTTCTTTGGTGCGATTCCAAGTTGGAGAATCACAGATATAATTTACTTAACCTTTAAAAAGGTTGTTTTTTTTTTTTTTTTTTTTTTTTTTGATCAAGTGCTATGCTGTCTGTTAAAAAAAGGCAAGTGGGAAATCCCAATGCGACTGTAGGATCACGATGGCGTCTCTGCTGGAAAGAGAGCCTACAGCTAGGAAAGGGAGTGGGGAGTGAATAGGTGCTTTCCCCAGGGGAGGCCTGCTGCATCCAGATACTTACTCAGGCTCATGGTGGTGATCTGGAACGTCCCAGCATTCTGGGTTTGGCTGCGGAGGAGCCAGGAACTCCCAGAGCTCTGGATTAGGAATGGGGAAGTCTTGCTTCTCCAAGCTGTGGCTCTCTCTGATCTGCATGGTCCCTGCCCACTATAACTATAGGTCTTCAGTCTGGGTCTGTAATGAGGGGTGTGGGATGAGATTGTCTCAGAGGCTCAGACACTTGGTGATTCTGTGAAAGTACGGTTATTACTATTTTTTATTTTTACTTTTTTAGAGACAGCGTCTCACTCTGTCACCTAGGCTGGAGTGCAGTGGTGTAATCACAGCTCACGGCAGCCTCAAACTCCTGGGCTCCAGCGATCCTCCCACCTCAGCCTCACAAGTAGCTGGGACTACACATGCACACCACCATGCCTGGCTAATTTTGAAAATTTTTCTTAGAGACGGGGATCTCACTATTTTGGCCAGGCTGCTCTCAAACTCCTGGCCTCAAGTGATCCTCCTGCCTCTGCCTCCCAAAGTGCTGGGATTACAGGCGTGAGCCACCACGCCTAGCGTGCAGTTATTGAAGCAGCAGCCTGTCAGTTACACTGTCAGTTACACTACTGAGGTAGCAGCCCTGTCGGAGCCCACTGCCTTTTGACACCTGGCCCTTGTTAGGCTAGCTTTGCTGTCCTGATTCTTAGCTTTGCACGTGGGATCCTGTTTGCCTCTTCCCTCTCTATGAGACTCTTTCTCCTGGTTAACAGTAGCTGCACATAGCTTCTGTGGGTCACTTCTGCATTGATCACATGGGCCTTTGCCCCCGAGAAGAACTGGTCTCCCAAAGTTATTCACCCAGAGAACTTACCCAGTGGGGAAGACTTTTTGCAGTTGGTCACTTCTGCCTACATACCGTCTTCTGCTCTCTGCTTAGGGCTCCCCAGATACAGTTCCACAGGCTGAGCGTTGCACAACTTTGGGAGTGTCTTCGGATCCTGGCCTTCCCAGTAGGCCTAGCTTGTAGCATATAACAAAAATAATTTTCCAGAAAAGCTTTTTTTTTTTTTTTTTGAGACAAGGTCTTGCTGTGTCACCCAGGCTGGAATGCAGTGGTATGAACATAGCTCACTGCAGCCTCGAACTTCTTGACTCAAGCCATCCTCTTAGAGCCTCCTGAGTGGCTGGGACTACAGATGTGTGCCACTATGCCCAGCTAATTTTTTTTTTTTTTTTTTTGAGATAGAGTCCCACTCTGTGGCCCAGGCTAGAGTGTAGTGGTGCAATCTCGGCTCACTGCAACCTGCACCTCCCAGGTTCAAGCAATTCTCCTGCCTCAGCCTCCTGAGGAGCTGGGATTACAGGCACCCACCATCATGCCTGGCTAGTTTTTGTATTTTTAGTAGAGATGGGGTTTCACCATGTTGGGCAGGCTGGTCTCGAACTCCTGACCTCAAGTGATTCGCCCGCTTTGGCCTCCCAAAGTGCTGGGATTACAGGTGTGATCTACTATGCATGGCCGTGACCAGCTAATTTTCTGATTTTTTGTAGAGATGAGGTCTTGCTATATTGCCCAGGCCAGGAGAAAAACCTTTCGACACTAAATCAGAGGCCACACGGAGTGTCTGAATATCATGCCATTGCAGTAAATCTGTGGCCCAAACGACTAAACCTGTTTGACATAGAGAATATTACACCTGGCAGGGATCTGAGAGATTCTTTAATACGTGATTGCAGGCTAGCAACCACAGATGTTTCCTTAACTTCTTTTGGAAGTGGGGATCAGCCTTTTGAGCCAGAGGAGGTTCAGAGAGACTCCCTTTGACTTTTAAGAAGAAACTTGAGGCTGGGCGTGGTGACTCACACCTGTAATGCCAGCACTTTGGGAGGCCAAGGCAGGCAGATAGATCACTTGAGGTCAGGAGTTTGAGATCAGCCTCACCAACATGGTGAAACCCCGTTTCTACTAAAAATACAAAAATTAGCCAGGCATGATGGCAGGCACCTGTAGTCCCAGCTACTTGGGAGGCTGAGGCACAAGAATCACTTGAACCCGGGAGGTGGAGGTTGCAGTGAGTTGAGATCGTACCACTGCACTCCAGCCTGGGTGACAGAGCAAGACTCTGTTTTTTTTGTTTTTTTGTTTTGTTTTTGTTTTTGTTTTTTAAAGAGCTTGAAACCTGTAGTCAGTGCATAAACACATTGGTTTGCCAGAGTCCCCACCATTCTCTATTGTCTTCCACCAGCTTCATGCATTGAGCCTTATTTTCCCAGTTCCTGGAGTTGTCTAATGTGTGGTCTCTGATTTAATCCAGTTTCCTAGAGGAAGCTGAGGATTAGAAAAGGAAAAATAACTCCCCTAGGGTCCATGCCACAAGTAATTGCCCAAATCTGAGGGAGACCCAGCCTTGTGTCTGGGTCTAGGTTGTGTCTAAAGACTGGAGAGGTTCTGAGCCTGGACTTTGGAACCAGACAGTTTACCTGCTATGGGTACCAAGCAGACTGTTTTACAGAGAGGATGGCAGACATGGGTCAATCTGAATCCATTCACTAGAGATCCATTAAAAGAGCAGGGAGGGCCGGGTACAGTGGCTCATGCTTGTAATCCCAGCACTTTGGGAGGCCAAGGCAGGTGGATCACTTGAGCCCAGGAGTTCGACACCAGCCTGGACAATATAGGGTCGTGGAAAGGATTAAACAATAAAAAGCATGAAAAGTGCTCAACATTATGCCTGACATGTGAGCACTGAGAAATACCAGCTCCTATTCGTCTTCTCGTACTAGTACTTAGTAACATCTAAGGTTATTTCTCTTTAATTTTTATTAATTTATCAAATAGAGACAGAATCTCTCTATGTTGCCCAGGCTGGCCTTGAACTCCTGGGCTCAAGTGATCCTCCCATCTCGGCCTCCCAAAGTGCTGGGATTCCAGGTGTGAGCCACTGCACAAGGCCAACATCTAAGTGTTGGGGGTTAGGGTACTCTTTGGCACAGAGCAGGTGCACAGATGTTGGATAAGTAGATTAATGCATCCTGGTCTCCGGGTTTATCTGCTCCCTGGTTAGGCCTGAGTTGAGGGATATCTAAGCGAGGACATGCAGGGGGAACTCCCTGAGTTTGCGCTGTGTGGTTTCAGAGAGTGGCGAGCAGAACCACGAAAAGAATTGCTGGGAAATTTCAGGTATTTACCTGGACTGTGACCCGTCTTTGTTCAGGGCCTTGGGAGAACTGCGTGCTTGGAGCAATCTGTGTGTTTCTAGTTCTGTGACCTCAGGAAAGACATTATGGCACAAAGCCAGCTCAGAAGTGACAACTAAAATGATGAGGGATGCAGAGAGAGTTATCCAGTCTGGAAAGGCAAAGGCTGGAGAGCAAGGGTACAGATGGGCTGGGAAGAACGTTGGCTCCAAGTCAGAGGACTGGGGTTTGTGTCTGCCTGTCATCAGTTGTTGATCTTGATTTGTTCTGCATTTTATTCTCATTAAAGGTATACATGTACAGAGTTGCCAGAACCGAATAGTTATACAGGCTTGTTACCAAAAAACAGCAGTCTCTCAGCCTTTTTCTCCTTCTCCAACCATTTCTTGATTCCCAGAAGCAATCAGGTAATCAGCTAATCTTTTTCATTATGTTTTTTAGAGACAGAGTCTTCCTCTGTTGCCCAGGCTGGAGTGCAGTAGTATCATCATACTTTACTGTACCCTCCAACTCTTGGGCTCAAGCGACCCTTCCACCTCAGCCTCCCACATAGCTGGGACTACAGGCGTGTGCACCACCATGCTAAGCTAATTTATTTTTATTTATTTATTTTTATTTTTATTTTTTTTTTTACCATAAGGCTTCCTTGGAAAACTAATATAATTTTTAAATAATTTTTTTTTTTAGAAATGGGGTCTCACTATGTTGTCCAGTCCAATCTTGAACTGCTGGCCTCAAGCAATCCTCCTACGTCGGCCTCCCAGTGTGCTGGGATTACAGGTGTGAGCCATCATGACTGGCCCCTGCTAATTCTTTTTTTTTCTTTTCTTTTTTGAGACAGAGTTTCGCTCTGTCACCCAGGCTGGAGTGCAGTGGTGCAATATCAGATCGCTGCAACCTCCACCTCTGGGTTCAAGCAATTCTCATGCCCCAGCCTCCTGAGTAGCTGGGACTACAGGCATGTGCCACCATGCCTGGCTAATTTTCGTATTTTTAGTAGAGACGGGATTTCACATGTTGGCGAGGCTGGTCTTGAACTCCTGACCTCAAGTGATCTGCCCGCCTCAGCCTCCCAAAGTGTTGGGAGGACAGGCGTGAGCCACCGCACCCAGCTTTTTTTAGTAGAGACAGGGTTTCACCATGTTGGCCAGGCTGTTCTTGAACTCCTGACCTCGGGTGATCTGCCTTCCTCAGCCTCCTAGAGTGCTGAGATTATAGGTGTAAGCCACCACACCCGGCCCCGGCTAGTTCTTTTCACTGGTATAGTTTGTAGCCATTGTTACGAATCTGCCATTATGGAAGATAAAGATCCAACATTCACTTACTCAAATGTCCCCTCACTTCCTATGACAAATATTTTCCCCTGGTCCCAGCAGAGTTTTAACTCCGTGTTCACTGTTGACTTTATCTCGACTTTCTAAGTGCTAGGGGCAGCTGAGTTCCTTGTGTACTTGGAATCTTTTTCCTTTCCTGCACACATTTTTGTTATTCCTGGGGTAGCTGTCTCTGTTTGGTTGGGTTTTTGTGTACTTATCACCAACGATCCATAATTCTCCCTTCAGTATGTAATTGCCACTTAATACCATAGGTATTCCATCAATTTCATCATGCATGAGTCAAGTAAGACTGCACATGGTGACTCATGCCTGTAATTCCAGCACTTTGGGAGGCCGGGGTGAGAGGATTGCTTGAGCCCAGGAGTTTGAGACCAACCTGGGCAATATAGTGAGACCCCATCTTTACAAAACAAAATTTCAAAAGTAGCTGGGTGTGGTGGCATGCACCTGTGGTTCCAGCTACTTGGGAGGTTGAGGTGGGAGGGTCGCTTAAGCCTGAGAGATTCGAGGCTGTGAGCGACAGAGTGAGACTGTTTTCCAAAAGAAAAAAGAAAAAAAAGGCCGGGCACAGTGGCTGATGCCTGTAATCCTAGCACTTTGGGAGACCGAGGCTACAGATTGAGCTCTGGAGTTCAAGACCAGCCTGGGCAACATGGTGAAACCCCGTCTCTACTAAAGTACAAAAAATTAGCTGGGCATGGCAGTGTGCTAATCCCAGCTACTTGGGAGGCTGAGGTGGGACAATTTCTTGAATCCAGGAGGCGGAGTTTGCAGTGAGCTGAGACTGTACTACCGCACTGCAGCCTGGGTGACAGAGCAAGACTCTGTCTCCAAAAAAAAAAAGAAAAGTCAAGAAAAGTCAGGAATCATGAACATGACATAAATTGGTGATGATTGTTTTTGTCTGGAACTTTCCAAACTGGAAAGTAATTATAGGGTGATGTGGTTTGGATATTTGTCTCCACCAAATCTCATGTTGAAATGTGATCCTCGATGTTGGAGGTGGGGCCGAGTGGGAGGTGTTTGGATCATGGAGGCGGATCCCTCATGAATGGCTTGGTGCCCTCCCTACAGTCATGAGTTCTCATTCTGTTAGTTCATGTGAGAGCTGGTTGTTTAAAAGAGCCTGGCTCTCTCTTGTTCCCTCTCTCGCCATGTGACATGCCTGCTTCCCCTTCACCTTCCGCCTTGAGTAAAAGCTTCCTGAGGCCTCACCTGAAGCTAAGCAGATGCGAGTGCCATGCTTATATAACCTGCAGAACTGTGAGCCAGATAGACATCTTTTATGTTTTTTAATTTTTTGAGACAGGATCTCATCCTGTTGCCCAGGCTGGAGTGCAGTGGCATGATGTCAGCTCACTGCAATCTCTGCTTCCTGGATTCAAGTGATTCTCCTGCCTCAGCCTCCCGAGTAGCTGGGATTACAGGCGCCCACCACCACACCCCACTAATTTTTCTTGTATTTTTAGTAGAGATGAGGTTTCACCATGTTGACCAGGCTGATCTCGAACTCCTGACCTCAAGTGATCCTCCCACCTCAGCTTCCCAAAGTGCTGGGATTACAGGCATGAGCCTCCACACCTGGCCTCTCTCTCTCTCTCTGTCTCTCTCTCCCTTCTTTCCTTCTTTCCTTCCTTCTTTCTTTTCATTCATTTTTTTCTCAGGGCCGCATTCTGTTGCCCAGGCTGGATTACATTGGCACAATCATAGCTCACTGCAGCCTTGACCTCCTGGGCTCAGGTGACCCTCCTGCCTCAGCCTCCTGAGTCACTGGAACTACAGGCACACATCGCCATGCCCAGCTAATTTTTTAATTTTTTGGCAGAGACGGGGTCTCACTATGTTGCCCAGGCTGGTCTCAAACTCCTGAGCTCAAGTGATCCTCCTGCCTTGGCCTCCCAATGTGCTGGGATTACAGGCATGAGCCTCTGTGCCCAGCCAGCTCTGTGGTTTTCTTGCCCAATGTGCATACCCTCAGTCTTATGAGAAAACATCAGACAAACCCATATTGAGGGATATTGTATAAAGTACCTGACTAGGACTCCTCCAAAGTGTCAAGGTCATGAAAGACCAGGAAAGGCTAAGGAACTGTCACAGATGGGAGGAGGCCAAGGAGACATGGCAGGCAGTGCAGCGTGGGATCCTGGATTGGACTCTGGAACAGAAGGAGGAAAACAGTAGTGGAAACACTGGTGAAATCCAAATTCAGTCTGTAGTATAGTTAATAGTATTGTACTAGAGTGAATTTCTTAGTTTCAGTGACTCTTCCACGGTTATGGAAGATGTTAGTTAATACAAGGGGAAACTGGGCAAAGGGTGTCCAGGAACTCTGCACTATTTTTGCAACTCCTCTGAAAATCTAAAATTATCTCAAAATAAAATGTTAAAAAGGCCAGGCGTGGCGGCTCATGCCTGTCATCCCAGAACTTTGGGAGCCAAGGTGGGAGGATCACCTGAGGTCAGGAGTTCAAAACCAGCCTGGCTGACACCGTGAAACCCCATCTCCACTAAAAATACAAAAATTAGCCAGGCATGATGGCGCACGCCTGTAGTCCCAGCTACTTGGGAGGCTGAGGCATGATAATCACTTGAACCCGGGAGGCAGAGGTTGCAGTGAGCCAAGATCATGCCACTGTACTCCAGCCTGGATGAAAGAGTGAGACTCTGTCTCAAACAAAAAGAAAAAATAAAACAAAATGAAATAAAATAAAATGTAAAAAAAAAAAAAAAAAAAAAAAAAAAAAAAAGAGGCCGGGCACAGTGGCTCATGCCTGTAATCCCACACTTTGGGAGGCCGAGGCAGGCGGATCACTTGAGGTCAGGAGATCGAGACCAACCTGGCCGACATAGTGAAACCCCGTCTCTACTAAAAATACAAAAAATATCTGGGCATTGTGGTGCACACGTGTAGTCCCAGCTACTTGGGAGGCTGAGGCAGGAGCATTGCTTGAACCTAGGAGGCAGTGAGCCGAGATCATTGCCACTACATTCCAGCCTGGGCAACAGAGCGAGACTCCACCTCAAAAAAAAAAAAAAAAAAAAAAGAATGGTACGTTGGTCAGCAAACCTTTAGTCAGGGCTAAGTGAATGCGCTTTCCCTTGCCCCACTAGACCTTTCATCCTTGGGGACTCTAGAGACCCACGTATGCAGAGGAACAGGACAGGATGATTGCCAAGGAGGGAAAGTTGGAATAGCCCGGGTTGCATCAGAGGGTGGAGAATGTCCATTGCCTGCTTTAAAGAGGAGCTGCTCTGTGTACCCTGGGTCTCGGAGGCAGAGATGGAGTAGAACCTTCCTAAGCAGCCTTGCAGAAATTTTGCTGTCTGCCTCCCCCTGTTGCAGTGCAGCTAGCACCGGATACTGGTAAGACTTTGCAGTCAGTCTTAGTTCCAGCTTCAGTTCTGTCCCTTATTACTTTGTGGAGACCCAGGGAAAAATGTCATTGCACCCATAATATGGGATCTTGAACTGACACCTGGGCTCATTGTGTGCGTTGAATGAGAGGGTCTGGAGCTATAGCCAGTGCTGGTGGCTGTTTCTTCTCCCCACAGCCTTCCCTAATGCCTCCAGTGAAAGTGCCCACTGCCCGCCAGGTTCCCCATGGCACTCACTTTGTGCCCCTCCAAGGGCCCTTTTCAGGGATGGCCCCTGGTTTGTGTCTTCTCTGCTTTATGACCTAGAGCTCCTGTAGGCCACAGGGCTTTGCACATAAGGGCTACTGAGGAAACGTGTTGAGTGAGTGAATGAATAAGTAAGTAAAGGAGTAAGTGACCGAATGGATGAGTAAATGAGTGAGTGAATGAATGGTTGAATATGTGAGTAAATGAGTGAGTGAATGAATGATTGACTATGTGAGTAAATGAGTGAGCGAGAGTGAATGAGTGAATGAATGAATGAGTGAAGGAGTGATTGAATATGTGAGTAAATGAGTGAGCGAGAGTGAATGAGTGAATGAATGAATGAGTGAATGAATGATTGAATATGTGAGTAAATGAGTGAGCAAGAGTGAATGAGTGAGTGAATGAATGAATGAGTGAATGAATGAGTGAATGAATGATTGAATATGTGAGTAAATGAGTGAGCAAGTCAGTGAGTGAGTGAATGAGTGAATGGAGTATATAAATGAATGGATGAGTGACTGAATGCATGAGTAAATGAGTGAGTAAATGAGTGAGTGAGTGAATGAGTAAGTGAATGAATGAGTAAATGAGTGAATGAATGAGTAAATGAGTGAGAGTGAATGAATGAGTGAATGAGGGATTAAATGAGTGAGTAAATCAGAGATTGACAGAGTAAATGCATGAATGAGAGTGAAGGAATGTGAGTGAATAAAGGAGTGTGTGAATGAGGGAGTCAATGAGAGTGAGTGAATAAGTGAGAGCAAATGAGTAAATGAATGATTGAATGGATTCCCCTCCTGCCTGTGAAGGAAGGCTATCTGTGTACTACATATGGGCCCAAGGAGTTGCCCCTCGTCAAGCTGTTCTCCAGGATGACTTTGGAAACGTTCAGACCAAACATACACCCCTTTGTGATTTTTCTCCCTACTATTGGAGTGTGAGCCACCTATCCAGAAAAAGCACTCAGCTCACTTTTTCATACCATTTGGGCATCTCAAGCTTTAAAGCTGTTTGTCAGTGCCTGGAACACTCCTGGCCTCTCTCCTTGCTGCTGAGAACTTTTTGCCACAGGAAATCAGGCTCATTTTGAGGGCCAAATAGTAGCTAAATATAGCTTCCCGGCACAGATATTTAAAGAGCTATGTTGATGATGTTATGTCTGAACGGAGAAGAAGGGGAAGAAAATAATTTTTTTTCCCCCGTAAAGAAGAGCAAAGTTACACCAAGGTTTTCTGTGGGGCTGCAGGGAACCGAGCGATGGTGAGGTGTCAGTGTTTTAATTATAGAATCACCAGATGTTCATGCTACAACTGTCACCAGCTTGGGGCTTGGGATTTAGATTTCTGTTGCCAGGCAGTCATTTCTTTATAATTACTTCTCGTTTCTATTTAAAAATACCTTCTCTTTGGAAAGTAACCCCAGATGAGTGTGTGCTTCTCACCAAACCCAGAAGAGCTACCAGAGGGAGGCATTATGAGAGCTGTGCTGCCCCCTCACCCCAAGAATGGCAGGGGACTGGGTGGAGGAGCCCTCTGTCTCCCAAGTGCTGGTTGACAAGCAGCAGGTGATAAGGGATGAGGCCCTGGGATCTTTCCTGGTGAAAAGTCAGCTGCAGATGCAGAGGCCAGGAAACAGGGCATACCTCAGAGAGAGGTCTGGACTGAAATTCCACTCATGCCTTCCCTGGAGCCAGACGGCTTCCCCTCTATCCTCTCCTCTGGTTTCCATCTTGGGCTCATTGGGTGATCAGGATAATGTCCAAAAAAGTATAAAACTTTAGGATGATGTTTTTTATCTCAAATGTCCCTTCCGGACTATAAATAGGACTATCCTAGGAGTTCTGAACTTTCCTTGGGGCTGAACTTGTATCTCTTGGGAGAGAAACTACATAGCTCTTTCTATAAGAAGCCCTCTGCCCAGTGAACTCCCTTAAAGTTTGTATGTCTGTAAATGTCTACATTTCACCATCTTTTTCTCCTCCTTTGTTATAGCCAAGATTTTATTGGTTCTTGCTTGGTGATCAGTATACACACATCATGAATTATTAATGCTAGTATTAAAAATCCTAAGCAATGTAATTGTGATACTTTACTAAAGAGTTTGCTAAAGAGTTACTCAAGTGATGTTGCAATCTAAGAGTTGGAGATAATTTACCCACAAATGAGGACATTAGAACTCAGAATCTTAGAAGTTTGCTAATTTGTAAGTCTTTCATAGGGAATATCCTAATAACACAGGATGTGCTATATTACACATTATACCCACAACATATTAACAATTTGGGGGAAATTCTGGACTTTCAGGAGCACGATATTGCCACAGATAGTGTGTGATTCTCATAGGGAGACAAAAGACAGGAAACAGTGATAATAGTAGGGGAACAAACACACATATGAAACATGAGTAATTTAAAAGGTTTGCTTATGTCTTGGTCATTTGGGGCATGTGTCACTTTAGAGGATTTTTTATAATATTCTTTATAGTCTGTGGAATGGTAAGTTAACATCAAATAAAGCCTCCCTTAATTAACTTCCACTAATTTCTGTACAGATTAACCAGTACATGATTTTAACTCTTAAAAAGGTATTAATTTTTTTAAAAAATTACAAGATAGAGTCTCACTGTATTGCCCAAGTAGCAGTGCAGTGGCTATTCATAGGCATGATCATAGTGCCCTGTGGCCTTGAACTGCTGGCCTCAAGTGATCCTCCCACCTTAGCCTCCCAAGTATCTGGGCCTACAGGCATTTGCCACCATGCCTGGCTCTACAAAAGCATTTAGAACTAACACCAGTTCTTCTCAAGCTTTTCCAAAAAATTGAAGAGAAGGGAACACTCCTTAATTCATTTTATGAGGCCAGGATTAACCTGATACCAAAGCTAGACAAAGACACTACAAGAAAACTATTGATCAGTATTCCTTATAAACATTGATGTAAAAATCTTCAATAAAATATTAGTATACCAAATTAAGCAGCATATTAAAAAAATTATACACCTTGACCAAGTAGGATTTATTGCCAGAATGCAAGGATGGTTTAACTTATGAAAACTGGTCAATATAATACACCACATTAACAGAATGAAGGAAAAACTCACATGATCATCTCAATTGATGCAGAAAAAGCATTTGAGAAAGTCCAGCACCCTTTCTTGATAAAAACACTCAATATGCCAAGCATAGTGGCTCATGCCTGTAATCCCAGCACTTTGGGAGGCCAAGGTCAGAGGATCACTTGAGCCCGGGAGTTCAAGACCAGTCTGGGCAACATGGCAAAACCCTATCTCCACAAAAAAAAAAAAAAAAAAAAAAAAAAAGGGGAAGGAAAATTAGCCAGGCATGCTAGCATGTGCCTGTATTTCCAGCTACTTGGGAGACTGAGGCAGGAGAATCACTTAAGCCCAGGAGGTTGAGGCTGCAGTGAGCCATGATTGTGCCACTGAACTCCAACAGAATGACACCCTGTCTCAAAAACAAACAAACAAAAAACACTCCACAAACTAGGAGTAGAGGAAACTATCTCAACATAATAGAAGTTATGTATTAACAACCCACAGCAGACATCACATTCAATGGTAAAATACCAAATGCTCTTCCTCTAAGATCCAGGAATGTTACAGGGATGCCCAACTTTGCCACTTATATTCAACATAGTACTGGAAGTCCTAAACAGAGCAATTAGGCAAGAAAAAGAAATAAAAGGCATCCAAATCAGAAAGGAAGAGGTAAAATTATCTCTGTAGCTGATGATATGATCTTATTTTAAACGCTGTGATCCTAAGGATACCACCAAAAAGTCTGTTAAAACCAATAAGCAAATTCAGCAAAGTAGCCAGATACAAAGTCAATATGCAAAAGTCAGTTGCATTTTTAAACATGAACAATGAACAATCTGAAAAGGAAGTTAAGAAAACAGTTTCATTTACAATAGCACCAAAAAGAATAAAATACTGGGGCCGGGCACGGTGGCTCACGCCTATAATCCCAGCACTTTGGGAGGCCGAGGTGGGCAGATCACCTGAGGTCAGGAGTTGGAGACCAGCCTGACTGACATGGTGAAACCTCATCTCTACTAAAAATACAAAAATCAACCTGGCCTGGTGGTGTGCCCCTGTAATCCCAGCTACTGGGGAGGCTGAGGCAGGAGAATTGCTTGAACCCAGGAGGCAGAGGTTGCAGTGAGCCAAGACTGAGCCATTGCACTCCAGCCTGGGCAACAAGAGCAAAACTCTATCTCGAAAAAAAGTTAAAAAACAAAAACAAAAACAAAAAACAATAAAATACTTAGGAATTAACCAAAGAGTTGAAAGGCTTGTACAATGAAAACTACAAAAAAATTCTGAAATAAATTAAAGAAGACATAAATAAAAGGAAACACATCCCATGTTCATGGATTGGAAGATTTAATATTGTTAAGATGTGGCAAAACAATCTACAGGTTTATTGCAATCTCTATCAAAATCCCAATGATGTTTTTGCAGAAACAGAAAAACACATCTTAAAATTAATATGAAATCTCAAGGGATTCCGAGTAGCCAAAACCATCCAGAAAAAGAAAAACAGAGCTGGGGGACTCATTTCCTTATTTCAAAACTTATAACAAAACTATAGTAATTAAAACAGTGTGGTACTGGCATAAAGACAAACATATAGAACAATTAAATACAATAGAGAGCCCAGAAATAAACTCTCCTCAATATATGATCAAATGATTTTTCAACAGAGTGCCAAGAGCATTCAATGAGGAAAAAACAATTTTTTTTCCCCACCAGATAGTGCTGGGGAAACTGGATATCCACATGCAAGAGAATGAAGTTGGACACTTATCTTACACCATATACAAACATTAACTCAAAATTGATCCATGACGTAAGTGTAAGACTTAAAATTATAAAACTCTGAGAAGAAAACACGGGGCAAAAGTGTCATGACATTTGATTTGGCATTGATTTCTGAGATATGACACCAAAAGGCACAGGCAACAACAACAAAACCAGACAAATTGGACTTCCTGAAAATTAACACTTTTAGGGCATCAGTAGACACTATCAACAGTAAAAAAGGCAACCTACAGAATGAAAGAAAATATTTGTATATCATATATCTGATAAATGATTAGTAACCAGATCATATAGAGAACTCCTAAAACTCAGCAATGAAAAACCCAATTCAGAAATGGGCAAAGGACTTGAATAAACATTTCTCTAAAGAAGATATATACAAATGGTCAATAAGCACGTGAAAAAATGCTCAAAATCATTAATCATTAGAAACATGCAAATCGAAACTATAGTGAGATACCACCTCTCACATTAGGATGGCTACTATCAAAAACAAACAAACAATAAATAAAACCCCAGAAAATAACAAGTACTGGTGAGGATGTGGAGAAATTGAAACTCTTGTGCAGTGTTGGTGGGAATGTAAGATGGTGCAGCCATTGTGAAAAACAGTCAGGTGGTTCCTCAAAATATTAAAAATAGGCTGGGTGCGGTGGCTTACGCCTGTAATCTCAACACTTTGGGAGGGCAAGGTGGGTGGATCACTTGAGATCAGGAGTTTGAGACCAGCCTGGCCAACATGGTGAAACCCCATCTCTACTAAAAATACAAAAAATTGGCCAGGCACGGTGGCGGGCACCTGTAATCACAGCTATTTGGGAGGCTGAGGCAGGAGAAAATCACTTGAACCCAGGAGGCCAAGGTTGCAGTGAGTCAAGATCGTGCCACTGCACTCCCGCCTAGACAACAGAGCAAGATTCCATCTCAAAATAATAATAATAATAATAAAATAAAAATAGAATTACCATATGATTCATCAATTTTGCTTCTGGATAGATACCCAGAAGAATTGAAGGCAGGCTCACAAAGAGATGTTTATAGACCCATGTTCACAGCAGCATTATTTACACATCAGCTAAAATGTGAAAGCAACCCAGGTGTGCATCAATGGATGAATGGATAAGCAAAATGTGGTTATTTATACAATGGAATATTATGGAGCCTTAAAAAGGTAGAGATCTGGCCAGGCGCGGTGGCTCATGTCTATAATCCCAGCACTTTGGGAGGTCGAGGCAGGCAGATCACCTGAGGTCAGGAGACCAGCCTGCCCAACATGGCAAAACCTCGTCTCTAACAAAAACTTAGGCAGGCACGGTGGCAGGCACCTGTAATCCCAGCTACTATGGAGGCTGAGGCAGGAGAATCGCTTGAACTCAGGAGGTAGATGTTGCAGTGAGCCAAGACTGTGCCACCGCACTCCAGCCTGGGCGACAAGAGTGAAACTCTGTCTCAAAAAAAAAAAAAAAAAAAAAAAAAGATAGCGATCCTGTTACACGCTACAATATGGATGAACCTTGAATACATTATCTTAGGCGAAATAAGTGAGTCCTAAAAAGACAAATACTTATGATTCCACTTCTATGAAGTGCCTGGAGTAGTCACAAACATAGAAACACAGAGTAGAGTGGTGGTTGCCAGGGACGTGGGGGAAGGGAGATGGGGAGTAATTGTTTAATAGGATAGAGTTTCAGTTTTGCAAGAGGAAGAGTTCTGCAGATGGATAGGGGTGATGGTTGTACAACAGTGTGAATGTACTCAGTGCCAGTGAACTGTACACTTAAAAATGGTTCAGATGGTAAATTTTATATTATGTGTATTTTACCACAACTTAAAAATTGGAAAAGAAAGAAAGAAAAAGGCATTTGTACTTATTTAAAGATGTATTAAAACATGGAATAAGGTGGAATTTCAAGCTTTAAAAAAATTTGTTTCTGGAACTAGAGAATTTGCATTATTCAAATAGTTGGCCAGGTGCAGTGACTCACACCTCTAATCCCAGCACTTTGGAGGCCGAGACAGGCCGATCACCTGAGGTCAGGAGTTCAAGACCAGCCTGGGCAACATGGTGAAAGCCCATCTCTACAAAAATACAAATATTAGCCAGGCATGATGGTGGGTGCCTGTAATTCCAGCCACTCAGGAGGCTGAGGCGGGAGGATCACCTGAACCTGGGAGGTGGAGGGTGTAGTGAGCCGAGATCAGGTCACTGCACTGCACTCCAGCCTGGGCAACAGAGCGAGACTCGGTCTCCAAAAAAAAAAACAGTTGATTAAGCTGTTATGTAGGCCGGGTGCAGTGGCTTATGCCTGTAATCCCAGCAATTTGGGAGGCCGAGGTGGGCGGATCACCTAAGGTCAGGAGTTCGAGACCAGCCTGACCAACATGGAGAAACCCCATCTCTACAAAAAATACAAAATTAGCCAGGCGTGGTGGCGCGTGCCTGTAATCCCAGCTACTTGGGAGGCTGAGGCAGGAGAATCGCTTGAACCGGGAGGCGAAGGTTGCGGTGAGCCGAGATCACGCCATTGCACTCCAGCCTGGGCAACAAGAGTGAAACTCCGTCTCAAAAAAAAAAAAAAAAAAAAGCTGTTATGTAAGAACTACCACTAGGACTGGTGTAAGACTATTTGTTTTGTCATTGTTGTCTGTGAGATCATCTTTGGTGGAGCTTATATTCTGTGGGGTCCTGCATGTGTCTTGACTTATGGAGATATTTCTTGGGACAGTTGTATGGCTGTCTCTGCTGGGTTCTTACCAGGTTCACTGGTTCCAGGCCAATTTTTATTGGTTTTCCAGGGCAGGGTTTCCATGCTGCATGAGTCTTGGGGGAACTTGGCAGACCTATGCAGCCCAGGCCAGGGGCCCTGGCTTTTCCCTAGACTCTTCACCAAAGGCTTCGTGTCAGCAGCTCTGGCTAGGAGCTCAGTTCCGATCCCTGAGGCACACACAGTCAGTGGTCTCTACTTTGGTCCCTTAGAGCTGATTTGTTTATCCCATAGCATGTGGCTTTGATTTGCAATTAGGAAGCCACTGGAAGGTTTTAAGTAGGATCTGAAATGATGATCTACTTTATGTTTTGTTTTATATTTAAAGACCTCTCAGTGACTGGGCGTGGTGGCTCATGCCTGTAATCCCAGCACTTTGGGAGGCCAAGGCGTGGATCACCTGAGGTCGGGAGCTCAAGACCAGCCTGACCAACATGGAGAAACCCCTTCTCTACTAAAAAATACAAAATTAGTCAGGCGTGGTGGCGCATGCGTGTAGTCCCAGCTACTAGGGAGACTGAGGCAGGAGAATTGCTTGAACCTGGGAGGTGGAGGTTGCAGTGAGCCGAGATCGTGCCATTGCATTCCAGCCTAGGCAACAAGAATGAAACTCCGTCTCAAAAAAAAAAAAAAAAAAAAAAAAAGACCTCTCCACCTGCATTGTAGATGAATACTATGGCCTTCTGGTACCTGGAGGTACTTCCAAGCTCATCTATACATTTGATTTTTTTGTTTGTTTTGTTTGTGTGTGCGTGTGTGTGTGTGTTTTGAGACGGAGTATTGCTCTTGTTGCCTCCGCCTTCTGGGTTCAAGCGATTCTCCTGCCTCAGCCTCCTGAGTGTCTGGGATTACAGGCATGTGCCATCACACCCGGCTAATTTTGTATTTTTTGTAGAGATGGAGTTTCTCCATGTTAGTCAGGCTGGTCTCAAACTCCCAACCTCAGGTGATCCGCTGCCTTGGCTTCCCAAAGTGCTGGGATTACAGGTGTGAGCCACCGCACCCAGTCTACATAACAGCTGAATCACCTTTTTTTTTTTGAGGCGGAGTCTCGCTCTGTTGCCCAGGCTAGAGTGCAGTGGCCTGATCTTGACTCAATGCACCCTCCACCTCCCAGGTTCAAGTGATCCTCCCACCTCAGCCTCCTGAGTGGCTGGAATTACAGGCACCTACCATCATGCCCGGCTAATTTTTGTATTTTTGTAGAGATGGGCTTTCACCATGTTGCCCAGGCTGGTCTTGAACTCCTGACCTCAGGTGATCGGCCTGTCTCGGCCTCCCGAAGTGCTGGGATTACAGGCGTGAGCCACTTCGCCAGGCCAACTATTTAGATAATGCAAATTCTCTAGTTCCAGAAACAGATCTTTTTAAAAGCTTGAAATTCTACCTTATTCCATGTTTTAATACATCTTTAAATAAGTACAAATGCCTTTTTCTTTCTTTCTTTTCCAATTTTTAAGTTGTGGTAAAATACGCATAATATAAAATATGCCTTGGCCTCCCAAAGTGCTGGGATTACAGGCATGAGCCACTGTGCATGGCTTTTTTTTTTACTTTTGAGACTGAGTGTTGCTCTGTCGCCCAGGCTGGAGTGCAGTGGCATGATCTCGGCTCACTGCAACCTCTGCTTCCTGGGTTCCGGCAGTCCTCCCACCTCAGCCTCCCAAGTAGCTGGGATTACAAGCATGCACCACCATACCTGGCTAATTTTTCTATTTTTAGTAGAGATAGGGTTTCGCCATGTTGGCCAGGCTGGTCTTGACCCCTGACCTCAAGTGATCCGCCCATCTCGGCCTCCCAGTGTGTTGGGATTACAGGCGTGAGCCACTGCGACTGGCCCTTTATGTTAATAATATTTTCATATTTTTTTTTCTACCGGAAATCTTCATTCCTGCTATAGTTTGGATGTTCGACCTCCTTCAAACCTTATGTTGAAATCTGATCACCAGTGTTGGAGATGGGGGCCTAATGGGAGGTATTTTGGGTCTTGGGCGCAGATACCTCATGAGCAGATTAATGCCCTCCGTGAGGGGAGGGGGTGAGTGACTTGTTGCTCTGTTGGTTTCCTTGATAGCTGGTTGTTAAAAAGAACCTGGCACCTTCCCTCGCTCTGTTTTGTTTGCTCCTCTCTCTCTCTTTTTTTTTTTTTTTTTTTTTTTTTGAGACAGGATGAGTCTCACTCTGGTGCCCAGGCTGGAATCCAGTGTCTTTCCTCCTTCTCTGTAACCATGGGATCTGTATGGACGCCAGGTCCCCTTCCCCTTCAGCCATGAGTGGAAGCAAGCCTGAGAGCCTTTCAGAGGCAGATGCAGGCACGATGCTTCCTGTGCAACCTGCAGTACCATAAGCCAAATAAACCTCTTTTCTTTATAAATTACCCAGCCTTGCCGGGCACAGTGGCTCATGCCTGTAATCCCAGCACTTTGGGAGGCCAAGGCAGGTGGATCACCTGAGGTCAGGAGTTCAAGGCCAGCCTGGCCAACGTGGTGAAACCGTGTCTCTACTAAAAATACAAAAATTAGGCCAGGCACAGTGGCTCACGCCTGTAATCCCAGCAATTTGGGAGGCCGAGGCGGGCAGATCATGAAGTCAGGAGTTCGAGACCAGCCTGGTCAACATGGTGAAACCCTGTCTCTACAAAAATACAAAAATTAGCCAGGCACGGTGGTGCGTGCCTGTAATCCCAGCTACTCGGGAGGCTGAGGCAGGAGAATCGCTTGAACTCAGAAGGCAGAGGTTGCGGTTAGCCAAGATCACGCCATTGCATTCCAGCCTAGGCAATAGAGTGAGACTCCATCTCAAAAAAAAAAAAAAGAAAAAATAGAATACAAAAATTAGCTGGGTATGGTGGCAGGCACCCTGAGTCCCAGCTACTTGGGAGGGTGAGACAGGAGAATCGCTTGAACCCAGGAGGCAGAGGTTACAGTGAGCAGAGATCACGACACTGCACTCCAGCCTGGGTGACAGAGCGAGACTGTCAAAAAAAAAAAAAATAAATAAATAAATAAATAAATAAATAATAAAATGAGTACAGTCATACCTGGCAGAGGGGATTTTCAGTGTCCTGTTGTTACCGTTGTTGCTATGAGGTCTCACTTTGTCACCCAGCCAGGAGTGCAGTGGTGCGATCATAGCTCACTGCAGCCTCAACCTCCTGGATTCAAACAGTCCTCCCACCTCAACCTCCTGATTAGCTAGGACTACAGGTGTGCACCACCAGGCCAAGCTAATTCCTAATTATTTTTAGTAGAGACAGAGTCTTGCTCTGTTGCCCAGTCTGGTCTCAAACTCCTGGACTCAAGTGATCCTCCTGTCTTAGCCTCCTGAGTAGCTGGGACTACAGGCATGCTCCAACATGCCCAGCTTAATTAAATTTTTTTTTTCTTTTTTTTTTTTGAGACGGAGTCTCGCTCTGTCACCTATGTTGTAGTGCAGTGGCACAATCTCGGCTCACTACAAGCTCTACCTCCTGGGTTCACGCCATTCTCCTGCCTCAGCCTCCCGAGTAGCTGGGACTACAGGCGACCGCCACCATGTCCAGCTAATTTTTTGTATTTTTAGTAGAGACAGGGTTTCACTGTGTTAGCCAGGATGGTCTTGATCTCCTGATCTCGTGATCCACCTGCCTCAGCCTCCCAAAGTGCTGGGATTAGAGGTGTGAGTCACCATGCCCGGCCAAAAAACATTTTTTTAAAAAATAGATATGGGTCTCACTATGTTGCCCAGGTCAGTTTTGAACTCCTGGCTTCAAGTGATCCTCCTGCCTCAGCCTCCCTAAGTGCTGGGATTACAGGCATGAGCCACACCAGACTGGCATTTGATAGTGTTTTTGTTTGTTTGTTTTGTTTTTGAGACAGAGTCTTGCTCTGTTACCCAGGCTCGAGTGCAGTGGCACGATCTCAGCTTACTGCAACCTCTGCCTCTGAGGTTTCAGCGATTCTCCTGCCTCAGCCGTTAAGGTGGCTGGGATTACAGGCGTGCACCACCACGCCTGGCTAATTTTTGTATTTTTAATAGAGACAGGATTTCCTCACGTTGGCCAGGCTGGTCTGGAACTCCTGACCTCAAGTGATCCGCCCAACTCAGCCTCCCAAAGTGCTGGGATTACAGGTAGCATGTGCCACTGTGCCTGGCCTTGGTAGCATTTTTATGAGAATGAAATGTGAATATTCTCATCCCATCCGGAGAGACTACAGCAGTCATTCTTGTTTAGGGGTTACAAGTTTTCACCAGGTCACCGTAACCCCAGGAGACGTTTCTGTCCCCTTCTCATTGGTTTTCCTCAGGTGTTGTCTTTTGTCTGTGTCGTGGCTGTGTTTTGAGTGACTGTGGATAGTAAGTTCCATGTCAGTTAACCAGCAAATATGTTTTTCAGGACTCACTATAAGTATCAGGTGTGAGAAAGCAGATCCCACCCTCATGGAGACCGCGTGGTCCCTTGAGGACAGGGGACCTGTCATCGTCGTCTTCTTTCTCTGCAAAGGCCCATCAGGGTTCTGGGTGAGCAGGTTAGCTGGAATGTCAGTGTGCCCTCAACAGTGCCATCATGCCACAGAAAAGGTTTCCCAAGCGCCTGCAGGGCCAGGCACCACAATTAGGGCTGAACCCAGCTTGATTGCTGGGTTCAAGTTGCTCTTGGACCCCAGGAAGAGCTGAAGGGCTCATGGTCACCGCAGTCACTTTCATAACCACAGTGGAGAGGATGTGAAAAGGGTGGGATGAGCCCAGGAAGCCAGCATGAACTGTCTCAAACTGTTTATTCAAGAACTCAGTGCCGGCTGGGCACGGTGGCTCACGCTTGTAATCCCAACACTTTGAGAGGCCGAGGCGGGTGGATCACTTGAAGCCAGGAGTTCCAGACCAGCCTGGCCAGCGTGGCAAAACCCTATCTCTATTAAAAATGCAAAAATTAGCCAGGAGTAGTGGTGCGCACCTGTAATCCCAGCTACTAGGGAAGCTGAGGCGGGAGGATCGCTTGAGCCTGGGAGGTGGAGGTTGCAGTGAGCCGAGATCACACCACTGCACTCCAGCCTGGGCAACAGGGCGAGACTCTGTCTCAAAGGAAAAAAAAAAATCAGTGCTGCTCCCATGGCTGCACAGCTTGTGGTTGGTATTCCAAACCTGACAACCGTGGAAAAGAAAAGAGAAGCTCAGAGGAGCCAGATGAAGGAGGAGCCCGCCTTCAGGGTCTCGTGGGCCTGGACCTGGAGCAGGGCCTTGGAGGATTGGAGGGTGTGGCTGAGGGGAAGAGAGGAGGACGATGTGAGTAAGCAGAGACCACTCTGCAGCAGAGGCTACAGACTGGTGTCTTGAGGGCTGGATTCTTTTGCGGGCCCGTTTTCTTTGGCCCATGCCATGTTCTTTAAAACTTGGAACTGAATGTCTTTATATGGAGAACTCACTCTTTCCTTCCCCACAGCCGTCACCATCCCCATTTTCTATCCTGATCTACTGAAACACATTGATGGAACCAGCCTAGACCCTTGCTCTATCCACTGAAAATCCAGGAGATCAATGGAAAAAGGTCTTAGAATTAATAACTAAGTTCAATATAGAAAATAAGAGTACTGGGAGTAAGCTACATAAAAATCAAGAGTATATTTTCTAGTATATCGGCAACTAGTTTGTAGCAGAAAACAGATCCTGTTCACCAAAATAGCAAGACCAGAAAATACCTTTGTAAGAATCTTTGAAAGCCAAGTGCCTATAGTCCTAGTAACTTGGGAGATGGAGGCAGGAGACCACTTGAGTCCAGGAGTTCAGGTTCAACCTGGGCAATATAGAGAGACCCTATCTCTAAAAAAAAAAAAATGAAAAAAATATGAAATCTCGTGTCATTCACTTGAAACATAGTTACTGCATATCTGCTAATATATTTTAGTTTTTAAATAGGTAATACATTCAAGTGGTTCCAGAAAACAAAAGTAAAAGGAGTCCCTTCCACTCCTGACCTCCCACTGCCTAGCTCCCACTCAATCCTAAGAGAGAACCACTAATCGACTGATCTCTTATTGTGTCCATCCAAGTATTTTATTTTCACACACAAGTGAATATGAATATATTTGAATATTATCTTCCTTGCTCCTTGTATATAATATATTTGGAATCTTTTTCTTTTTTTTTTTTTTTTAAGAGGGAGGATCTCACTCTCTCACCCAGACTGGAGTGTTTGGTATGATCACAGCTCACTGCAGCCTTGAACTCCTGGGCTTAAGTATTCCTCCTCCCTCAGCCTACTGAGTAACTGGGACTACAGGTGTGTGCCACTGTGCCTGACTTAAAAAAATATATATATATATTTAGAGTTGGGATCTTGCTATGTTGCCCAGGCTGGCCACCAACTCTTGGCCTCAAGCGATCCTCCTGCCTTGGCCTCCCAAAGTGCTGGGATTATAGTCACAAGCCATCACACCTGGCTGGAATCCTGGCAGTATTTTTACATCAGCTTTACAACAGACTTTCTCATTTCTTTTTACAGCTGAATAGTAAAAATAGTGATTTTTACATAAGACCAGGGGCTCCAAGAGTAGAACTGCCTGGGTTTGAAACCTGGTTCTACCACTGTGACAACTGGCCTAATCACTTGTCTCTCTGTGCCTCAGTTTCTTCATGTGTAAGTGGACATAGTAGATACCTACTAAACTTGTTGCAAGAATTTAGTGAGATGGTGCTTCTAAGAATGCTTACAACAGTGCCTGGCATCTAATGAGCCCTCTAAATATTAGCTACTTTTCTTAGTCTTTTAATAGTAAATAGGAAAAAGGATAAAGCGTGACTTGGGAGGATACTTTACATAGAATAGACCTGTCGATAGTTATAAAACTTGGCTGGGCATGGTGGCTCACGCCTATAATCCCAGCACCCAGCTGGGAGGATCACTTGAGCCCAGGAGTTTGAGATCAGCTTAAGCAGCCTAGTGTGTGAGACCTCAATCTCTACAAAAAATGTTTTTTAATTATAAAACTGTACTAAGAAATATGTCAGATGAATTAATGGAGAGACATACTTTGTTTCTGGATGGAAACTATGGAATTTGTTATGTCAGCTCTTCCTAGAGTAACTTAGACTTATCTCATTTATAACCAAAACCCCAATAGGATTCTTTTTGGAACTTCTTTGTTTTTTGTTTTTGAGACAGAGTCTCGCTGTGTCGCCCAGGCTGGAGTGTAGTGGCACAATCTTGGCTCACTGCAACCTCCGCCTCCTGGGCTCAAGCGATTCTTCTACCTCAGCCTCCCAAGTAGCTGGGATTACAGGTGTGCACCACCACACCTGGCTAATTTTTGTATTTTTGGTAGAGATGGGTTTTACTATGTTGGCCAGGCTGATCTCGAGCTCCTGACCTCAAGTGATTCGTCTGCCTCAGCCTCCCAACATTTTGGAACTTTTAAATTCTAAAATTTATCTGGAAGAATAAATGAGGATGACTTTTAAATTTCGAAGAAGAATACATCCAGGAGAAAGTTGTCCTATTAAATTTTTTTTAACTGAAAAATTAATTTTTTTTTTTGAGATGGGTCTCACTGTGTTGCCCAGGCTGGTCTCAAACTCTTGGCCTCAAGCGATTCTCCCGCCTCAACCTCCCAAAGTGCTGGGATTGCAGGTGAAAACACATTTTTAATGATTAAAACAATGACTCCATTAATAGCTTAAAAATGAACAGATCAGTAGATAGAATACATAGCCCAGAAACTTACCTTTATACACATGGAAATTAACTATATGATAAAGATGACCTTGCAGGTCAGTAGGAATAGACACATCATTTTATAAATTAGGCGAGGCTAATTTGGTTAGCTGTTTTTGAGAAGAGAATGTTTTAGATTCTCACCTTAGGCTGCATGCCTGGATAAATTCCAGGTCGATTTAAAAAGTTAAGTTTCAAGAAGAGAAAAATCAAACCATTAAAAAAAAAAATCCTTGGGAAGGCAGAAGGAAGCATTTTGGGATGGGGGAGGACCTGTGAGTTGTAAAGCACTCAAAAATATGCAAGTGAAAAACACATTGGGCCGGGCACAGTGGCTCACGCCTGTAATCCCAGCACTTTGGGAGGCTGAGGCCGGTGGATCACTTCAGGTTAGGAGTTCAAGAGCAGTCCGGCCAACATGGTGAAACCTAGTCTCTACTAAAAGTACAAAAATTAGCCAGGCATTGTGACAGGCACTTGTAATTCCAGCTACTCGGGAGGTTGAGGTACAAGAATCACTTGAACCCAGTAAGTGGAGGCTGCAGTGAGCCAAGATCACACCACTGCACTCCGGCCTGGGCAACAGAGAGAGACCCTGTCTCAAAAAAAAAAAAAAAAAAGAGAGAGAAAGAAAGAAAGAAAAGAAAGGGCTTTAGCTAAAGTAGCAGAATGGCTACACACCTTTCCAAGATTAGCTGCATACATAATAGTAAAGAAATAAGAATGATAAAACCCACAAGGATAAAGAAAATGAGAAAGGGATCATTATCGAATAAGCTCTTTTAACATATTTTGGAAAGAAAAGAAGAAATGATAGGCCGGGTGCAGTGGCTCACACCTGTAATCCCAGCACTTTGGGAGGCCGAACTGGGTGGATAGCTTGAGCCCAGGAGTTCAAGACCAGCCTGGGCAACACAGTGAGAACCCATCCCTACAAAAAATACAAACATTAGCCAGGCATGGTGGCTCGCACCTGTCCCATCTACTCGGGAGGCTGAGTAAGGCAAGAGTATTGCTTGAGCCTGGGAGGTCAACACTGCAGTGAGCCATGATCACACCACTGCACTCCAGCCTGGGTGACAGAGCGAGACCATGTCTCAAAAAAAAAAAAAAAGAAAAGAAAAGAAAAGAGATGTTGACAGGAGGAAAACAAATGCCAAGAGAGGCTTGAACTGGGAGGCATCATGCTGGAGGTACGGGGGCAGAACTGAAGGCAGGTGGAGAGGATGTGTAAGAACCAGTACCAGCTGGGCGCGGTGGCTCACACCTGTAATCCCAGCACTTTGGGAGGCCGAGGCAGGTGGATCCCTTGGAGTCAGGAGTTCGAGACCAGCTTGGCCAACATAGTGAAACCCCATCTCTACTAAAAATACAAAAATTAGCTGGGCGTGGTGGTGCACGCCTGTAATCCAAGCTACTCGGGAGGCTGAGGCAGGAGAATGGCTTGAACCCAGGAGGCAGAGGTTGCAGTGAGCCAAGATTGCACCACCGCACTCCAGCCTGAGTGATAGAGTGAGACTCCATCTAAAAAAAATAAAAATAAAAATAAAAAACTGGTATCGCCCCATAACCCCTGCTGAATATCAGCAGGCAAGTATTTATCCTGCAACTGCCTTGGGCTGGAGCAGTGGAGTGGGCTGGAGAGGCTGACCCAGAGGAGCTCCTAACTCAAGAGACTTCATGTGGCAGAGGTTTGGGCATAGCAGATGCTGAAAACAAGGAGGATAACTGAAAGTCTAGAATGTTTCCTCCTTCCAGATGAGCCAGGTACAAGCCACCTGACATCCACATCCCATCCAGGTGATCAGAGGATGTTTCTCTGCAGAAACCCAAGGTCTCAGAGAAAAAGCCTGCACAATCTGACATTTAGGAGTCCCCAGTGAGAGTGCTGGCTGCCTGCCCACTGTCCCAAAAAAGGAGTTTGCCAGCTGATGGGCTCCGCCGTGCACACAGAATTTCCAATTAACTTTTTAGAGCCTCACAGCTAATATAAACATCTAATAATTATATAAACATCTAACCAAGCATCGGCTGATGTGTAAGGAGAATCAAGAAACGATAGGAACAAAAGCACTAAAATAAGCAAATGGGGAAAAGGCAATCTTTAGGAAACAAAGACAGTGCTATTTCAGAAGACTGAAGGAACTTTTCCATAGTGTTCTCATAGAGTTCAAGAGGACAGTGCCTCATAAAACAAAAATAGAACGTTGTGGAAAGAACTCAACATTTCACCAGAATGCAGAGAAGATAAAGTCGAGGAGCTCTCTCAGAAAGTAGCCAAAAAAGCCAAGAGTTGGAAAGTACAGAGAACAGATAAGAGCGACAGAGAAGCAATCCAGGCTGGGTGCGGTGGCTCATGCATGTAATCCCAGCACTTTGGGAGGCTGAGGTGGGAGGATCACTTGAGGCCAGGAGTTTGAGATCAGCCTGGGCAACATAGTGAGACCCTATTTCTAAAAAAAAAAAAAAAAAAAAGTAGCCAGGTGTGGTGCTGCTGCCTGTAGTCTCAGCTACTCAGGAGCCTCAGGTGGGAGGATTGCTTGAGTCCAGGAGGTTGAGGCTGCAGTGAGCTGTGATCACACCACTGCACTCCAGCCTGGGAGACAGAGTGAGACCCTGTCCCCCTCCTCAAAAAAAAAAAGCAAGAAAGAAAGAAAGAAAGAAAAAAGAAAAAGAAAAAAGAAAGAACCAATCTAGAAGGATCAATATGAAAGTATCTGGAGTTGCAAAAAGAGAAAACAGAGACAACAGAGGTAAGGAAATGAAGTTGTACAAGAACATTAACCAGAAACACATCTGCAGACCATGAACGCCCAGCATAATAAATGACAAAGGACACACCAAGGTGCAGCACTGTGAAATTTTAGAACACCAGGGTTAATGAGGGGATTCTAGAAGCTTCCAAAGAGGAAAAACAGGCATCTAGTAAAGAAATGAGAATTGGGCCAGGTGTGGTGACTCAGGCCTATAATCTCAGCACTTTGGGAGGCCGAGGTGGGTGGATCACGAGGTTAGCCAGCCTGGCCAACATGGTGAAATCCCGTCTCTACTAAAAATACAAAAATTAGCCAGGTGTGATGGCGCATGCCTGTAATCCCAGCTACTGGGGAGGCTGAGGCAGGAGAATCGCTTGAACCCGGGAGGCGGAGGTTGCAGTGAACTGAGATTGCACTACTGCACTCCAGCCTGGGCGGCAGAGCAAGACTCCATCTCAAAAAAAAAAAAAAAAAAAAAAAAAGAGAATTGGATGGTTCTGAACTTTTCGAGAGCAACACTGGATGTTAGGTATTGCTTGTTATCAGCATTGCTGCCGTGCGGGGAGTGATTTATTTTCTTTCTTTCTTTCTTTCTTTCTTTCTTTCTTTCTTTCTTTCTTTCTTTCTTTCTTTCTTTCTTTCTCTTTCTTTCTCTTTCTCTTTCTCTCTCTCTGTCTCTCTTTCCCTCCCTCCCTCCCTCCCTCCCTTCCTCCTTGTATTTTTGTATTTTTGGTGGAAATCAAGTTTCGCCATGTTAGCCAGGCTGGTCTTGAATACCTGACCTCAAGTGATTTGCCCGCCTCAGCCTCCCAAAGTGCTGGGATTACAGGCATAAGACACCGTGCCTGGCTGCATCGTCATAATTTAAACAGTGATTATTTACTAAAATATTTGTGTAATTCTTGTTCAGAAGATGGGGAAGAGAGTTGGTAGGATATCCAAGAGAATTATTTCGTATCTGTCATGATAGGAAGTACTTAGGTAATATTTAAAATTAATAAAGTGTCTGGGCACAGTGGCTCATGCCTGTAATCCCAGCACTTTGGGAGGCCAAGGCGGGCAGATCACTTTATACCAGAAGTTTGAGACCAGCCTGGCCAACATGGTGAAACCTCATCTCTACTAAAAACACAAAAAAAGAATTAGCCGGGCATGGTGGTGCATGCCTGTAATCTCAGCTACTTGGGAGGCTGAGGCATAAGAATGGTTTGAACCTGGGAGGCGGAGGCTGCAGTAAGCCAAGATCGCGCCACCGCACTCCAGCCTGGGTGACAGAACAAGACTCTGCCTCAAAAAAAAAAAAAAAAAAAAAAGCCAGGTATGGCAGTGTGTGCCTGTAATCCCAGCTACTTGGGAGACTTGAGGCAGGAGGATTGCTTGAGCCGAGGAGTTGGAGGCTGCAGTAAGCTATGATCAAACCACTCTGCTCCAGCTTGGCCAATACAGCAGTAATTAAATAAATAATTAAAGAAAAAGCCATGCAGATATATTAATTGGAAATATCAAGTTTGTCATTACTGACCAGAAGGGAAAAGAGGTTAAAATGCAAGACTGCCTTTGGGGAGTGGAACTGGGACGGGGGGAGACAGAACGGAAACTGGAAACTGCTGGCTGCTTATTAGAAACTGTGCCTAGCGGTTGGTTGGTTGTAATTGAGGTAAAATTCACACAACATAAAATTAACCATTAACCATATTAAAAGGCGCAGTTCACCATTCAGGACTTCCACAGTGTTGTACAGCCCCCACCTCTAAGTAGTTCCAAGATATTTTCACCCCTCCCTACCCCCTGCAAAGGAAACCACATGCCCATCACGGTCACTCCCTATTCCTCTGTCCCCTCCTCGCCAGTCCCTGGCAACCACTAGTCTTTCTGTCTCTATGGATTTGCCTATTCTGGAAGGTTTTTTTGTTTGTTTGTTTTTTGAGATGGAGTTTTGCTCTTGTTGCCCAGGCTGGAGTGTAGTGGCACAATTTCAGCTCAGTGCAACCTCCTTCTCCCGGGTTCAAGCAATTCTACTGCCTCAGCCTCCTGAGTAGCTGGGATTACAGGCACCTAGCTAATTTTTTGTGTTTTTAGTAGCGACGGGGTTTCACCATGTTGGCCAGGCTGGTCTCAAACTCCTGTCCTCAAGTGATCCACCCGCCTCAGCCTCACAAAGTGCTGGGATTAAAGGCATGAGCCACTGCACCTGGCCCTATTCTGGAAGTTTTTTGTTTTTTTGAGACAGTCTCACTCTGTCACCCTGGCTGGAGTGCAGTGACTCGATCTTGGCTCACTGCAACCTCCACCTCCCGGGTTCAAGCGATTCTCCTGCCTCAGCCTCCCAAGTAGCTGGGACTACAGGCACATGCCACCACGCCTGGCATGTTGTCCAGGCTGGTTTTGAAATCCTGACCTCAAGCGATCCTCCTGCCCCGGCCTTCCAGAGTGCTGGGATTACAGGGATGAACCACCACACCCGGCTCTTTTCTGGAAGTTTTATATAAATGGAATCACACACATGTGACCTTTTGTGTCCTGCTCCTTTCACTTAGCGTGTTTTCAAGCCTCATCTACACTGGAGCATGCATCAGAACTCGATTCCTATAATGGCTGCACAACATCCCATTGCATGGATTAGACCACCTTCATTTATCCATTTCATCTGCCAATCCACATTTGCTGCTTTGGGGTTATTGTGAATAGTGCTACTGTGAACATTCCTGTACAAGTATTTACTTGACTACCTGTTTTCACTTGTTCCATATGCATATCTAGGAGTGGAATTGCTGGGTCATATAGTAATTCTATGTTTAACTTTTTTTTTTTTTTTGAGACGGAGTTTCACTCTTGTCACCCAGGCTGGAGTGCAATGGCACAATCTTGGTTCACTGCAACCTCCGCCTCCTGGGATCAAGCAAGTCTCCTGCCTCAGCTTCCCGAGTAGCTGGGATTACAGGCGGGCACCACCACGCCCGGCTAAATTTGTATTTTTAGTAGAGATGGGGTTTCTCCATGTTGGCCAGGCTGGTCTCGAATTTCTGACCTCATTGATCCACCTGCCTCAGACTCCCAAAGTACTGGGATTACAGGCGTGAGCCACTGTGCCCGGCCCTACGTTCTTTTTGAGGCATAACCAAACTTCTCCACTGTGGTCACACCATTGTACATTTCCACCAGCAGTGTACAAGGGTTTCAGTTTCTTTACATTCTTGCCAACACCTGTTATTTTCTGTTTTTAAAAATTATAGCTATCCTAGTAAGCATGAAATGGTATCTGGTATCTCATGGTGTTTTTTTGTTTTTTTGTTTTTTTGTTTTTTTAGATGGAGTTTCACTCTTGTTGCCCAGGCTAGAGTGCAATGGCATGATCTTGGCTCACCACAACCTCCGCCTCCCGGGTCCTAGCGATTCTCCTACCTCAGCCTCCTGAGTAGCTGGGATTACAGGCATGTGCCACCACACCCAGCTAATTTTTGTATTTTTAGTAGAGACGGGGTTTCACCATGTTGGTCAGGCTGGTCTCAAACTCCCGACCTTAGATCATCTGCCTGCCTCGGCCTCCCAAAGTACCGGAATTACAGGTGTGAGCCACCACACCCAGCCTCATTGTGGTTTTAATTTGCATTTCCCTCATAGCTAATGATGTTAAGTGTCTTTTAGTGTGCTTATTGGCTAGTTGTATGTCTTCTTCAGATAAATGACTATTCAAGTCCTTTACCTTTTGTGTGTGTGTGTGTGTGTGTCAAAGTCTCACTCTGTCACCTGGAGTGCAGTGGTGCAGTCACGGCCCCCTGCAGCCTGAACAGCCTTGTGCTCAGACGATCTTCCCACCACAGCCTTCTGAGTAGCTGGGACTACTACAGGCGTGTGCTGCCACACCCAGCTAATTTTTAAAAATTTTTTGTAAAAATAGGGTTTTGCCATGTTGCCCATGGCTGATCTTGAAATCCTGGGTTCAAGCGATCCCCCCGCCTCAGCCTCCCAAAGTACTAGGATTACAGGCATGAGCAAGACCCTCTCTCAGAGAAAAATAAAGAAAATAATGCCATCAGGGCTTCAGACCGGGAGCCCGGGCTCGAAGATCTCCATGCGTGCCTAGTGACGGATGACAATGACACTATTTACAAGTTTTCCACCAGCGCCCTTAGCACACCCATCACAATCCACTTAGTTGACATCCCTCGTCCAACAGCCAGTCCTGGCTGAGGTTGCTCAGGGAGCAACCTAAAGGAGAAGTATCAGAGCACTTCTTTGAACAACAATCCTCTCCCTGGATTTGTTCTTGTGGTTTCTTTGTGGAGGCACAGCTGCAGTCGAAAGCTGTACTCCGCGGAGCCTGCCCCTGAATGCCACAGCACAGCCAACATTTTTATTTATATATGCATATAATGTGTATCTATGAACACACATTTATATATACGTGCATGTATGCATGTATAAATAATTTTCTACAGTGAGTTATTACCTTTATTTATTTATTTTTGAGGTGTAGTCTTTATTTATTTATTTTTATTTTTTGAGGAGGAGTCTTGCTCTGTCACCCAGGCTGGAGTACAATGGTGCGATCTCAGCTCACTGCAACCTCCACCTCCCGGTTTCAAGTGATCCTCCTCCCTCAGTCTCCCAAGTAACTGGGATTACAGATGCACACCACCGTACTCAGCTAATTTTTGTATTTTTAGTAGAGATGAGGTTTCACCATGTTGGTCAGGCCAGTCTTGAACTCCTGGCCTCAAGTGATCCACCTGACTCGGCCTCCCAAAGTGCTGGAATTACAGGCGTGAGCCACCATGCCTGGCCCATTTTTAAATATATTTTAATTTTTTTAATTTTATAATAAAGATAGGGTCTCAGTATATTGCCCAGGCTGGTCTCTAACTCTTGGGTTCAAGTGATCCTCCCGCCTTGGCCTCCCAAAGTGCTGGATTACAGGCGTGAGCCACCGTGCCCCGCCTGATATTACCTTTATTATAAGGCAGACATTGAGGCCTGCCTGTGTCTCTCTTTGGGCGTTTGGTCTGCTTGTTTGCTTTCACATCATGCTGACTGGCTGCCGGCAGGCTGCCCAGAGGCTCTGCAGTAGACAGGGGTCCTGCGTGTGGCCGCAGGGTGGACCTGAGCCAGGGACCTCAGAGGACAAAGGGGGCCTTGATGAAAGCCCCGGTCAGCTGTTCAGTAGGAAGCACTGCTGCTCTGCTTGTCACCCAAGTCAGGGACACGCAGGGGCCACGGGGTCACTCTCAGCTGCTGGTGCCTGAGGAGGCTCTGGAATTTGAAGCTGGCTGTTGGGGGGCAGAGCCGGGAGGCCCGTGCAAACCACCTCCCACCTGCTGGTGTGGTGCAGCTGTCCCGGGAGAGGACCAAAGGCCACCGAGGGAGGGAGGAAGGGAGTAGGCAGCTGCTGGCGGTGGGCACGGGGCCAGAACCCGGACAGCGGGTGGAGGGTGTGCGTGGGGGGCCTGACAGGTGGGGCTTTGTGTCCTGGATACCCAAGCAGATATCCCCTTAGTGCGGCTTCCTGTCAGCCGGGCTGCACTTGTGCGCTTGGCTGCCTGCCCGTCCCTCACCCGTCGAGGGGCTCCACCAAGAGCTCATCCCCCCCCCCACCCCCTGCAGACGCAGCACGATGGACTCCCCTTTGGAGCCCGGACCCGGCGCGCCCCTGGCAGTTCCGCCTTGGTTCTCATTGTAAGGCTGAGGGCCTTCTGTGTGTGTGGTGAGAGGTCTGCCTTTCCCACCACCCAACAGCTCAGCAAGCTCCTGCCCTGCCCTAGGGGAGGAACCCTCCGGTGGCTTCACTGGGGTGGTCCCACCTCCCAGACTGTGGCCCACAGAGGGCTGTTGGTGGTGTGGGCAGGTGCTGTGTTGTGTCCAGGATGTGGGAAGGACCCCAGTCTTTGCCCTCAGTTTAGTGGAGGAGAGAGACTCCTAACTAACAAGTAGACGGAGTGAGTTTAGCGACTGAGGTGTGGAGGGGATGGTAAGCGGCCTTCGGGGGGACGGGAGGCCTCTTTCTAGTGGGGGAGGATAAGCTTATAAAGGTGGCACCGCATGGGCTAGCACGGAAGAACTCTTACAGCCCGGGGCCCAAGAGAGAAAATCCAGCACTCTGGAGAGAAAATTCAGTGGTGAAAACATCACGTGGAAAGGCCTGGAGGTATGGGAGACAGCCAGGTTCTGGGAACAGGGAGGGTTCAGGAATAGGGACTGGGAAGAGAGGAAGGCACTGTGGAAAGGAGGCTAGGAAGGAAGGTTGGGCCCAGCTTGTCTGTCATCAGAGACTTTAAAGATGGAGAGACTGGCAAGAGCCACATGTTTTTTTTGTTTGTTTGTTTTGTTTTCTTTTGTTTGAGACGGAGTTTCATTTTGTCACCCAGGCTGGAGTGCAGTGGCATGATCTCGGCTCACCGCAACCTCTGCCTCCTGGGTTCAAGCAATTCTCCTGGCTCAGCCTCCCATGTAGCTGGGATTACAGGCACCCGCCACCACGCCTGGCTGATTTTGTATTTTTAGTAGAGATGGGATTTTGCCGTGTTGCCAAGTCTGGTCTCGAACCCCTGACCTCAGGTGATCCTCCTGCCTCAGTCTCTCAAAGTGATGGGATTACAGGCATGAGCCACCGTGTTTGGCCCAGATGTGTTTTAGAAAAATAGATTTTCACAGCAGGATAAAGAAGAGGTGGCAACAAGAGAGACCAGCAAGGAGATAAACTGGAAAGTTGTAAAAATTTCAGACGTGAGAAAGGCGCTGGGTGCCAGCCACAGGGGTTGGCTCCGGCTTCTGGGAGGTGCCTCTAGACTCTTGGAGGGAAGGCCAGGGACTGCCTGAGACTTTCGGTGACAGCCTCAGAGTGGGCCAGACAGCCTGAAAATCCTGCTGCCACAAAAATGCTTGATAAAGAAAACAAATTTCCTTTTAGACGCATAGTAAAGCTCATTAGGCTGGGAGGAGTGCCTCACGCCTGGAATCCCAGCACTTTGGGAGGCCAAGGCTGGAGGATCATTTGAGTCCAGGAGTTTGAGGCCAGCCTGGGCAACATACAAGACCCTGTATCTACAAAAAAAAAAAAAAGAAAAAGAAAAAAAGAAAAAAATTACCAGGTGTGGCGGCATGCACCTGCACTGTAGTCCCAGCCACTTGAAAGGCTAAGGCGGGAGGATGGCTTGAGCCCAGGAGGTCAAGGCTGCAGTGAGCCAGGATTGCACCAGTGCACTCCAGCCTAGACAAGAGAGTGAAACTCTGTCTCAAAAACAAAAACATAGAAGGAAAATAAGTGCTCATCAATTGATAAGAGAATCCCTCTCTCCCCTTCCTGATCTCCTTCCAGCATTTTCCAGGGCCCCTCCCAAATACCAAGTAAGCTCCCTGCGCTGACTTCCTTGTCTCAGAGTCTGCTTCCATGGGAACCCCAGCTAAGAGGAATTCTTCAATACATGACGCTAGAGCAACTGGTTCTGCATAGAGAGAAATAAAATTAGAATATTACTTTATGCCTTAACTAAAAATAAATTCCGAGCGTATTAAAGGCCTAACTGTGAAAACCAAAGCTTTTAAACTTTTCAAAGAAAATACAAGAGAATATCTTTATGATCTTAGTTTCAATGGGGAAAAAAAATTCATAAGACACCAAAAGCATATAAAGGAAGATGTTGATAAAATTGACAACTTTGTCAATAAAAGATGCCATTGTACATAAAAAGGCCATAGGCTGGGGCCGGGTGCGGTGGCTCATGCCTGTAATCCCAGTACTTTGGGAGGCTGAGGCAGGTGGATTACTTGAGGCCAGGAGTTTGAGACCAGCCTAGCCAAGAAACCCTGTCTCTACTAAAAATACAAAAATTAGCCAGGTGTGGTGGCACATACCTGTAATCCCAGCTACCTGGGAGGCTGAGGCACAAGAATTGCTTGAGCCTGAGAGGTGGAGGTTGCAGTGAGCCAAGATCACGCCACTGTACTCCAGCCTAGGTGACAGAGACTCCGTCTCAAAAAAAGAAACAAAAAACAAAACAAAACAAAACAAAACAAAAAGACCACAGACTGAATAAGCTCTTTGTGGTACAGAAAACTGACAGGCCGGGCTCAGTGGCTCACGCCTGTAATCCCAGCACTTTGGGAGGCTGAAGTGGGCGTATCACCTGAGGTCAGGAGTTGGAGACCAGCCTGGACAACATGGGGAAATCCTGTCTCTACTAAAAATACAAAAATTAGCCAGGCATGGTGGCGGGCACCTGTAATCCTAGCTACTTGGGAGGCTGAGGCAGGAGAATTGCTTGAACCCGGGAGGTGGAGGTTGCAGTGAGCTGAGATCGTGCCATTGCACTCCAGCCTGGGTGACAAGAATGAGACTTCGTCTCAAAAAAAAAGAAAACTGACAAAGAACTGGGAATCAGAATATATGAAGAACTAGCACAGAGCTATAAGAAGGAAACAGCAACCCAGTGGAGAAGTGGGCAAAGACATCAGTAGGCATTTCACTGAAGAGGAAATGTGGACCGTAAGAAGCAGAAGCAATACCATTTCACAGCAGAAATCCAAAAGCCCAACAAGTGTTTTGTATTTTTAGTAGAGACAGGGTTTCACCATGTTAGCCAGGATGGTCTCGATCCCCTGACCTCGTGATCTGCCCGTCTCGGCCTCCCAAAGTGCTGGGATTACAGGCATGAGCCACCACACCCGGCCGAAATAGATTTTTTAAATGTGCGTACTTTGAGCCCCAGCGTTTCACTTCTAGGGACATGTGAACAAGGATGTGTAATCAGGATTAGTCACCGAAGCACAGAATAATTCATTTTTAGTCATAAAATGTCAAAAGCAACCTAAGTGTCCATCTATATGAGGGTAGCCAAATACACTGGTACAGTGGGATACTAATCAGTGGTTTATATTTAATCAACATGGATTAGCGCCGAAAAACTGTGAATACTGGGCCCAAAAAAGCACGTGGGGCCGGGCGCGGTGACTCACGCCTATAATCCCAGCACTTTGGGAGGCCGAGGCGGGCGGATCACGAGGTCAGGAGATCGAGACCATCCTGGCAAACACGGTGAAACCCCGTCTCTACTGAAAATACAAAAAAAAAAAAAAAAGTTAGCAGGGCGTGGTGGCGGGCACCTGTAGTCCCAGCTTCTAGGGAGGCTGAGGCAGGAGAGTGGCGTTAACCCGGGAGGCAGCGGAGCTTGCAGTGAGCCAAGATCGGGCCACTGCACTCCAGCCTGGGGAACAGAGTGCTCCAGCCTAGGCGACAGCGTGAGACTCCGTCTCAAAAAAAAAAAAAAAAAAAAAAAGCAAGTGAGAGTTCAGCTTCTGCTTAGGATATAAGAAAACAAAAGCGAGGGCAAGTAGCCAAAATGGTACTGCTATTTATATACTTTTTTTTTTTTTGAGACAAAGTCTTTCTCTGTTGCTGTTGCCCAGGCTGGAGTACAGTGACGCGATCTCGGCCCACTGCAACCTCTGCCTCCCGGGTTTAAGCAATTCTCCTGCCTCAGCCTCCCAAGTAGCTGGGATTACAGTCGTATGCCACCACGCCTGGCTAATTTTTTGTATTTTTAGTAGAGACACTATTTCACCATGTTGGCCAGGCTGGTCTCAAACTCCTGAGCTTGGGCAATCCACCTGCTTCAGCCTCCCAAAGTGCTGTGCTGGGATTACAGGCGTGAGCCACCGCGCCCAGCCTTTTTTTTTTTTTTAATATAGAGATGGAGTCTCACTATGTCGCTCAGGCTGGTCTCGAACTCCTGGCCTTATGCAATCCTCCCACCTCAACCTCCCAAAGTGCGGGGATGCGTGAGCCACCATGCCTGGCCCAGACGAGGAATTCATTTCAGAGAATTACATAGCTTGTTCAAGTTCATGTAGCTGGTTGGCTGCAGAGTGAGGATTCGACCCAAGCTCCACGACCTTTCATTAGGGACGTTTTGTAAACTGTCAAATGCTGTACAGATGTCCATTTGTTTCTCTTTTCTCCATAATGAACTTCAGAGACCGGAACAGACCCTGTAACAAATTGGGAGCAAGTGTCCTTTTTTCTACAATGCGCAAGGATGGGGAGGGATGGGAGACTCACAGATGTCAGTGACCTCCAGCATCAGGTGGAGGACATGGTGCTATGGGATGGGGCACCTCCAGAGGCTCCGGGCTTCAGATAGCCTCCATGCCAGAAAGGTGGGCGCTCAAAGTGGTCTGTTTTGAGCTGGCTTTCTCCTGCCCCTCCGGCTTCCCCAGGGTGCATCTGCACACACATGTACACACAGACACACACACGTCCACATACATGCACACGCCCTGCTCTCCTGTGCATCTCCCCAACGAGTCTGAGTAAATGCCTTTGCTTCTCTTGCTTGCTCTTTGGCTCAGACCAGTCCCTGCCCAGGAACCCCTTTTGGGGTCACAAGGGACCATTACAACTCATTTGGTCAAACAGCCCTTATCCAGTGCCCTCATCCAGCACCTTGAAGACCCTTCATAAATCTCAAGTGAGACCGGGTGCGGTGGCTCAAGCCTGTAATCCCAGCACTTTGGGAGGCCGAGGCAGGTGGATCACGAGGTCAGGAGTTCGAGACCAGCCTGACTAACATGGTGAAACCCCATCTCTACTAAAAATACAAAAATTAGCCAGGCATGGTAGTGCGCACCTGTAGTCCCAGCTGCTCGGGGGGCTGAGGAAGAGAATCACTTGAACCCAGGAGGTGGAGGTTGCAGTGAGACAAGATAGCACCACTGCACTCTAGCCTGGGAGACAGAGGGAGACTCCATCTCAAAAAAAAAAAACTCCAGTGAATGATGAATACCTCTTGCAGGTAATTTAAATCTTCCGGCCTCCTCCCAAAGTCCTTAAATAGCATGCCCCATCCCATAGCACCATGTCCTTGCCTGATCAGCAGAGCGGGGACGGATTAGCACACAATCCCTCTAGGGCAGCAGTGTGGGGATACATTAGCAAGGAGGCAGAGGCAACATGGACAGAATAGCTTGCTCCTGTTTCTGAGTTTTGTAGCAGGTGTGTTTTGGAGTGTGTGTATGTATTTTCTTGCTCTACCGGTGCTTTTTTGAGCTTTCCAAGGTTAAAGACCTGCATATACAACTAAAACTCTTGTCTCCTGGGAAATGGGAGTATTAATTCCCTCTGGGCTGCTGTTTTTTGTTTTGTTTTGTTTTGCTTTCTGTCTGTAAAATGAGGATATTGGCCAAGCACAGTGTCTCAATACTGTCATCTCAGCATTTTGGGAGGCTGAAGCAGAAGGATGGCTTGAGTCCAGGAGTTCAAAACCAGCCTGGACAACATAGTGAGATCCCACCTTTAGAAAAAATAAAAAAAACTAGCCGGCTGTAGTAGCATGTAGCCTCCTGTAGTCACAGATACTGAGGAGGCTGAGGCGGGAGGATCACTTGAGCCCAGGAGTTCGAGGCTGCAGTGAGCTATGATCGCACCACTGCACTTCAACCTGGGTGACACAGCAAGACCCTGTCTCTTAAAAAAAAAAAATATGATAAGCTGGGTGGGGTGACTCACGCCTGAAATTCCAGTACTTTGGGAGGCCAAGGTGGGTGGATCATGAGGTCAAGAGTTCAAGACCAACCTGGCCAAGATGGTGAAACCCCATCTCTACTGAAAATACAAAAATTAGCTGGGTGTGGTGGTGTGCCTGTAATCCCAGGTACCACGGGACTCCAGCCTGGGTAACAGAGCAAGACTGTGCCTTAATGGACGTTTATTGACCATGAGCAGGGAAGGTGCCAGCCCTGGGGAGATGGTGGGTGGACACGACAGGACCAGATGCCACCTTCATGTGTCTGGTGGGTGAATAGATGTTCAAAATGGGATGACAAGTATGATGCAGTCATAAAAAAGAGCAAGTGCGCTGGCCAGGCACTGTGGCTCATGTCTATAATCTCAGCACTTTGCGGGGTGGGAGGATCGCTTAAGGCCAGGAGTTCAAGGCCACCCAGGGCAACATAGTGAGACCCTGCCTCTAAAAAAATAAAAAATTAGCCACGCATGGTGGTGTGCACCTGTAGTCCCAGCTGCTCAGGAGGCTGAGGCAGGAGGATCACGAGCCTGGGAGGTCGAGGCTGCAGTGAGCTGTAGTCATGCCACTGCACTCTAGCCTGGATGAAGGAGCAAGACCTTGTCTCTTAAAAAACAAAACAAAAAAAAAAGCAGGTGCTGTGGTGCTGTGGGGTGGATAACGGAGAAACACCTTGGTCTGGGGATAGCAGGAAGGGAAGTTTTGGCTGAGATCTGAAGGAACAGTGGGAATTAGCTGGAAGAGGAGGTCAAGAAGAGCATTGTTGGTGGTTGTCCCAGCATGTGCAAAGGCCAGAAGGTGGAGAAGATGCTTCTCATTGCAGGAACGGTGCAGAGCGCCTGCAGGGTTGACAAGAAGGGGTTTAAGGGCAGATGCACAGGGCATTGGGGCCCTGCTGAGAATGTTATATTTTATCACTGGGTGCGGTGGCTCATGCGCGTAATCCCAGCACTTTGAAAGGCCCAAGCAGGCGGATCACCTGAGGTCAGGAGGTCGAGACCAGCCTGGCCAACATGGCGAAGCCCTATCTCTACTAAAAATACAAAAATTTGGGCCAGGCGCGTTGGCTCATGCCTATAATCCCAGCAGTTTGGGGGGCCGAGGCAGGCGGATCATGAGGTCAGGAGATTGAAACCATCCTGGCTAACATGGTGAAACCCCATCTCTACTAAAAATACAAAAAAATTAGCCGGGCGTGGTGGTGGGAGCCTGTAGTCCCAGCTACTGGGGAGGCTGAGGCAGGAGAATGGCATAAACCTGGGAGGCAGAGCTTGCAGTGAGGAGAATTTGCGTCACTGCACTCCAGCCTGTGACAGAGCAAGACTCCATCTCAAAAAAAAAAAAAAATCTTTTTAGCTGGGCCTGGTGGCACGTGCCTGTAATTCCAGCTACTCAAGAGGCTGAGGAAGGAGAACTTGAACCCAGGAGGCAGAGGTTGCAGTGAGCAGAGATGGCACCACTGCACTCAAGCCTGGGCAACAGAGTGAGACTCTGTCTAAAAAAAAAAAAAAAAAAAAAAGTTATATTTTATCCTAAGAACAGTAGCAAACCTTCAAAGGGTTGGAAGCAGAGGAATGTTATGATTGCATCTGTATTTAATAAAAAATACTTCTGGCATATAGTGGCAACCCCAGAAAGATTTGAATGAGGCGAGAGGATGGATGAAAGAGAGGCTTCAATGTGAAGAATGGGTTGGCAGGATTGGAGGTGGACAAGGGATCTGTTAGAATGGTGACCACAGAGGCGGAGAGAAATGGGTGGAGATGCTTAAAAGCTGGAGTTTGGGCCGGGTGCTGTGACTCATGCCTGTAATCCTAGCACTTTGGGAGGCTAAGGTGGGCAGATTGCCTGAGCTCAGGAGTTTGAGACCAGCCTGGGCAACATGGCCAAACCCCGTCTCTACTACAAACATAAAAAAATTAGCCAGGTGTGGTGGCAGCCTGTGGTGTCACTGTGAGATATTGCTAAGCAGATCTGGAGGTCAGAGAGATGGACGTTAGGTTGGTGTACAGGTGGTAGTTAAAGGCATGGGCTGTTGGAGACCGCCAAAGGAGAGAGCGCACAGGATGAAGTGGGGCTGGGTCTACCTTGAGGACACCAGCATTTAGCGTACAGGTTGAGAAGAAGCCAGCCAAGGAAATGAGGATGAAGAGGGAAAGGAAGGAAACCAGGAAAGCCTGGCCCATGGAGGTAAGGGAAAGGGGTTTAATGAACGATGGAATGGCAAGTCCTGGAAAACAAGCTCTAGTTAGATGGGAACTAACCAAAAAAGTAAAAAAGTAAATCTGGATTTTGCACATAGAGATTTATTGTTGACTGGCCACCGTGGCTCACACCAGTAATCCCAACATTTTGGGAGGCCAAGGCCTGAGGATCACTTGAGCCCAGGAGTTTGAGACCAGCATGGACAACATAATGAGACCCTGTCTCTACAAAAAATACAAAAATGAGCCAGGCATGCTGGTGCGTGCCTGTCGTCCAGGAGGCTGAGGTGGAAGGATCGCTGGAGCCAGGCGGTCACGGCTGCAGTGAGCCGTGATCACACAACTGAATTCCAGCCTGGGTGACACGGCGAGACCTCATCTCAAAACAAAACAAAACAAAACAAAACAAAAAAACAAACAAGATGTATTGTTGATCTAGCAAGAGCAGAATCTGTGAAGCAAAGACAGTCAGTGAAGACAGGTGTTTCAAGAAGTTTAATTGGGAAAGGAAGGAGGGGGTCATAGCTGGAGGAGAGTGTGAGGTTGAAGATGGTTTGGTTTGGTTTTTAAGTTAGCAACCCTTATTTAAAAGCAGGTGGGGATAAACTGATGGAGAATGGTTGATAGGCCTGGCCTAGTTTGTATAGGAGAACCAAATACCCCTTGATTCTAGCTTCCTTGGCTATCGTTTGGGGCTACTATTACCTTTTAGCTTATCAAGGTGCTGACTTACTTCTTAAGGTTAGGTAGGTGCCTGGAATTTCCGTTGAAGGAACTTAAGATTCTCCTTTATTTCCATGATGCAGTGGCCTGCAGGCCCCTAGAAGGGGGTCCATGCTCCATCTCAAAGCAGGAGCTGGAAGAGCATGAGCCTGGCTGCTGCTCCATGCCAACCAGATGGCCCAGCAGATAATAGGCAATGCACACAAGCTTCAGCTGTGCCTGGTGCCCTGTACCAGGTTCTTAAGAATAAAGGA